>NW_024704767.1:5672500-6097500 GCF_018977255.1 Callorhinchus milii | reverse complement strand
TGCGTTGTGGCAACATTGACCTTAACTAGTTCTCTCTTTGTCCCATTTCAGCCCTCATCTTTATCGCATTTTATTTTACTTTAAAAGGAAAGTGACATTTTGATCGAGGTAAAGGCATGTGAGTGGTGAGGAAGTCCCTATTTCGGACAAATAGTGTTGGGATGAATTATTCCCAACTAAAGCATAGCATAGACAATTGGAGAAAAGTCCCCTCAACTTCACCACACCTACAACACTAAATTCAGAAGTACATTTTTTATTGTGTCAGTTTGAAATTCTCCACTTCCTACACCAGCTATCACGTGGCCTCTCAGAGGGAAGCTACGTGTTAATTATGAGCAGTTTGTGCTATGAGTTCATGCCCAATAAGAATTCAGTTGAGACTGCCCAAATTCATTTCACATGAAGAGACCAGTCTCAATAGTATGGGCTGGAATTGAATCACAATATGCTAACCAACTGTGCCACCCAATCCCTTGTGCCTCCTTAGTTGTAATGTAATTTGTTTGTTGTTAGTTGTCCATTACAGATCATTAATGAGACTATTCTGAATAGACTGACGAATGCAGCAATGGTTCACGGAAGTTGTTCAATTGCCATGTCTTCTCTTGGAGTCAGAGTCTGGCATGTAGTTACAATAATAAACTGCAAATGTTTTGGCAGAAGTTAAGGTGACCTTTAATATGATACAATACATTTTCCCTTTCTGCTGCTTAACAAATCTATTTGTGTTGTTGCTAGATTTCCTATATTCTAGCAAACCACAAACAGAAAAAAAAGGATTACTAGGTATGTCCCTAATAGATGTTGGATGAACTGGCAGACAGAGGATGTTAAAGATCCCATGGCACTGTTCGAAAAGAGTTTTCATCTCAGTTTAACATCTCATTTGAAGGACGGCACCTTCGATAATGCAGCACACCCCCAGCATCGCATTGGAGTGTCAGCCTAGTTTGTTTCTGGATAACTTTTAATTCATCTGTCCTGCATGTCTATTTTACAATATTTACAACATAAAACATAAGTATTTAAAACATAAACATTAAAACATAAGTTTTTTTTAAAAAATCACCTTAATCTGGATCTGTAGCCAATTTTTTCTTAATAAAAAGGTGCATTTTACTGAGAAATATTGACGTGCTGGTCCCCAAGGGTTAAGGCTGCGCAGTACGAAATTTCAGTAGCCTTTCAGCGAGTATTAGTCTTCCCTGAACATCGGTGCTAATCCTTTCATCATTGGTTTACATCACCTTGCATTTCAAAGGAACGCTGCAATTAACCTCATTCACAAAAATTATTCAGAAGCGCCATCAACAGTTTACCCACAGCAGGGGTAATAAATGTGGTTTGTTGACACACAGTTGTAGCCGTGACGTTGAAATTTGCTAATTACCCAATTAAAGCTTATAGCTATTCATTAAGTAATCAAAAACATTGCTTTTTTAAGCAAGAGATGAATGTGTTTTTATTAGGACATGAATTAACTAATGACTTAGAATGTGCTGTACAAAAGCAGTACGCTTCCAACAAAATATAGCTTCCTTTATACACTTAGCTGGGCTTTTGCCTGCAACAGAGTAACTTGGTATAACGCAAAAGTATTGTCATCATTTGCTTCACAAGTTAAAACATATTAGATCTCTTTACAAATCTAAAAATATAGTGGGCTAAGTATTAACTTCTTCTTTTGGTGTAATTCACCTAATGAAAGAAAGCGCTATTGTTCAGAAATAGTGGCTACTGGATTGAAATGTGCAGGGTACAAAAGTTGATATTTCTCTACTTAGTGGAAAAAANTGTGTAGCTTTGTTAAGTTCCTCCTTGCATTAATTATGATCACAATTTTCAGTTATGATTTGGTGTAGAGGGCATGTTTTTGCTCAGAGCTTCAATAATGCATACTCTTAGAACTAATGGGATTTTAAATAAAAATGATGGAATTTATGACTCCCACTTCAGCAAAAGAAGGCATAAGCAGGTGTGAGAAATAAAAACCTACACTTAACCAGATGGAAAGTAAGAGATTTTTTAAATAAGCGTTTTTGCGTTTCCTGTTACTATTAGCTCTGACAACTGTTCTAAAGCATTGTGGCAAGCTGGCTGAATATTGGTCAGAGGTATAACAGAACGTGAAACTGATGTTAACCATCTTACAGTAAGTAGCTCGGCATGAAAAGTGCAGCAGTGATTGGAGGTCAGCTTGAAGCTCCCTGCAAGCACAAGGTGTAAATCAAATCAGGTCTAATACCTGTGCTAAGTTTACACCTCATTGAGACTGTTGTAAATGAGACTTTGCACCAGTGTGCAACACTTCACCCTACAGAGTAAGCTATCACCATTCACCCTGTACGTTTGGAAAACATTTACATTCTAAAGTCAAACAAGCTCTAAAGTTTTGTAACACAAAATATATAGTTTAACTTTGCCTTCATCTGTGAAATTAGCATTTAGGTTTCTCAGGGGGAAATAAAGTAGGTGCAAAGATCTTAGAATTTTTATGGAAATGATACTTGCTCATTTCTTTAAATTATATAGATTCTAATATTTGGTTTGTGACTCTCAGTGATTTGTGAAATGCTGTGAAATCTGTTCAAAAGCTACAAAACTGGAGAATTAAAATGAAGCCATGAAATGGAAAGTCAACACTAACTACTTTGCTTAAACCCTGAAGGCAGTATTGAGTGGAAGTTTGTGTACTCTGAAAGGCCAGAGAAATCAATGTGTTTTTAGACCTGCTGATTCAATATCATCATTGTGAGGGTTCAAGTAAAAATAAAACAAAGGTATAACACCTTGGTGTACGATCCTGATTCACTTACTAAAGGCACAAAAACATTAATAAAAGTGACATGAGTAGCTAGGTGGCCACAGCTTGGAATATAATTGATTAGTGCTGATGGCAGTTTAACTATACTCAGGACACCTGGTTCTTTCATCAACGGTGACCAGCCACAGTTCCCTGTCTTGTACTAGTGATGTTGCTGGTGTCTTTTGTCATGCACATGCATCACAAGAGGCATAATAAGGTCTCTTGCGCTTGCAGCTTAATCTCCTGCTTTGGTGATGGAAAGGGGCTTAATCACTTGCATACTGTATGAAGCAGCATGCATTAATTACAGGTATAAAATTGCCCAGAAAAAAATCTTCTGTCAACTCGTATATTTTGGACCCCCAACCTTGCAGTTTTTTTCTGGAAAAATGGTAGCTATATATCACTGGACCTGACCAATTACCATTTCAAATATGTTTTTTTTTGCTCAAAGACAAATACTGTAAGCTATAGCTTGAGCCGGAGGTTGGGTGAGTAACATGGGCCATGTCACATCCAACAGCTACTTAGCAGTTTTTCTTCTGTATAATTATCTCTTTCCAGTGAATGATGTGACTTTTGGTATCAATGTGATACTTGATGGAGATGAGATTAGTTTAATCAAGTTCATCATTTAGACCAGGCTATTGTATCTCATCAGCTTTTCACCCTCTGACTTGCACATTAATGGAATAATTTTAAGACATCATTAGTCTGCGATATTGGCTCTGTTTAAAAGCTAACTTAAAATCACTCATCTAAGTTGGTTGGATGAAAGCATTATTAAATCTGTGTCCTAGGCCCTTATTAGCTTTCTTGAATTCTGCTGTGTTTAACTTTTGTTCATGTTTAACTTTTCCCCCTATCCTCCACCATTGTAGTCTTAATATCCTGCTGAATTAACAAGAATTTCAACGAGTGACAATTCTAATATTGTAGCTTTTTGTTTGCGGTTATATTGCACAATTAGTCCTTTACAAGGGAATGGCTTTTTTCCCTCCTTTTCCCTTGGCACATTATTTCCTGTAACATACATATTTTTTTTAATTTAATGAGTTCATTAGCCTATTGTATCTTCTCACTACTCCTCTCCTAGTCTGAATGGGTCATGGCTGTGATGAATGGTTTATGAAAAACTAGCTCCAGGGTATGATTTCATAGCTGAGGTGGCGGTGCCATAATCAGGAGAACCAAGAGAAAAAAAGGACATTTGGATCACTAGAGGATTTCCTCTCCCGAGTCCTATGACTCAGAGACATTAAGAATCTAATACACCATTATTCTCTATTTCCCCTAAGCCTGAAACATCTGTCCTTTGGGCCCATGCTGTAATAGACTGGGGCTTTAGGACCAGTTTCTCAGCGAAGACAGCAATGTTCAGGAGGGCTCTTGACACTGGCCCGACTTAATGCTAGACACATCTGTGGCTACTTGGACAAAATTGACATTGTCTGGAGAGCAAAGCAATCACCGAGACTAGCATTAGAGAGCATTTATGCTTGAGCCGTGTTACCAGACAGTAAATCTTGACCTTTAGGAGTCCAGAGATTAGGTTTTCTACACCAAAAGCTTTGAGGTTATTGTCAAAAATTGGCATTCATAGCAAAAGATTTTGTAGGGTTACCTAAAGATTTTTGTGATAATATTAATCATGTTGGTGGTTTGTTCTATATCTTTAAATAAAAACTAAGATTAGTTGTGCATGTACTTATTGGGAGCCGTTTGTATAAGTTCTGATGATTGCTGAAGGCTGAACAGCTCCTGAAAGCAATGTCAATCATTTCATTTGAGGCAAGAAAAATCTATTGCCAATCATTTCAGCTACTAAAGTTTTTTTTACACACTGCACTGTCTATATAAAGCTGCAGCACTTTTTGTTCTAAATTACATTGCTAAATTTGAAATTTGACACAATGCCTTGTGAAATAGACAGCTGTTGTTGACAGCGTTCTCTGAACTAAATCCTTGGGAGAACCTTTTTTTCCCTTTAAAAACAGTAACCTTTTGTTTCTTAGGAGACCCGTGTAAACTAAATTCTTCCATGCGCTGAAATGTAGTGAGTTTGTGGTTCAGGTGTGCAGTCGTTTTCTACTGTTCAATAGACAGATTCAAATCATTGTGATCTCATGTTGCCCCACTAATAACTGTATATTTAGAAGTTATTGTCCTCTACATTTGCCATATCAATCTAATTTGCCTTCCCTGTCAAGAGTGTTGTCCTCAGAAGCTGGAAATGCATCTTCACATGGCACCCCTGTGTGCCATGTACAGCAAATGCTGGATGTAATATGTTCTATTACCTCTAATGCATCTCATTCAGCAGTAGGTTATATCCAGAATCTGTTGTGCTTTGTAGTGTCATTGTCACTTTCATTTTACAAATGCAAATGCTTCATCATGTGTTGTTTAGTAAGATGGAACATTCATCAGAGAGCCAAGGGAGTTGGACTATAAAAACGCTTTATGTTCACCAGCCATTTAAGTCAGATAATTACAATTAGTATAGAAAAAATTGAAAGCAAAATGGATGCGGTTTCTTTTACCAATTTAATGTAGTTTTTTTTGTAAGTTTATGCTTTTTTTACAAAAATGCAACAATTTGGCATTATTCAATCACCTTAGAAAACCTTCGTTTTGGATTCCTATAAAGTCGAAGGTGAATCTTTTTAAAGCAATCTCAACTCCTTTAAAATAGGCCTTTCTATTTTACCAGTTAAAAGTCTGATTACTCATCCACAGTAAAGTTTAATATAATGTTACAAACTGAACATTGATTCACATAAATAATTACGCAAGCGATTTTCAGAAAAGCTGCTGGTATCTGGAACTTTTTTTAATTCCGATTTATTTTGGACGTGAATATTCAGAAAAGAGTTGCTAGCTTCCCGTTTCAAACTAAATCCATATAATTTCTCACCAGAGAAAAGCTTTGCATTTTGCATTTATCTCCTTCTCAATTTTCAAGCAGCACTGAATACCTTTTACATAAATGGAAAAGGTTTAGCTGTTCTGTGTTCCACACAGCAAATAATATCCACATCACAATCCTATTTCTTTACATACTATGCTTAAGCAACTTCGGTATTACATTCAACAAACTGCAGAGAATCAATCTGTACATTGTTAACATCATGTATTAAAGATGTTGAACCACAGCAGATCACAGACAGATGGCTCATACCCTGTCTCAAGTGCTCTTTTGTTCAGCCAATTAAAAAAGTTTTCTAGTTACATTTTTCTGAACAAAGATTATTCAGAAATTTCAGAAGTCAAACATCTCCAGGAAAAAAAAATAGCAATTGTAATGCTCTGTGTGGATCAGCTGGAATAAAACCGACCAGGGACACACCTGAAGGAGCTTTTGTAAGTCCCGCACCAAAATGAATAATTAGCTAGAATAATTATCAGCCTTAAGATGAATTTTCACACTGTTTTGCCCATGATGCTATCAAGGATAACAGGTGTTGAAAGTGCCTTGAAGGGACAAAGATTAAAGATTATTTCATTATCTAGATTCCTCGAGGCAACAATGTCTTGTATTTTATTCTGTCATGCAAGGCAAGGTCTAAGTAGGGGCTCGTTTTCCTCTTGCTTGGCAGTTTTGTTGCTGGGCTTATGACAGAGAGTGACTATTGTTTAATCTGGGAGAATGATCTGTCCTTGAAATCTGTTAACTCCACTGTGCAGCTTGCCCATGTTTCTTTGAATTTAGTTAAAGCATACACATATTAGTTTAATTTTACCACACGAGAGGTTGTCAGCAGATCAGCAACAGGTTTCTGTGAGGAATAGATTAATTGGTCGAAGATATTTTTAAGCACTTTGGGAGATAAATTTCTTTCCTGCTAAGTGTAGAGAATATCTCTACGCATGCTTACAATGGGATTTATTATTATACTCTAACACCCAGCATGGGCAATTTTTATTCCCTTAATTTATATGCTGACTTGTTAACCCCAGAATTCACTTCACTTTTTTTTGTGATGGAATATTTGTATGTCAGTGTTCGCTCCTCTCTTTATCGCCCTTGTCCAGTTGTTGATGCATTTTTTAAAAAACTTATTTGCTTGTTATTGAAAGATAAATTGAGTTTTAGTTACTTGTTCATTTCAAATTTTGAGATTAGCCATTTCAAATCCTGTTTTAACCGGGTTTATATTTACTCCTCATCCCCAAATTCAAAGTAATCGGCTTTTCATTTCTGTGTTGTTTAAAACTCAGATCTGTTGTCATGTTTAACAGCACTCACTCATTTTATTTTGTAAAGTGATACGAGATGTTTATTTTACGTGAAAGACTTTATATATAAATGCACGTTATAATTTGCTGCTGCAGTATTTGCGATTTAAAAGCTATTTACAATCTATCCCAGTGCATATCTTCGGGATAAGGCTGGTGTTATGCATCTATCCTTCCATCTCTTCATCAAAAACATGCACCTGCCACTTAGACCAACAATTAGCTGCAAAACATTCCTCGAAATATACTTTTGTTCTTCTAAATGTACACTGCATTCTTTCCCAAAACAGCATCCAATGCCCCGATAGAAATTCCACAACATCTTGAATGAACTGGGCAGTAGTTCTGAATGACGTAACCGTAGGCTGTTGGCAATGGTGCAAGTAAAATGTGAGAAGTTCAATTCCTATGGCAAAAGTTTCTGGGACTGCATGAGATGGCAGGAACCTAAAACCTAAGTAATTGCTTTCCTCTCTTCGCCATCTTTCCCCAATAGGACGTTCAATTTCCTTTTAGCTACTGAAGCATTGCCCAGGTTGGGTTCTTCAGAGAAGGATGGCAACAAACCAATCCCTAGTGGGTCACTCATATTTTCCAAGAACACTACCCAACTCCCAGGCCCTGCCAAGAAGGCAACTAACCTCTGAGGCCTAAAACAATTATCATAAGGGACCAGTATTGTGTTGTGGTACAACTAATGTTTTCATAAATGAAAAATAAAAGGTTGTACATTTTTCAGTTTTAGCAAAAACTACTTGAGATTGAGACAGAGTAAAACCACAAACATTGGACATCTGAAATTAATATAGAAATTTTGCAGATTTTCTGTTTTTTGTAATAAAAACATGTTCTTTTTACAACAGCTTCACAAAAGTGCAATTCAGCAGAACATTGTCGGGACCTGTTTGATGTGGTCAGGGATGCTTCCACAATGGCCTGAGTGAATGTTATCCTGGAGACTTGAGGCAGTCACAAAAAGCTGACCGGTGTGAAGAGGTAAGTGGAAATTTGGTTACACTCGCACCTCTGAGTCAGGAGGTTGTGGGTTCAAGTCTCACATCAGGACTTGGAATTGCATAGTCTAAGATGACACTCTAATGCAGTGCTAGGAGTTGTTGCATTGTTAGAGGTGCCGTCCTTTGAATGAGATGTTAACCTGAGGTCCTGTCGCCTCTCCAGGCAGGCTTTAAAGATCCCATGCCACTATTCAAAAAGCGAAAGGAGTTTATCCCGGTGTCCTGGCCAACAATCCCCCAAATAAAAATTGGTCATTCACTTCACAGCTGTTTGTGTGACATTGCTATGCGCAAACTGGCTGCCGTGTTTTGCCCACAAAACACACAGTCAAAACAACTTTACAGTATATTCTGTGAGGTGCTTTGAGATGTCTCAGGAACATGATGAGGCATTATATAAAATGCAATGATTATTATTATTTTGATTAGTATGATCGATGGACATGTTGCGCTTGATGTCAGAGTCCATTGGGTGTGTTCAAACAACTGTGCCGAACTGTATAGAAAATGTTTTAAAATGCTGCAGTTTACTAAGCGTTACTATTAATAATGTGTTGAAATAATCATGTCACAAAGTGTTGGTAGGAATTTCATATAGGTCAATATGCTTTATCACCCAGTCATTTCCATTTGGATATCCCGGTCTGTCTGTCCAGCAATGTATCAGCTCATTGAGCTAGTTATAACATTTATCGTTATTGAACTTTGCTGAAATACTGTCCCTTTGACCACTGTTATTTTTATAGCTGAAAGTTATACCACCATATTAATGTTAATTGCAATTCACTTCAATTCAAATGTAAGGCTGCCAATATAAGAAGCGCTATTATCTGTTCGTGTAGAATAAAATCGTGGGCTCAATTTTGCAGTTTTTCTCAATTAAGAAATCCAGAAATCCGTGACGTTGACTTGCAGGAACCCTACTCCAAATGAATTTGGTTTCAGAGCAGGGTTCCCTCGAGTCAGAGTGACATGGTGACATAACTTCTGTTACCGGAAAGAAAGAGTCCCCACTCGGATTTCTTAATTAAGAAATACATTTGCTAATTAAGAAATCTCGCAAAATCGACCTCGCTTGAACTTTTATGACAGCAGGCGGCTTCGCTACCCCTCCTTGTTTGAGGAAACTCCAATGGCTGTAACCCGATTATCTTCTGCAGCAAACAGTCCCTATCAGTTTGTTCACAACCGTGTCTCCAGTGTCACTGTTAATAATATCATTGCACTTTCCAGCAGGAATTGCATGCAAGAACTGTGTAGCAGCTTCCCAATATATATATAGTTGCAAATATCTGAACAAAAATTGTTTGGGATTGGGGTTTTGTTCGCTGTATGGAACATGAAATCTTTTTCTTTGTCTGAAGTCTCTCTGGTTCAAAGCAAGCTTCAGAAAGAAGCTTAGCTGCTGGTTCTTGAATTTATTACACTTTATAGTAACGAAGCTTGACCGGTAGGTTTCTTGTTTTAATGAGTATGAACATATATTAACAGTATCATTGTAGATGAATACAGTTTAAAGCTATAAATGTTAATATAAAAAGTGCTGTTAACTGCATGTGTGCAATAAAATTAATACAAAAACCATGTACTGTACATTGTTTCCAGATCTTTAGTTTGATAGTGTGTTGATAATGCACTCTGTTATGCATGCTTACCATTTTAAATCTTTATTTTCATTGAAAATATCATTTTTTTTTATTTCTATAGCACAAAATTGCTCGTTGCTTTTTGATAAAGGGCTAGAAGGTTTTTTGTGTGAAGATTCTGGCGATGCAAAACATGCTGGGTCCATCATCCCCTTTGGGTCTCTTGATTAGTTTAAAGAGCAAAACATTCAATTCTGTTCAATGAGACAAAGATGTATGTTTAACTTAACTTTAAACAGAGGTTTTCTTTCTCTTGAAAGCAATGTCTCTGTGCATTCGCAAAACATTTCAAAAGCTCTGCTCAAATAACTTCCAGACACCCTAACTTCAAGACAAAAAAANTTAACACAGTAGAATGTGGTAAATAATCCAGGCACTGAATTCACTGTAATCCATGACGTAATTATACTGCCGTAAAAACTGTCGATGACTCCCTCAAACTACAGATATGCACAGTCACTAAACCTTACTGTAAATCCTGTGAAGCACTTTGAGATGTCCTCCCAATGTGAAAGGTGCTGTATCAAATACATGGAATATTACAATTGTCGTAAAAAAATATGGATCATAAAGGTGTATATATAAAAAAACTGGGAATGCATAGTTAAAACTTAAAAGCAGCATGTCAGTCTGTAAATATTACATGTCTTGTGAGCCTGACAGAAAAACTAGCATACATTCAAATATGTGCACTTGGCTGTAGGCAAGCCAGAAAGATTACAAAAATGTCATGCTGTGATATGTTGACCTCCTGCCTGACAGGTGGCCATTAGGCATCTTATTTACTGCACCTATTGAGTCTCAGTAGCTGTTCTAAGCGCTACCTATCTAGTGATTGGATAAATTAGTCGTGTGTCAAAGGATTATCATTCCCCAACTACTTGATCTGCAGAAGGTGGTACGGACATGAAAGTGATTTTTTTAACGTTTTTTTTTGAGGGACGTGAAATGATGAGGCTGAGTTCTGTCAGTCTTAGAGATGCTCCAGGTTATAATTTCAGTGGTTTATTGATACAGCACTTAGGACAGAGATGTGAGGTCTGAGTAAAGCACTGTGATTTCGCCCACAAGATATACAGTCAATTCACTTTACAGTATATTCTGTGAAGCACTTTGAGACATCTCAAAGACGTGATAAAGTACTATATCAAATGCAAGGCTTATATTATCTACAAAAGTTAATACTGCATAAAACCTAAGTTTCGGTTTCTTAAAAATCGAACTAGTGAAATAGTTAGATTAAAAATACTTCATAACAAAGGTAAATGTTTTATTTTTAGTTTTGTGGAGGAGCTGCAAATGAAGCTTGACAGAAATTGGTCCTTTATAACTTTACAGTAAGCAAATGATTTAATTCAGTATTATAAATGACTGCTTTGCACTTCCATTATAACATAAGGAAAGGCACATGGATCAAATAACCCAGTGCTATTATTAGAAGCTGGCTTAGCATACTTTGAAATTATTTGCGAGCCCAAGAAAGCTGTGGTGCGCTTGTTTTGTTTACCGCCATTATTCCGAATATTAACAGCCAAACGATTCTGTATCTCGTCCCAGGAAAAAAAATTCTGCTAAGTTCTAACCAGTAATGCCCAAGGTTTGAAATATAATTAACATCTTTCTGGTGCATCAAAAGAAACTGTTGAGGTTATAAAAAGGCCCTTGGGAAAATGCAGTGCAATTACTGTACTTTTTAGCTTAACTGTCTTTATAGCTAACGGAAAATTGGACTACTGCGCCGTTATTAAATCTGCAATCCTTTTGATTTCTTTTTTAAAAAAATACAATATTTTGTTATAGCCTTGGAACAAATGGCTAAATGGGGATCGGCCGAATAACTGTCACATACAAGAGAACAGCTTCCCCATTTCCCCACCGCCTATAACTTCAATTAGTGGTCGTGGAGAAGGTTGCTTGTTGATGTCACGGAGCCCAGGCTATGCCTGCTGAAAGCCAATGGAACTCTTTAGACCTTGTCAGATGAATTTTCTTAGGGGCACTGTAAAACCTTGCTGACCACACAGTTCAGAATACAATTAGGTTAACACTCCCCTTGGGGCATAGAAGCAACCTCAAACAACGCGAGATCTTCAACTGAACCTTCACTTGGAGGATTACAGTATTATTTATCATGTTTGTAAGGCCAATCATTGTGCAGTGACGGACTTGGGTCACTTTCTGAACAAGGCAGATCACAGTTTTGAGGAGAAAACCTTCCACGCTAATTTTTCCAACGGTGAATTTGAGAGCAGCTGAACACAATTGTGTTTGTGGGTTGGCCTCATAAACCAGTGATTTGGTTCATTTTAAACTCTTACCATTCCTGCGCTGTGAATTTTTTCAAAAGAAAACAGAAATGTAGTGAGGTTAGCTAGCTCCAAAATACAGAGGGCCAATATAGTTTAAAACAACAAAGGACTCAGAGAAAGGCAGTGTACAATGCACAAGTGTCAGTCATTCGGATACCACAGAGGCAGTATTTAATATATACAGTCATATATTCACATTACTGCAAGTGGCTATTGAAGCCAAGTGAATTACGACATTTAAAAGGGAAGTAGCTGAATACAGGAAGATTAAAGATCGAAAAGGGTATTGTGAAAGAGCGGGGCTGAGGGATTAGATACTTCCAGTGGGAAACTAGCACAGCACAGGTGTGGTGTGGACTGAGTGGCTAATCTGTGCTGAAATTGCTGTTTCTATATCTGTATCAGCACAGAATATTTGCAGAAATTCAAAATTTACATTAAATTATTTGAAGATTTTATACTGTAGTTTTTTTAGCATCAATTTTGTTTTGCTGAAAGCCATCAAGATTCTGACTCCTGGCATGTTTTGCTTATCCTTGATTTTCGCATCTTTAGTGTTTTAAACAACACATCTGTAAGCGTAAAGTGACAAACCACAGTACCTCCAGCGTAGTATATCAAATCTGTGATATACAATAATCGGCACTTCCAACAGGATTAAAGGTTACCTAGTACTTGCTTAGGACCATATCTCCTGCTGTGTAGAAAGAAGAGCGTTCACATAATGAGGTCCACTGGATCACATGAAGCCAGTGACATTTCGTCAATATTGTATTGGCATTCCAGTTATGTTGAGAAATGAATGGATTATTATTTGAGTGTTGACTGTAAGTAAATGGATTGTTTAAGATGTCTGCCATCAATCAGAAAACAGTTTTCAGCTGTCTGCTATAATTTGTGACAGGCTTACAAAGGCCCTTATTCTATTAATCTTGGTATCATTGATTATTAACTCCCAAAGTGTCAGTGAAACATTTATTGTGTTAATCATGTAGCAATTAGAGAACATAAAATAAACTTTAGTGCATTTCAAAGAACACAATTTTGTTGACTATGTAAATGTCACTTTTAATGATTTTGGATAGAAATGTTTTCTAAAATATGTCCAGTTTCAACACGAGCTGAATTTTTTTCTTATTTATATCAACGCAATTGATGAATTGAGAATGTATTTGAAATTCTTATAGATTACTCACGTTTAGTAGATAATGCTCAATAATTTCTCCTGTATTGTTCCTGTTTAAACAAGCAAACTTAATGAGTGTGTAACGGAATTAGATGCATTCTTACCGTAATTCATTTCTTTTACAACTTGCAGCAGGTTAGGATGCAATGCAATTCAGAGCTGCAAACATGATTTATATTTCCTGCTCCAATATCACAATCCCAGGAGCCTGCGAAGAGTTGCAACTGAGCACTAAATGCCTGTTAAATTTGTTTTAAATGTTATTAAAGAACTGTTAACATAACTTAGCAACCTTAATAATCTTAAGGCTGGCCCAAAAGACCACCTAAGATATTTTTCTCAGTTTGGAGACTGAATCGATTTGTGTTAAGACCACGGCAATCCAAATAGCTTTTGGATCTCATCATTCGTCCATCCTTCCTACTATCTCGTCCTCGCTTCAAAAAATCTAGCTGTTTCTGAATATATCGAACATCCTGGTCTCAACCACCCTTCCTGGAAACATATTCCACCTGTTAATTTCCCTCTGGGTAAAGAGAGAGAGAATTGCCCTTTGAAATTTTGAATCTGTGCTCTCTTGTTCTGCCGCTCTACCATATCTGAAAGTATTGTTTTGGGTTACTTTCTCAATCTTATTTAAAATCTTGTGACTTGGCCGTTGAAAACTGGGATTTGCAGAGAGCTGTGGCTGATTTGTACATCATCAAAGAGAGATGCAGTAAGCAGAGACCAGTTGCTTCTATACAGGGGAAGGGAGAAAGACTTAAGCATCACTTAATAGCTGTGTTCAATATGCCTTTGGTAGAATCTGAGTTTCAGGTCATCGGTCTGGCCCTTCTGCTGGGAAAGGAATAGCATTGAAAGAATTGCAAACGGAAACTATACAATGCATATTTTTTTTTAAAAAAGTCTCACCCCTCAGATATTTCATATCTGCAATATGTCAACATTGCAAAAGCAAATAGAAGCTTGTCTTAAAGGACGCAGCATCAGTAACAGGCTATTGTTACCCTTAGCTTGTGAGAATGAATGTGGAGCTGAAAAATGCGAGTGAGTTATTGTTGCTTTATCTCTACATTCAGTAGGCATGATAATAAAGCAGACTTACAACATCATTGTTCATGAGTTATGTCTTCCTACATCCTACTTGCTCTCTTGCCCTTCCTTGTGTGGAATACTCAATTCAGCTTAATACACTTCATTCATTACTCTAGGTTTTCTCTAACGTGCAAGTTCTCCTTCCTTTAACTCAATCATAAAGAAATTGTGTTTATATTAAAATTTCCCACCAACAAAGTAGAGAAAAAAAATGCATCCCTTCTATTCTTTGAATAGATTTTATTCTTACTTGGTTAATGGACTTGTGGAGAAAGCATTTATGTAGAACATGTAATAATAAAAAGATACAGCTGAAGTTACCCTTTGTATTATCTGCCAATGAGAAAAATTGCTTGTTGTTGTGCAGATAAGTTAAATAAAGACAAAGTGTCTGACATGCTGATGCTGATGAAATCTGTTAGGTGGTAAAGTTGAAAGAGACTATTCCTCTGGCATGAAATCTATCATTTGTGATCTTCTGCATAATTTTATAATGGATCACATGCTTTATATTTATATAGAAAACAACCTTATCTTGCTGCTCATGTGTGCTTTGGCAAGTAAACCACTTTTCGCAAAACTATTACAATGACATTAAAATGCTTTGTTGAAATTTCTCCTGTCAGTGTTGCCATAGCATGAATTTGTCTGAATCTGGTTTAATTTAAAATCTTAGAACATCTCATTTCTCATGAGATACAAAACAATTTCCACCGTCTTGATTTTTGGTTTCTTAATTGCTTGTTTTCCCCAAGTTGTGGAGTTGTCTGTCACTCAGGTCGCCTTGGCCAGCTTGTCTCTTTCAAACGTTCGTTTTAAGAAAAATACAAGAACTAGACAATCAAAGCGATCTTCTTACCCACACTGCAGTTATTCTGTGGCTGGTTGGCACAGCACTTCATTCCAAATGTACACTATGTTTCCCTCTCCCTGTGCTGAAATGCCTCACTTCAATCTGATGGCCCATCCACTGGTGGGGTAAAAACAGGCAAAACGAACACAGCTGAAACAAGTAAGTTAGAATCCTGACACTCGCATGTCTTTATGTCTGGGTGGCCGCTGAACTTTAAACTGCATGACATCAACTTGAGCTGTCTTTTTGAAACTTGTCGGTTTTGTATTTTTCATTCCTTTGTTTCATAAATATTCTAATTCTGCGTTGGTTTCCTGATATTCAGGATAATGCTCCCTCCGTTCATAATGTATACAAGCTCCATATTCAGAGGGTTAGGAAATTAAGGATTATAAGGTTGAATCAGACGCACTGATTTGTGAATACTAATAGCAGTATTATCTGCTGATTGGCTTTTCATCTGTTCGAAGGACTGTAACTACAATTCGTGCTTGGAGATCCTTGTTACTTGAACTGCGTTTGCTAAGAGTGCAATACATGGAATTGTCCCAGTTGCAACTTGCTGCAAACTGGTCAAATAGATTCATGCTGCCTTTGATCCACTAGTTCGATCAATGACTTGTACAAATGTCTAAAATTAAGTAAAAGAAGGTGGGGACGACTTAAACGCTTCAAATCCAAGAATGTGTTGTGCGTTGTTAAGTTTCTCTCATCTGATGCATTTGGATAAAGATATTTACATACATCAATAGATTAGGGATTCAGATAAAATTGCAAAGCATTCATTTGCATAGTGTTCACCAGCCAAACAGTCTCTAGAAAATACACATTTGCTCATTTTATGTTTTTAAGCAAAACCTCCCATTTGATTCTGTCATGACCTTGACAACATTGAGATGATGCGCTTCCTTGGACAGTTAAAAGTCGAGGCTGCATCGATTAAACCTTGATCTCATTTATTATCGCAGGAAATGATATCAAGGTCACAGGGCTGGAAATTTAATTATGATGGCAGTATATTAAGTGGCACATTTAAAGATGCAGAATCTGAGTAATTAATTTTTTGGATGGTGATCCCAAGGGGTGAGATGCTTTTTCACACTGGGTATTTTGGAAATCCATCATGGTCATCAAGCTTGGCAGTTGTCTTTTAGCTCTGAACTGCTTCATTATTCTTGCTTTATGATGGTATTTAAAAACATCCAAGGCGCTTCTTCTCATAATACATGCCTGCACCTCTTATTGTTTATTCTTGCTGTAAAAAGATGATTTGAGATAGTACCTGGGTTGCTTTGAAACTAAAATAGTAATTACCCTTCAGTGACATCTAGTGTCAAAAACAAAACAACCTGGTTGTTATGGCCATTGGCCTGGAAATGCTTTACATCCACTCGCATTCAGCACAACATAGACACAAAACTGCAGAATTGACAATGTTCATAATTATTTAAAATTAGCTGGGCGCAAAGCGCTCTGCAAAATTTGGCAATAAAGGAAATGATGAAGTGAAAACATAAACTCGCTCTTGAAAGCTATCAGCACTTAACACAAATACCTGATGTGAACCGCAAAGATTTCCAAACAAAGGAAAGCGAATTTCAATTCTCTTATGAAATTTTTTCACTTCTGTTGAGTACCAGATTAGTCAATAAAGCAACCGATGCCTCATCCGACTTGAAGAAATAATTTGTGAGATTATACATTATTAATAATAATAATCCTTATATTTGATATCATCATTTATCGCCTTATCAGTGTAAAAGCTCAAAGCATTTCACAGACTTTTATGTAAGCTGTATTTATGAGGGAATGCAGGAACTAACAGCAATGTCCCATAAACAGTCATAAAGTGAATGACCAATTGCTTTATCTGGGAGAATGTTGGTCAGCACAAGGGAGAAACTCCCTTCTCTTTTCAAATAGTGGCACAGGATTTTTAACATCCACCTGAACAGGCAGACATCGGGATCTTAGTTTGATATCTCATCCAAACGACAGCATGTTTTGTAAACTGCAGTGAATGGCTCACAGTTTTTGTTTAAAAAGTTCAGAGACTATACAATTATAGGCACTTAGAGCAAATATTAGAGTCAAACTTCACAAGCTTAAGTATAAGCTTTGCACAAGAACTCAAATTTGTACAATCGGGTTTTCCTTGATCTATAAGAGGGAAATCCTACAAATTGATTATTTCTGTGGTATAACTCCCCATGTTACAGTTTCTCAATAGAAATGTCATCAATAGCTTCCCTGAACAGATCTGGCTATTTGCTCTAGGAGTGAGCAAAATGCAAGTTGGAACTATGAAAAATGACTTCAATATATAAAAACTTTATGTAGATCCCTGTTCAGTTAAAACCTCGACTGTGTAGCTGCTTATTACTGTGACCACAAATTTGCTAAACATTTATGTGTTGCTCTTTTTTTCATTTTACCACGTTTGGCTCCACAGACTGTGTACAACCTATTTCAGCAAAGAAATCTGTTGCAAATTGGAATTCTTCCGCATGGATACTATCATGCAAACAATCAGGCAGAATTTATTTAACCTTCAGCGAACTGCTCAACCAGCTTGAAATTATTGATAGCCCATCAGCGATGATCAAGATGAAGAGTCTAAATGAACAGACACGTTTTACAATAAAGTCATTGAACTGGTAACAAGACTTGAAAGGCCGTGTCAACTCAGCTAGCATGGTCAAGGAGCTCAGCTGCAGGAGGGAAATAAAACTGTTAAGTCATGGTTGCCCTCCAATCAGTCACAGAAGTAATGATGTTTGGCTCCAGTTGGGTTATATGTCAGCAAATATACATCTGTCAGACAGCCTCCATGAGAACCGCAAGCCTACTTATTCTCTTCAGAAGAGGCAGGTCTGATGTATGATATTCACATGGTATTGAAAATAAATTTCACAACATGCACCGAGGGTAAAGTTAATCTCAATACTGAGACATTTGTTACAGATCCCTCAAGAGTGTGTACCTTTGTGTACCGTGGAGACATTGAAATGATGAAAATTGAATTGAGGGTGCTTCCAAGCTTAAAAAATATTTCCAAGTCAATTTGTGCTGAACTTCTGCACCTAGTGTTCCGATTTTAGATTTAAAAGTACCTTTTGTGATGAATTTTTGTCAATTTCTTTCACTTTATGTATTTTTATTTTGGCCGGTGCCAAGATAACTGTAATGGGATATATTTCTCATCAAATCGATTCTGGTGATTGCTGAAAGCGTGAAAAGACCTGAAGAATTTATGCTCATCTACAAGGGAGGGGGGCAAACGTTAGCGGTCAGAGTAGCAAGTGATTAACTGAAAAAGCATAAGGAAATATGAAATGAGGTATTTTAGGAACAGGAAATTGTTATGTGACCTGATACAACGTCTGCCTTTCTTTAAAATAGATTTGAATTACACAGTCCCACTTTCTGCTATCCTCCTTGGGAAAAATGAGTGGGATCCCCTTGGCATGTCCAAGTGACATGCTCGGCAATTGAATGTCGGAATCGAGTCAACACTCTGTGGCAGAATCGGTAGTCCAATTATTGAGCCAAGCACATCCTGTAGTTACTCCAGGGCACTGCTGATGCCAGAACACTCAGCCTGGCTCGACGACAGGACCTGGAGCAACAATTCTTCCCACTGAGTGCGTGTTAACCTGTGAGGCAGAGCCCGAATGAATAGGGAGGTCCTAACTGGACCAGCAGCAGGAAGCTTGGCAGCCATTACTTGCAAGCTATGTGGTTTTAGCTGGTTGAACTCCAGGAGCACCCGAATGCATACTCTGGGGTACCCAAGTCTTTGCTCTTACCAACCTGGGCCTGATATTCTCTGGAATCAGCAGACCGTTTCATTGAATTCTTGTAAATTATTTTCATGTTTATTACATTATAGCATTGCTATAGTATTGTTGATTATCCTTTCTGCAAAAAAGGAACTGACTTCCATCCTTACTCCTCATTCCTTCAGGTTTAATTTGTGTCACTGAACACATCAGCTCATTTGTACACATTGTATTTTTTTTTAAGTCACTACACTTAAGTCACAGTCACTACACTTGACAGTAATTACTTTTGAAATGTTTCAACATAAGTCACTATAAAAATGCACCTTTATTTTTAGGTTATCATTTGAAGTCTTATTTGAGATGATATATATTAAGGATAGGTTCACAGTAATTTGATGTCTTATTTGATAATATATTAAGGATAGAAACTCAGTTATAGGGAATACTGTATAAATTCAAAAGGCTTTTTTAACTTTCTGTCATAATTCCAAAACGTGAGCATTTTTTTCCAAAATGCCATCATGCTGCTGGAACACAGCAATGGACCACCTCACCCCCTTGTGGTACAAAGCAGTAATATCCTAGAGTTTCATTTGTGTTTGTATTATACTGAACAGCAAAGCATTGCTCCTGTATCAATAATACTCCACTATCATTATTATTCAACAATCACAACTTATTCTTGGAATTCAACGATTAAACATTGAATATTTTCGGCATTGCATATTGACAGTGTTTTGTAAGAGATTGGGTTGTTATGTCAACTCTGTGTCTGGTTTTAGTCACTTTAACGCACATCTGAAAATGCTGTTAGAAAAATGCCATCATTGTTAATCCTGCAAGCCAAAGCCTAATAAGTGGGGTGGTCATAGATGGTTAAACAGTGGGAAAGCTTGCCAGACAGAACTCCGCGTCTTAAAAAGGAATTTTCTTGTGTTTTATTTTATTGATTATTATCAGACCTCATTGTAAGGGAAGAGAGAGAGAAGAGTTCCATAGTCTTGAGGTCCTTTGAAAGAATGAAGTCTAGGACAAGAAAGCACAGTTAGCCTTCATTTCAACACAGTGAAGATGCAGGGAGTAGGATAGTGTACTTAGGGTTTGGGACAAACGAGTTTAGAGCAGGTAAAAACACAGTACAGTGGTACATTGAAATAGATAAATACAAAGAAAGATTGTAACGGAGAATTGTGGGGAAAATATTGACGGATGAAGAAAAAAATAGATGTATTCAATGAAATATTTTACTACATATAAAGCATGTGTCTATCGTGTTTCCTCTTTTAAAAAATAATATAATAATCCTGATGTTTGATATTGCTCCTTTCACACTGGGAGGATGACTCAAATGAGGCAGCCAATTTCCACATTGTATATCACAAACAGCTATAATAATAATAATCCTTGCATTTGATATAGCGCTTTTCACGTCGGGAGGACGTCCCAAAGCGCTTCACAGAATATACTTTAAAGTGAATTGACTGTATATTTGTGGGCGAACGCGGCAGCCAATTGCGCACAGCAGTGTCCCACAAACAGTCATGGATTGAAAATGACCAATTTATTATTGTTTTTGTTTTTTTGGAGGGACTATTATTAGGCGCGTGGAGTAAGGAAACTTGCCCAAGGTTTCGCCCTGCTATGAAGTAAATAACAATTTTATTTTTGACAAGGACACTGGGAGAAACTCCCTACTGTTTTTGCTAGTGCCGAACCACAGCACGTTGAACAATGCAACACTTCCCCCAGCACTATATTAGAGTGTCAGCCTTGACTGTGAGTTCAAAGTTCTGACACAGCGCTTGAACTCACAACTTTATGAACCCAGTGACTGAATGAGCCAGGCTGACACTTACACTTCCCAACAGTGAACTTCTCTTTGGTACAGTGCTGCTTTGGTCTATTTTTATAAACTCTGATCAGAGCCCATCAAACGCAGGGATACAGGAGAGCATTCCAAGACATTTGGAGGTACTTTCAGTTGTTGGTTCTGCACCAACCAACCCAGATCTTCAGTTCTCAGGGCTGAAGTGAAGGGGTTTCATGCATTTCCCATCTGATTTAAATGATGCTCAACTGAGACACATTTGTAAATGGCGAAGTCACATTTGGAGGGCTATGTGCCAGTACTTCAGACACACATGTTGAAGGCATAACAGCTGGAGCCCCAACACCTCTGCGCAAGAACAGAGACTAATGGCTTCATCGAGCTGCAATTAAACTGCCTGCATAACATTGGAGAGAGGATCAAAACCTGTCTGTATTGTTTTATCTAAACGATCACCCACAACTTCACTGTAGGAGGAGAGACATCCTCCAGATGGGAGGTTGCCGCTGCCCCGGTGGTTTTGGCAGTGATGATCAGATTCCTCAGCAGTCATTCAGGTGACGCTGTGATCCCTCACATTGGTTGTTAATTACATTATTAAAGGTATCAGTAATTCCCTCTGTACAGATGTTTACACACGGTTAACACAACTCGGAGATTAGACTCCCATACCAGACATCGCTGGCAAAGCACACAGCAATTTTTCCTGTAGCTGCTTCTCAGAGCTTCATTAATATTTACACAAACAGAACGGTTTGACAAATTCTTTAATTTCAGTAGTGGCGGAAGATGCTTTTGAACGTGGCTACAGTTGTATCTCACAGCTGTATGTTGGAAAAAGAATATTTAATCAACGTCAGGAACAGACTGCTTTATCTAGTCCCAGTAAAGCCTCAAATACTTAAATCCATTACTAACTCCCTATTGGAACGAAAAGGAGGTTTAATTAGGAATCAACATACATTATGTGTCTCGCAAAAAAAAAAGGCATGATTGACCATGATTGATAGAATTATTTCTGTTCGGCATGAAGGAAAAATTAGCCCAGACGCTGTAGGAATTCACTGAATTAAATTTCTTTTTCTCTGCAGCATGGATTCTCGGCTCAGATAAATTGATCCACAATTGAGTTGGCATTTAATGTTGCACTCAGGGAAAAGGAACAGAGGAAGAAATTTGCAAGCTTTGCAGTTTGAGTAGGAAATAAGATAAAATAAATGGTCACCTTTCTTAGTTAAAAAAANTTATGGATTCAATTAAATGCCCTGCGTTATATTCTTGGCATATTTCTGGACAGGAACTGGATATTCTTTCTCTGATTTGCATACACTAATTGCTAATTCCTATTCTGCACTATGTGGTCACCTTACTTGATAAAATTCATAAAGTGCTCCTTAAGCAGAGAGCAATTATTCACGGACAGCAGGAAACAGTCACGACAATGTCAAACTTGATTTTAGGAACGGAAGTGCCTTTAACTGCTAATTTATCATTTTCTCCAGTTTTCCAAAATGATAAGTGAAAAGAATAAGGTTGAATATTAACATGCCAGGCAACTGAATTGCAACATAGATAATTTCAGACCCAAAATTACTTGATGAAGTTTAAAAAAAAACTACCATGTGGAAAACGGTTGTGAATGTTTGACTTTTATTCTGTATGTTTAACTGTATCAAACGAATAAGCTGTTGTATGATTCGTTTAACATGGAAATAGCCAGTTTAAGAGGTTTAATTGTTGTGCTTTGACTCACAGTTGAGCGTTGGTTAAAATAATTCAAATGGCTCCTTGCAATGTTGGTGCAATAATTATGGAACTAAAGGTAAATTGTCACAATAATTATGGAATTGAAGGTAATATCCTGATATTCCAGGGTACCTCTGTGTGCCACACTTGGGGTTTAAGCAATATTTTGAGCTGTGTGCGATTGGCTGCTGCATTTTGCCTAAAAATATACAGTAAATTCAGTTTACAACATATTCTGTGAAGCGCTTTGAGACGTCTCGAAGACATGGTAAGGCACTATATCAAGTGCAAGGATTATTATGAAATTGATCAAGCAAATTTCTTGTATTTTACAGGCTGGAGTAATGCAAAAGCAAAGTCCACTTGGCTAGAAAGAGTTTGTCTTCAAATCTTTGTGACATCTTTCACTCGTCCTTGCCACAGTCCTTCACCTACATCTAGAAGTACCTCGCTGCGAATGAGCACACAGAATCATAGAATTAAACCACACAGAAGAAGGTCATTTGGCCCATCGTGTCCGTGCAAGCTCTTTAAAAGAGCTGTCCAAATTAATCCCACTCCCCCACTCTCTCCCCATAGCCCTGCAAGTTTGTCCTCCCCAAATACATACAGCTTATTCTAGCAGCCTTCTCTGAGTATATTGCAAGCAACCTTGTTCAGCTTTAGAAGATCAAAATCTCCTCAATTAATATCCTAATATTCCAGTGTGCCACACTTGTAGTTTAAGTAGTACCTTGAGCTGTGAAGTCCAAAAGGGAGCAAGGCTTTTCTCTTTCCCCTCAAACTCCTCGTGAACTCCAGGTGTCTGCAGTGGGGCAGAATCATGCGGAGATCACCTGGAACTGAGAATTCAGGTGGACAATGTTTCAAATCTGAACATCACTTAAGTGAGATTTTTCTGTTGTAGAATGACACTTAGAACTGAGGTCAGGTATCATTTCTTCACACAGGGAGTTGTGTGTTTACAAACTTGTGGGATGCTCTGCTCTTGAAAACTGTAGAGGCGGAATCAGCAGGAATGTTTAGAGGAGAAGTAGGTAGACACTTAGGTAGTAGCAGTATTAAGGGGCATGGCAAAAGGGTGGGCTTCCTGGGGAACAGCACAGTTCAGCATGAAATACTTGAGAGCATTGCCACCATCCTCCTGCCCACAGCTCACACACACATCCCCACGTCTGCAGCTCACACACATCCCTGTCAGACAATCAATAGGTGGTGGTGCCATCAGTTGGAAGTGAAGAGCTTGAGCAGCATCTGCTTACCTCTCTGCTTAACAATCAAGGCGGATAGCAGGCTCTGGGATATATGAGTGTATGTGTGTGTGTGTGTGTGTTCACAAACACGGACTTGATATCTTTGCTCACTTAAAACATCAAAAATTCCGAAAGCAAATGTCCATCAAATAGTTGATGAAGCAACTCTGAGGCTTGGCATGATAGCTGCCGAAAGCCGTAATTTGGACACCCTGTTTGTAAACACACTGTCGTATACATTGGTCTCCACTTGATTAGTGTGTAGGGTGGTAAAATCTTAGTCTGCATTCAATGACCGCAAGTAGTAACACAAGCACGGAACTGCCTATTGCTAACTTGTAACTTTCTAAATATGAAGCCCCAATCCACACTGTTGTTACGCACAAAGGAAAGTTGTAAAAGCTTAAACAACACAATACAATATCATAAGAGGAATGTCTCCTTTTTAGGAGATGTGTCTTAACCCTCTAGAGGGCAGCAGTTTCAACAGCAGCTAAAAGGGGGAGGAGAGTTTGGAGCGAAGCTGTCTGTTTGTTTGAGTTTGGCCAACAGGGAGAAAGTGGTCTGGTGACAGCAGGAGAGCTGGAGTACACAACCCAGGAGGGGTGGAAATTCTCAGGGACTGCTTTTGATGTTCTGCAATGGCCTTCTCAACAAACAACCGGTTCGTTTGGAGGAATAATAGCTAGAGAGTAATAGCCGGGGAGTTGCAATTACAATGGAAAAATCCTGAGGAGGAGCCTCGAGAGGAATTTTGGCTGCAGAGAGCAGCAACAGGAAACCAGGGCTGGGCACGGCATTGGGTTAGGGAACAAAGTACTTGACAACTTGAGCCTGCGGCAGGGAAAGCTGCAGGCTTTTCTGCACCACAGGCCCGGAGTCAAGGATTGCAGGAGGAATAGAGACTTCATCAAGAATCCCATTTCGCTTGCGTGCAAAGAGTCTGAAAGTAACTCGGGAGCAAGACGGCGGTGCAAGTAAAGCTTCCCAAACGACTTTTAAGAAGGGTTTAACTTCTAAATTTACCACTCGGAAGATCTCTGCTTTCTCTGCACGCCCCATGGCGACACTTAGCAGCCGAACAGATCAGGAGGATGGGGAAGTGGACAATGGCAACACAAGTGGTACAGGTTCGCCAGTGACTTGCGACGAAACTGTGTCAGTGGCACTGAACCAGAATGCTGACTCTCCAGTGCGACATGTGGACTCGCTTCAGACAAAGCGCACAGAGAGCCTTACGTGACAAGAACGGTGGTTCCATCCAAAGAAGGGGTTTACGAGGAATCGGCCCACAATACAATCCAAAACCAAGCAGCGCAAGGAGCCGAAGCATTATTGGAGCCAAATGAAACCCAAGACCCTGACAATGACAATACAGTGAACCAGAACACAAGGTAGGTGGCAGTGGCTGACTCTCGGATTTCTGAATTTCCTGACTCGCTGAAATTCAGGTAAGATCAACTCGCATGTTGATTTTGCATTTAGCGGAGATTCAGTTTGTCTTAATTGACCTTGCTTTATTACAATCGAGTGTCCCGATACATTGAGGTGGTATCTGAGCAGGAGGCCCCAGTGTCTATACAGTAAAACACGCATAAGTGTGATCTGTATAAATCGTACAATCGCCCAATTCGTACATCTGCCCAGATCCCGTTCAAGAGTTTATATTCCATGCAGGTTTGATATAACTCATACTTTGCGTAATTCATATTAAGTGTATGATCCTAACTGATACTATTTACGTGAGGTTTACTGCACAGCAGGAGGCTCCTGTGTCTACACTCCAGCTGGAGACCCTGTGTCCAACAGATGCAAAAGAAAAAAGTTGCAAGGCTATGGGGAAAGAGCGGGGGGAAATGGGAATAATTTTTCAAAGAGCCGGCACAGGCATGTTGGGCCGAATGGCCTTCTTCTGTGCTGTAGGATTCGATGACTCTAAGCCATCTACAGACCTGCCTGGCTCAAAAAACTGACTGCTGAGACCACCGCAGAAGGTTGACTCGATTCGAATATTTTGTTGCCAAGCATTTCACACAAATCCAAGGAGCCCTCACTGATACCCCCCTCACCCCCATCACCCCATACACACACACACACTTACCACCCCCTACAGCCACTTACCCCCCGTCCTTTCCCTCCCACCCCCTCAAGGAAAGTCGAGATCAAAACTATTGAGTTGACCACCAATTGAAAAGTTAAGCTTGGCAACGATCCGCACAGGAAAATACAGTGGTGAATAGAAGGAAGCTGATGCCTGCAAAGGGTTGATGCTGAGGGGAAGCAAACCCTTGTTACAGGATGGGAGTGACCCTGACAATGAAGAAAACACGAGCAGCAGTGCCAAGTTACGTGTCTCAGTGTTTTAGGGATCTATGTTCACAAGCTTCTTGAATTTGATATGTAGTTGGGGCAGCAAATACAATTTAAAGCTGAATAATATAATGTAATTGTGTACAAGTATAGAAAAAAAAAGTTGCTTGTATATGTGAATATGTTTGCCTCCAAATACGCAGTCACTTCACTTTACAGTAAATCCTGCTTAGCCTTTTTGAGATGTCCTACCCACGTTAAAGGCATTATGTATAACATTTAAGGATTTAAATACAATTCATACAATGGGGCCTTATTTAGTCTTGTTGAGTTAATGACTGGCGTAAAGGAGTGCTGTTTTTTAAAGGAGTGCTCTGTGTCCTTGCCTCTATGCCTTCCTGAATTAGATTCAAAGGGTCATTGCTGTTTAAGGGATGTTACTGGTGAAGAATCCTTTGCCTCCAGTTTCGGTGCTTCAGAGCAACCAACTCACTGTGCAAAGAGCATTGAGGTATATGTGATAAGGCACCGTATGTATCAAGCGCAAATCTTATTATTTCAATCTAAGATCCTCGGATTATGCTGAATGACTTTCCGTTTGCAGGAGGGATCCGGTCCGTCTGGGCCGTCAAGAATCGGTAGCGACGACGGAGGCCAGGCTGCGGATGGAAGGAGTGGAGCTGAAGGAAGAGTGGCAGGATGAAGACTTCCCAAGGTGGGTTGCCATCTTCCACTGCTCAGGAATGTTTCTCAAGAATCAGCAAATTACAAATGTCAGTTCATGCAAATTGATTCAAATGGTAATTTGGGGATTTGAAGCCAAAAGCTACAAACATGCGTTTCAATAGAAGTTTCAACTGTGGATATTCTGCTGGAAATCTGTGTGATTGAAACCAAATTCATTCACGTTTTGAAGTGTATTTAATAGCATGAATAAATATTTCTGCACACTTAATTTGAGTGTTGAAACAGATTCACCTTTATCAATAGTACCAGGAAATCTAATGGTTACATAAGGGATAATTCGTATAATTGACTATTTGTGATCTAGGTACCATTACATCTTTGTGAATATCTTATGCATGTTTATATGTGGGACTCTTCTGTTTCTGTAGGCCACTACCTGAGGATGTTGGGATAGATATTCCCATTGAAGGAGGGTTGTTAACAGCTAATGAAAGAGAAAACCGACCTGGTAAGGACACAAAGAATTCTTCTTGGGTGCCAAAGTGATTTGGGGGATTTTGTACAAGATGTAGTCATAAGTGGTGAAGTGATTTGAAAAGCAAGGTTTTTAAGTTACCCATCTTAGTTTCTATGGACTATTTTAAGTGGAAAGGTACTAATCTTAAAATAAGTGCTCTAATAGCACGTAATATTGGTCTATACTTTAATTGAACATTGTTAATATTGTGCATTCTGTCGATTTGCATTCACCTACAATTACACTGTCATCGCATTTTACAGTGAAATCCTGTGAAGCACCTTGAGACGCTTTGACATCATGATAAGGCACTATATCAAATGCAAGGATTATTATACCTGAGGGAGAAGGGAATAGAGGTTTATGGGAGGTGGGTAGAAAGAGAAGATTAGGAGAGGTGAAGGCTCATTTGGAGTATAAAAACCGGCACAGGCTCAATGGCATGTTTCAAAGCTATACAGTCTGTATAATTCTGTGTGTTGTTTACTTTTACTGCCATCACTCTGGAACACTCTTCTTCAATCCCTCTGCCTTGCCACCTCTCTCCCCCTTTTCAAGTCCTGCCTGAAAACCTTCCTCTTCGACAGTGGCTCGGAGTCAGGTTTCGCCACTGTTAAGTGCTCTGAGACGCTACTCTGCGTGGATGGAGCTATATAAATGAAAGTTGTTGTTGTTCTGCCACATTTCATGTTTCTGAAACTATCTGTGGTCTACCCTAGCTTGGTCATACTTAACATTGGATCAGCCGCACTGTGACAACTGTGTGTTTCCTTCCTTTCAGCTGCCTTCCTTTGAACAGCGCAAGTATCTTATTCTTCATCTTTTCAGCATGCTTCCGCTTTGCCTTTTACTTTCAAGCTTCTTTTCCATTTACTACTACAGGTAGTAAACCACTGTTATGTCTGATGATCTGAAAACCTTTATTGAAACATAAAAAAAGCCTACCTGAGTAAATATATGCTCAAATACCATTTTAATAGATATGTGTTTCGAAAATTCTGTAATAGAAACAAGCTGCTCCTTGACATTCAGGTGTTTTATGTTCCCCAGTGTATCGTTGGTATTTCATAAAATCTGCATTTTCATAGGACTTGAAAAGCAGATTGTTTATTAAACTGAACCACAACTATTATCTTTGTATATGAGGCGCATTTGGCTCTTGAGTAGCTATGCGTCAATGTACAATGGAGCACGTGGATAAACAAATGATGGGACCACACCCCGATCTCTTTCTAAGTGAACCCGTGTTAGTATTATAACAGGGTTCTATCATATTTAGATTCTCGGTTTATCTCAGTTAAAATCAGAATGGATATAATGAGGAATGTCAACATAAGATGTGCCATTAGCCTGGGTGAGGTGGAGAACAGCATACATATTACTCACTCTGTGTTTGCAGACTTTTTGGAGTTCGCTGGAAATCAGAAACGGAAGACGAAGCTTGCTGCTCCTGATATTAGCTTAACGCTGGATCGCAGTGACGGCTCAATCCTTTCTGAGGACTTTGAGGAAAGTGCTGACATTAATGTTGATGACTTGGACACCCCCTCTGATGGTGAATCGCTGGAGTTACCAGAGAACAGTAATGAGTTTGAGTGGGAGGGTAAGGCAGCCCTGATCAATTCAGCTATTCTTACCTTGTTATATTACCACTCGTGTAGCTGCAGAAAAGCAAAAGGCAATTTTTGATTTTAATACAAGGTTAAAATCTGCTCATTATTAGCTAGGGATACAAATAATAGAACTGCCTCTACAGCCCGAACTCAGAGTACTTGTATTTGATTAGAGTATTTGGGCAGCCAGTGAATCTCTGACAAAGCTCTTGGGTCTCATGAAGCGAAATAGCAATGGGATTATTGGCAGATTTTGGTTGACTGTTTTTCTGAAACTCAGGATGCCTTGCCTTGGTGACTGTTGGTGTGTGTCAACAGCCAAAGGTTTAGTAATATGTATAAATGTCCTAAGTAGCTCCAGCAGTGAACTGCGGAATAATCCCAGTACAATTACTGCAACCTAGGAATCCGTGAAGTGCGGAGGTTAGAGCAGAATGTGTTATGAAGAAGTGTGGAGAATTAAACGTCAACAAACATAAAGGGTCAAATGAGATTTCGCTGAGAAGCATGAGAGTTTATTTGCTTGGAGGTAATCTACACAGGTAAACTTATCAAACTTCTGGTGTACAAATTTCTTTCAGCTAGTAATAGGAAGACCTAGGAATGTCACTGAAAACACTTTGTCTTTATTTCTTTGAATGCTACTGTCTTCACTGTCGTGGAAGGATTGTTGAGTAGTGACTAACCACGTGTTGGGAGCGAGCCACTAACATAGGCCATTTTCTATGTTCTTCCTTGGTGGTAAGGATACATATTCAAGACATTTTGAGAAATCACGAAATCAGAAAATGTTCTCCTTCTAAATCTCTGTCGGTGTTTTAAATGTCTACTAAATGATCACATGTGAATGGACTTAAAATTCAAAACTTTTTTTCGAATGAATTGATCGACATTTTTGCTTCCAATTTGTGTTGCGATCTATTTCACTACTTTCAAATTTTTACTACAAATTAAAGATTTAAGGATTTCCACAATAAAAATAAAAGGTAGGTGCAATAATGTTTTTTATATTGTATTTATAGTATCTATAAATCTGATACACATACCGTAAAGTAAGAAAGACATTTTTTTAAAGGGGAACCCACGTTACTTTTTCATACTGAGTGCTACAGGGGTTGGTAGCAGTTGGCTGGACTTGAGAAAGATATGAGATACTTATTGCCTAGCAGGCTTGCATGTCCTGTGTAATTTGATCATTAGTAACAATTTCCAAACCTAAGTCCAAATCATGGAACACTGCACCTTCTGAAATATAAGTGAATTAGAAAAAATATGTATTCCAATTCCCATATAAATAAATGATAGGAAAGCTGATATTTCATTTTAAGGAATTGCCTTTTCAAATATAGACATGATTTTTCCCAGTGAGTGTTAAATGTGTTGTACTAAATGGGCACCTAATTTGGAAGTCAGAGGAATTAAAGAACTGTGCACTAACGTGTTTCGGATCTTTGCAGATGACCTTCCAAAACCGAGCAAAACTGAGATAACCAAAAAGGGTGCTGCACTAATCTCGGAGTACGGTTCAGATGAGAAGGAGGAACGAAGGCAATGGCGCTTGTTTCGAATTGGAGAACAAGACCACAGAGTTGACATGACAGCTGTGGAGCCTTACAAAAAAGTAATCAGTCACGGAGGTAATGAAACTAAACAAATGACTTGAACGCACCTGAACTTTCAATCTCAGTATCATCAATGATGTTTCACCCATTTTGAGTTTAAATGTTTGTTTACAAAGTACAGTCACCGCACTTTACAGTAAATTCTGTGACATGCTTTGAGACATGCTGTGAGACATGCTGTGACATCTTCCTGATGTGAAAGATTCTATATCATGTATACTGTGAAGTGTTCCGAGACGTGCAAGGCACAGTATAAATGCAAGTTATTGTTGTTTATCAAAAGCAAGGATTTATTATTAATATTAATGGCCCATTATATAAAATTTGTCTTGCCTGGACAGTGATAACTCAAAGTTTTATCACTTTTCAGTTACTCCTTGGATTTTGTCATTTTTAAACCTTCTTTTGATTAAGAAATGTTAATGTTTGTTGCATTTCCCCCCGCTTCATCCCCTCCCCCCCCCCCCCCCCCCCCACAAACTCCCTCGCCTGCATCTAATGGATTCGGTTTTCAAACGCGGAAAGGCTGAGACTAAGTTGTGTGGAATTTCAACTTTGTGACTGCGAGCTCTGTGATACAGGACCATTGTGTACTGAGCATGCATATGTCATGGCCTCAGAAAGCATACCAGCAAGGAGAGGAAGTTACAAGATGCAGACAGTAACTGTTGTCTCCATTAAGCTAGTGTTCCGATCTGCTCTAAACTGAATGTTTAGCATGACAAGAGACAAGTGTCAGTTTACACTGTGTTGGTTGCATCTGGTTGGACAGCCTCATATTACAGATTGACCCTGTAATGGCAAGTGCGCTATAAATTCCTAAAAGCACAAAATAGCCTTTAAAAATTCACCAGATCTGTTCAAGCCCAAATATGAGCAAATTCCACCTAGCTTCGGAGAAACTCCTTGCGGTTGATTCCAGCCATTATTACTGGCTACACTTTGAGAAGATGCTGAATAATTGTATGCTACAATTGTGCTACATAACACAATAATGAGCAGGTTCCTTTGACGTAGATATTAAGATCCAGCAGCTGGCAAGTTCTGGTAGAGGAAGAAACTGGTATGCAACAGTCACTGGAAAATCGATAGACAGGATAACTAGGCAGATGGGTCCAATTGAAACTATTGAACATTTTGCTGCAATTTAGACATATAGGCGGGAGTGGAAAAAAGCCTAGAAGTCCATCATGTTCATTCCTCCTCCCCGCTCCACTCCATTCATCTGACAATATTCACCTACAGATCTCTCCTGGTTTTAGCCACTTGATCCTAGATAGTAAAACCAAATTGATGTAACAACCCTCTTGTTGTAAATCCTTTTGAGACAACAATCTTACATATTACAAAACACCACTAGAGACCAACATCTTACAGTGCTATAATCTGGTCTGCACTAATGGTGAATAACAACAGATTGGGCAGAATGGAAAAACAGATTTGTGACTAAATCGTCGTGCAGTGCATGTCAGAAAATTGCGAACATCAGGGTGAAAGCTTCACTTATTTAGCATCTTCAGCATCTATGTAATGGTTGGCTTAAAATGAAAGCTCATTGCTTCTTTGTTGCACAATTTGTGATTTATATTGCAGGTTATTATGGCGATGGATTGAATGCTATTATTGTGTTTGCCGTCTGTTTTATGCCTGACAGCAGTCAGCCAAATTATCAGTATATTATGGAAAATCTTTTCAAGTAAGTGCACATCTGTTAATGCTGGATTTTGTTCTAGGTTTTATTATCTGGAAAAATTTTGAATTGGTCCAACTTTCAACTTTCTTTGTGTATTTGGAGTTGAGTGTGTTATTTATTACTGCACACACACACATATATATATATATAGAGAGAGAGAGAGAGAACTCCTGTTCGCCGTAGCTTCACATTAGATTTTTTTCCCCAGTGGCTGTGCTAAGTCAGGACCCTTTATTTGGTTCCAGCAAATTTATCATTTACCATTGCTACTCCTAATGTAAAATTTGCTCTTATGGTTTTTAAATGCATCATGTACAAAATACAGTTACTACATTATATATTTCGCCCACAAAATCTACAGTCAATTCACTTTACAGTATAATCTGTGAAGCGCTTTGAGACATCTCGAAGATGTGATAAAGCGCTGTATCAAATGCAAGGATTATCATTATAATTTGCAGCATATCCTATGAAGTGCTTGATGATAACTCTTCGAACATGAAAGGCGCTATATCGGATGTAAAGATTAAGGATTATTTTACAGGTATTTCTAAAAATGTTGAGAATTAAAAATTGCGCTGTTCCAAGTGTCAAATTTGAGACTTTTAAGTTACACCTCTACCGATGATTTGATGAACCAGGGATACCAATTAAGTACCAGTACAATCAATCTTTCTCTGGGCACTTTTAAATCAGGCAATCAATGAATAAATGGGATATTACAGATTATAATGTACCCATTTTTCAAATTGTGTACATTGGTACTATAGAGTTTTCAACTGTTAAAACCTTTTGCTTTTCACTGAAAACAAATGATTTAGCATTTGCTTTCACCCAATTTGTCTTATTGATGCCATTTTGTACGGATGCCACCTGATCACAGCAGCTTGAAGACGGTACCTTTTCCACTGTTGATTAATTTATCTTATTTTCTCGACAGATATATAATTGCTACCCTGGAACTATTAGTGGCAGAGAACTACATGATTGTATATTTGAACGGTGCTACTACACGCCGAAAAATGCCAAGCTTTGGCTGGCTTCGAAAGTGTTACCAGATGATTAACAGGAAGTAAGTGTGGGGTAGCATACAGAAGACATATGGTTTTGCCAGGAATGGGTGTTTTTTCACTGTGTGGAGTAACTCCTAAAATGGGATTCTTTTAATTTTGTATAATTTTAGGTTACGAAAAAATCTGAAGTCTCTGATGATAGTTCATCCTTCATGGTTTATCAGGACTCTCCTGGCTGTCACGCGACCTTTCATTAGGTATTTTCCAAAATAAGTCTTATCAGTCCTGTACAGAATTGCGGTCGGGTTATGAAACTGTCATCTGTAGAATGCTTAACTGAAGCTTAACCAAGTGGAGATCATTTGTTCTACATAATGCCTTTCCAAAGTACAGTAACTTTGCCCAATTGTGTACTGTTATGGGCTGTCTTGTGTGCCATTTATGAAAGGTGTATTAGTGTACTTGTAGAGGAATGATGAGTCAAGGAAAGATAAGTAAATTGGGCCAAAGACCTTCTTCATCCAAACCTCTTTGTGATCTTGTGAAACAGAAATTTTGGGAGTATTGCTTTAAAGAGCCCTTCAACAAGCTCAGCTGGTATTTGGTGATGTTTTAGCCAAGCACGAAATACTGATCAGGACAAAATGTCTCTAAATTTTATAAGCAATAATGCATTTCTATTCATGCAATTCTGAAGAGGTTGGCTGAGAAAATATAGTCTGTGCTCTGTTGAGTAAATCCTGTGAAGTTCTTTGAGATGTGCTCGGAATGTGAAAAATGCTATATGAAATACAAGGTTTATTATATAAAGATGCATTATTTTAGAGATCAGTATGTGACAGGGTTCTGTTTGTAAGTGTATTTTCAGAATGATGGGAGGATTTAATTTGAATGCAACATAGAACTATATGTAATGAAATTAGTACTACTCGTCCCAAACCATACCCCTAACAGAATAATTTCTAAAATTGAAAAAAACAATTAAAAGTTAACGTTCAATAACAAGAGGTTCCTGCCTGTCTGCACATTTGTGACAATGAACAGCCTAAATAACTCATCCTTGTCTTTACAGTTCGAAGTTCGTTCAGAAGGTAAAATATGTCTTCAGCTTGGCAGAGCTGGCTAATCTTATTCCCATGGAGTATGTATGTATACCAGACTGCATCAAAACGTAAGTTTCACCATTTCTAATTGTGTACGTCTCTGTGTGAGGAGTCTCCTTCTGTTGCCTAAGTTTCTGTCTATCTCTCTCTGCATCTCTCTGCAAACAACAATCTCTGCAGGAATGTAAATATCTCTATGAATGAGTGAGAGTCTCTTTGTCTCTGGGTCTATTTTGAGCAATATTTTTAATGGAGAAGCAATGCGTCACTAAAAAGCATGCAAAGCAATAGGAATCCAGTGAATATCAATGTTCTCAACAACTGGGTAAAACACGATTAACAGGATTGCATTAGGAAAGTGGACTGATAAAGACATTTCAGTCCATCAGGTGGTGTGAGGAGCTATTGCAAAAAAAACCTGTCTTGGTTCCAAATTAACCATTGTGCAACAGAAATGGCTGCCGATTTAGGACTTCAATAAAACCCAAACTGCTTTAGGGAAAATATTGTACTTTGACGTTTACCATTAGCACTGCATAACCAGGTTCAGGCGAGGAAATCAAAATCCATTAGAACATGCGTATGATTTACATTTGTGTGTGTTTGTGTGGAGTTATATGGGGTGCAGAGCTTTATAGGTGGGACACAAAGGTGGTTCAGTGCCTGCTGCACTGTGAGAGAAAATAACTGTGTGATTGGCAGAAAGGTAACCACAGAGCCAAAGACACATTTGAGCCTTTAACAGTTTTGAATTGTAATTCACAAGTCTGGTTGTGTACCCTGTTTGTTGAACATGTTGTGTGAATATAACAAACTTAAGCTTTTGTGATTTTAAATAGTTCTGGCAATGTAGCCCTACCACTTGTTTGAAGCTATGAGATGTGGCTGTTTTGAAGCTGTGTTGTACCTTCAGTTCAATAACTGGAGACCGGAAGGTTAGGATGGAATGGGATCGGAGATAGGAGGAAGATTGTAGAACGAGTTAGAAAGAGACTGTTCTGTGAACGTGTGCCAAACCTCTTTTATATATCTATAAATAATAATAATTATCCTTACATTTCATATAGCTCCTTACATTTCATATAGCGCCTTTCATGTCAGGAAGATGTCTCAAAGCGCTTCACAGTATATATTGTAAAGTGTAATGACTGTGGGTTTTGTAGATTAACGCGGCAGCCAGTATAAACACAACAACGTCCCGCAAACAGGCACAGAGTGAATGATCAATAAAAGTAACAGAGATGAAGTTGAACATCCTATGTTAACGATCATATAATGTCTGAACATAAAGACAGAGGGTGGGATTTCCAAAACTCAGTCTGACATAGGCTAGCCCATCAAGTCAGAGAGTGTAGACATTGTAGGATCCAGCTCAAAGAAAAAATAGATCTCCCCAGTGAGAATACGTAACTGGGAAGGACACAGAGGCCCCAAAGGAACCACAATGAGTTAAATCCAGGATAAAAGCAATTAGAGCCTGTGTGAAGTTGACATGCCTTGTGAAGAGTGAGTGACCCAGGTGGCAGCAGAGAATGAGAGAGATCTGTGGTGGTTGCAAATCAAACAGAAGTTGTAAAACAGGCAAGGAAAGATAGGTGCCTGGACTTTCACTGGTACAGCCTAATAGCAGCTAATAAGCAGTAACTTTGTTCATCTGACTTGTTGGTGTATGTCTGTAGATATAATGGTGTTAAAGGTACAATGACAAATTAACAGATTGCAGGAAGTAGCCTTGGGAAAATGAAGAAATTGATACATATATTACCTGTTTTACGCCTCCTTCAGCAATGTGAGCCCTTCAGCAGTTAGGAACCAACTGAGGGACTTGTCTCTGGAGCTGAGGGCAGGTAGCAAAGTAATCCCTGCTTAAATATCACCACAATTTACTGCCTTCCAGCCCTAATGTGCAATTTCCCTGTCTGTACAGCATAAATCCTGGGATTGAGTAAATGTTGACCTGATCAATACTGAGCTGCACAGTTCGTGTTGTAAGCTTTTATAGAATAATTTGAGAGTGACCTGTGTTATACCAATGTTCATAAAATGTACATTACATTTATATTTGTGTTTGATTTCCATAAAATGAATGATTAGTCCAGTTCTCGTTTCCTCTCCTGCTGCCTGGGATACAATGCGGGGTTTGTTTTCTTTGCTGGTTTTGTGTGTCTTTCCTTAACTCCTCCCTGAATCTTTCCTACTCCAAGGTATGAAGAAGAAAGGTGTAGAAAAAGGAATAAAAGGTATTTTCATTTTTTATCTAGGATGGCACTGCACACTCCATAGTCTGCACAATGGCAAACTAACTGCTTCATCTACTCACAGGATTAAACCCAAGGTTTATAAGTTCACTGTAATGTGCTGTGAAACAAATCAAAACAATTGAAAAACAAAGGATTCCTACAAAATAAATATGTAAACAGATGACAGTTTTCCTATATACCTCCTATACATTTTAATGATTCAATTTTTTTCAAGTCAGAAGAAGTGAAGCACGAGACAGAGTAAATGTAGGTTTATATGAAAAAGATTGCGTCCAAATTGCAATGCTGCAGTACTCACAAGAAGCCACAGGAAGCCACTAGAGTACCCAATTGGCTTGTTTTAGCCAAAAGTGAAATGAATTGTAAAACAGTACACTAAATAATAATTAAATGAATGCATCCTGAACTTTTTAAATGTCTTAACTCAGGATGTGACTTATTGCTCACAAAGATGTACAGCCCTGACTCTGATTAAGAAATAAAATAGTGTATTAAATGACTCCTTTGTATTATTTTCGGTTGGATGGGTAACCTTGGGGATAATTCTGTGAGTTCAGCTACATGTTGATCTTAACAGTGAGGATTTTTTTTTTATGAACAAATGAACTTTAAGATATGAAATTTCTTTGTTGAAATAAACTCAGGCTAAACCTGGCACTAAAATCAGCATGCTTCCTGGCTGACCTGTGCTAAATATATTTACTGTCTTTCGTTTTCCACTAGGCTTGTAACTAAAATACAGTGAATGCTAAATCTAATTTTAAGCGTGGCATTTACATGCAACTGACGTTCTCAAACCTGAATCAACTAACCATGGCCTGGAACTAGTGAGATTCTGTGCATTTTTAGAAGTAGCTATTTTAGTTTGATCACAATACTACAAACAAAATACTGAGGACAGTTTCTCACAGAATTTGTAGTTGTTCTTGCGAGTAATTTATGCATTGATCTGAAGGTTATCGGTGCAACTTTGGTTTTGCTGTTCATCCTTTCCTCCTAGCCCTTCAGGTTTGAATCTGACTTTAAGATGCAGTTTGAACTGATTTTAAAGTTTTATGGATTTTCTTAGGGTAAGATACAAAATAAGCAGTGGTCAGTATTGGTGTTACTGGTCAGTGAACAACCGTCAGAGAATGTTGACTGCTATGACATAACTAACCAATCCAGCAATACTTCCCTCCCTCTCTCCCTCAGGAAACACCAGATAGTGAAATTCTTCAGGATCTCTTTGTAGTTGTGGAAAATCTAATTTCACAGAAAATAATGTTCAGTCGCTTGTCTGAAAGTCAGAAGTCTGACAAGTCATGTGTTGCTGTCATAGTTCTGTGATGTTTGAACTCAAACGTTTTGATAACTGTGTACTTCTTCAGGGTTTCTATGGAGTTATTTCATTGTCACAGAAGTGCAGCGATAAATAATTCTCATTTTATTAAGACGATGGGTGAAGAGTTGTGCCAATTCTGTTCTCCACTTCAAGATGATTCTATTTGCTGTCCAGTTCCTTTTAAACACTCCAATCAGTTCGGTATTGATGGGCTTTTTTTTTGGGGGGGGGGAAAGGGTGCATTTCACATTCTCATAACCCTTCACTGTTAAATGACTCAGGAGGCTACAAGTTCAGGGTTGTGAAAGCAAATTTAGCACCAACCCAGGAATGTATTTCTTTACACAGAAGATAATCAACAATTAAAGCATGTTAACAGGAAGGGTGATTAAAACCATAAAACTGATATAATTTAAGAAACAGATGGATAATATAATAGAAATATAATAGGATTGGAGTTCTAGAATGATGAGCTACAATGGGTCAAAATGACACCTTGATTCAAATTTTTCTTGGGATCTTTTCCTCATATACATGTATATATTTTTAAAGCCTAAGTTTTCATCACGTAACTATTTCTTAACTTACCTCAGTTTCTTTCCTCCTTGGTTATGCACTGTACTATTGGGTCTTGGCCCTATGTTTCATCATTTAAAGAAATTCAAGTTGAAGCCTAATGAAGTTTTGCTCAAAATATAGAAAGGGTTAAATGCAAAATGACAGGCTGGAGATTTTCCTTTAAAAAGAAAAAGGCTACACAATGAGAAGCATTTGCCTACATCCTGCGAGTTATTCTTTTCAAAACTATTTTCTCCTAAAACAGGACTGACCAGAAGCTGAACGGACAATTGGCACAGCCTTAAAAATCATCAAATTGTCAAACTACTTGGCAAAAGCAAGACTGAAGATTGTGTAAACCAAATGCTTTGCACATGAGGTGCATTTGTTCTCAATGCTTTTTAAATATTACAAAGTGCATTTCAGGCTACAGTTTTTATTCGCTGATGTATTTTATGTGTAATGTTAAATCTTTTCATGTTGACTCACTAATTTGTTAAAGCATTGTGACAATTTTACCTTCAAAGAGACAGCACATTCTTGAACCACATGTCTTTCTTTATAAGACACACAATATGCAGCATTATATTCAGTTAGTGTGTGGTGCATGATTTCCAGTTAAACAAATATATTCAAATACAGTAAAGGGTAGAGATTAATATATTTTTCTGATGGCTGTTTTGGAGTCATATTTTATATAAGAAAGGTTTAACTGCTACCAGTTTATTGTGTACCAGGTCATGATATGCTGTTGCCAATGATGGTTATTCAAGCCATTTGTTTTGCAATCTGCAAGAGATCACTGCAGCATCTGTTAATGTTAAACGATTAGTTTCTATGTTTTGTGTAGTAAACTGAATGGTTAAATTTGCTCAGAATGAACAGTATACTGTTTAGGTTGGAGTTGAATGCTAGAATCTTATTTGTTATGTGAAATGTTAGTGGAAACCATGTATTGTGCATTTATAAATACATATAAAAACAGCAATGTTTTTCTTTTGCATTTTATTGTATTCCTATCCAGTAACGCAGTTGGTTATTTCTGCCCTCGTGTGAATCTGGTACGTGCAAAGAAAGAATTATTAGAAAACATTCTGCCTTTATCAAAGGGAATTTTGATCGTTGAATTTTGAAATTGCTTTAAGAATTTTAATTAGTGGGTGGTGTCGGAGATCATGAAAATCACATGAAATGCATTCTGAATACAAATTTGTTTCATCACACAAACTGTGCAAAGCTTTTTTTTTATTGCAATCATGTATTCTGTTTGATACAAGTATTCACCCATTTATCCTTCGTAAAATGGCAGCACTTTCAGTTTAACTGTATAATCAAATCCTTGGTCATCGAGAATATTAATGCCCTTCGAGATCAGCCTCAGATTGTTCCTCCAGAGTTGCAATTTCAGTCACCACGGAGGCATACCGTCAAGCGCTCTGGGACGCGACCCTACATGGTTAGAGCACTCGCTTTGCAAGTGAGAGACCTGAGTTCAATTCCAGGCAGAGGGCGAAACCTTGGGCAAGTTTCCTTACTCCACACGCCTAATAATAATCCCTCCAAAAAAACCAAAAACAATAATTAAATTGGCCATTTTCAATCTACGACTGTTTGTGGGACATTGCTGTGCGCAATTGGCTGCCGCGTTCGCCCACAAATATACAGTCAATTCACTTTACAGTCTGTTCTGTGAAGCGCTTTGGGACGTCCTCCCGACATGAAAAGCGCTATATCAAATGCAAGGATTATTATTATTATTATTATACATGAGGGGCACGACATCAGTGCAAGTTGTTGTGTCAAACAACAACAACAACAACAACAACTCGTATCCACATAGCGTCCTTCCAGGAAGTGTCTCCGAGCGCTTCCATCATTCGAATTCTTTTCAACGCGCGGAAGGACCAACGCCTAACGGAAAACCAGGAGGCCACTCATTCAGCCCATCGAGCCCGATTTACCGGGTCTCTGAATCCCAATGCCTTGGCCATTTTTATGCCACACACCTTGTGGGCCACCCCTCATAACTGTAGTCAACTCCAGCTGTACTGCAGCGCCCCTAGTGCCCGTCCTGTGCCAGACCAGAAACAATGTGGCGCTGGGGGCGACACAACAGGAGGAGGAGGGGGGGGTAGAAGAGCTGCGCGTGCGCGAACGGATGAAGGCCTGCGCGTGCGCGAACGGATGAAGCCCTGCGCGTGCGCGAACGCGAAGCGGGCCCGGAGGAGGGGGAGGGGGTTGCAGTGCGCCTGCGCGTCTCTCGGCGGGGCCGGGGGTGGGGGGGAGAGGCTGAGCGGCGGAGATGGCGTACCAGCTATACCGTAACACCACGCTGGGCAACAGCCTGCAGGAGAGCCTGGACGAGCTCATACAGGTACCGCTCCCGCCGCGCTGGCTGCAAAGGGTCGGGGGGGTGAGGGGTGAGGGGAAGGAGGCCTCGGGCTCGGCCTCGGCGGCTCTCTCTCTCGCTCTCTCTCTCTGTGCCCGATCCTCGAGTAGCTCAGACCGTGGCCTAGTGTCGCCGCCTCTCCCGCCCGCGGGCAGAGCGGCGGCGGCGGCTCCTCCTGTCTGGTTCCGACAAGCGGACGAGCGCCCACTGAATGAGAGGCTGCAAGAGAGGGGGGGGGGGGGGGCTCAAGGAGGCCTTTCGGGTCTTGGGTCAACTGGGTCTTTCCAATAAAAAATAAAACCTTTCTCTCCACCACCACCACCACCACCTGTGGAAGGCTCTTAATAATAATAATAATAATAATAATAATAATCCTTGCTTTTGATATAGCGCCTGATCACACCTTCGAGACGTCTCAAAGCGCTTCGCAGAATATACTGTGAAGTGAATTGGCCGTATATTTTGTGGGTGAAACGCGGCAGCCAATTGCGCACAGCGGCGTCCCCACAAGCAGTCGTGGATTGAGTGGCAACAACAAAATTACGTTTGTAAAGCGCCTTTCACATCGGGAGGACGTCCCAAGGCGCTGGACAGCAGAGTTTTGGACCTGATTATTATTTGCTTTTATTAAGTAATTAGGGTAAGCGATCTGTCAATCGACTTAACAACCAGGTTCCTACATAGTGCCGGGTAAACAGAGGTGTGTGGAGTGAGGAAACTTGCCCAACATTTCGCTCTGCTGGGAATCGAACCCAGGTCTCTCACTTGCCAAACGAGTGCTCCAACCACTGAGCTACAGGACTCCACAGTCTTAGTCTTAAATGTTCCCCCTTTTTGTTCTCTCTCTGAACTGGAGGATTATAGGTTCAAGCACCACCCACCCACACCTCCCTCCAGTCAGGACTTTTGAGCTCCCAGTTCAGGCTGATACCTTGATGCAGTGCTGGCTGGGCGCAGCGCTGCATTGTTGGAGGTCCTGTGCTTTGGCAGAGATGTTAAACGAGGGGACGTTAAAAGTCCCATGGTGCCATTTGAAAAGAGAAGGGAGATTCTCCCAGTATCCTAGCGAACAAACCCCCAAATAAAATCTGTTACTCACTTTATGACTGCTTATGGGACATTGCTGCTTTGACAAATTGGCTGCTATGTGTGCCGACAAATATACAGGCTATCAATTCAAACTCTGTGACATGATGAGGCACTATATTGCATACAAGGATTGTTATATTTATTATGCATATAAATGTTGCTTGCTACAGCAATTGAAATGGAATAAATCAATTGTTTGGTGTCTCACTTTGGTTTATAACTTTACAGAAATGTTTACTTGACAGATGTTAATCTAGAAATGATGGAACATTTTTGAATTGTTTGTTGTCATTTTAACACTTTCTTTTGTCACCTTGGCTTAATTGGGTTCAGATTACACCCACCCATTGAGTGTCACGGTCAGATTCAATACCATTATTGTGAATCAGAAATGTGGATGTAAGTTACATAAACATTAAAGCACACAAATGATCATAAAGTGTTACAAAATCAGGAATCTGAGCACTGCACCTTCATTAATCCCATCTACCACCTCCTCATCTTGAAGAGGTAAGATTCAATTCAACCCTGCCTTCTGTAAGAAGTTTAGCATAAGGATTATGATGGGTGGGAGGGGGGGGGACGGTAGAGAAAGATGACATAATAATTTTAAATAATCCAAATCAACTTCATTTGTTAGTTTTTTTTTACTTCTACTGACGTTTGTGGCAATTGTGTAAGGTTCCAATAATGTTAACTCTTTTTAGTGATCATTTGTGTGCTTTAATGCAGGGTTGTCCAATACGTTAGCCACTAGTGACGTGTGGCGAATTGGGAATCCAGATGTGGCGAGGTGGCATTTTTTTTATTCGTAATAGACACCATTATTGGGCATGTAATCTCAGTACATCTGAGATGTACAAAAGTAATCTCCTTTTTTGGTAAAAACGGTAAGACAAAAAGCAGTGCGTTCGACTGCTTTTTGATCGTTGTGTGTGCTATACTTCCTTGGTGATCTGCTGAAATGCTGTGTGACGTGGATGAAAATACCAGATTTCAGCACCATTGAAATATTCCTAATATTGTATGGAGTGCGGGGGAGGGACGGGGAGATATCAATCGTGGTCAGATTGAAGATTTGGGAAAACCACACCAGGCCTGCAGAAGAAAGCAAGCCCAGCCAATAACCAGCAGCTCCAACGGGGCAGCCAACAGCGTTCTGAATGGAGAGTGCCTGGGGGGCGCATGGTGGGGGTCTGGCACGTTGCACAAAAGAAAAATAGAGAAGACTGCAAGTTTTGCACCGAATGATGATAGACATGTGTGAAGTAAAGATACATGTAAACTTACATGTATGTATGTTTACCTGTATTGTCTGAATGTGTGTGTAAGACGTTTTTTAACTACAGTTCATGCATGTGGCTAAAATGGTGTTGTCCAATAGTCACACCTGTGGCTGGTCAGTGATTTCAATTTTACAATACTGTTTTAATGTATAAATGATATGCATAACACATCCACTCAAGATTTGTGATAATGGTATTGAATCTTACCTTGGTATTACAATGAAAGGAATCGTTGGAAGAATTTTCCAACGGATCATTTTGAGTTATTTGATGTGATTTCATGAATTCAAGCTTTCTGAAGCAATTTCCACCATAATCATTTTAAAATCATCACAAATACCTCTTCAGCTTACTTTTATCTTGTGTTGTAGTACTGGAGCTGATGTTTCAATTCTAGTAACTTGCCACTTCAGCAACAAAATGGCATATTGCTGTGATAATTCTATGTTAAACAACTTCTGTGAAACACTTTTTTCTATAGTCACAGCAGATCACTCCTCAGCTTGCACTCCAGGTCCTGTTGCAGTTTGACAAGGCTATTAATAGTGCATTGGCCCAAAGAGTCAGAAACAGAGTCAACTTCAGGGTAAGAAATTTATTTTATTTTACTCTGTGTTGGTGTGAAAGCATATTTATAGTCTATGCTTTACTCAGTTTTTCTCACTTGCATGTTTTGGTGGAGACTCTGCAATGTTTGGAAGTAGAGAGAGACATTTTCCTTGAAAAAATAAAGTTTACCGAACAAATAATTTGTTATCAAGTACAGATTTTTGGAATCAATTAGTTTTGCTATTGATAATTTTAAGTAGCAATCTTGATCATTTTTTTTCACAATAGTTTCTGTCTTTTACATTTTCTCTCCATTTATCTCATCTCTTTAAAGCATTTAGCTCCCTTTAAATGGAAGTTATTTATTATATTACTACAAAATCCAATTCAACTGTGCACAGCCTTACCATCTAACTTCTGCCAAATCTCTGTTCTTTCTGAGACAAGCAGCGCTCCAAACAGCGAGATGTACAAATCTCATTGAATGTTTTCCATGTAAAACTTAAGTTGGTGTAAACCACAATCAGGCTATCAATTCAAACTCTGTGAAAAAAAATGTTTTGCAATTCATTTGCCAACTTGTCATACATATATATGGGTGACTATTTTCTGCAAAGGCAATTCTAGAACTATTCACATTGGACCATTTGTGCTGTTGCAGTAATTTTTTAATGACCTGTTTTTATTTTTTAGGGTTCTTTGAATACATACAGATTCTGTGACAATGTCTGGACATTTGTCTTGAATGATGTGGAATTCAGAGAGGTCACTGAGCTTGTAAAAGTGGATAAAGTGAAGATTGTAGCGTGCGATGGCAAAAGTGAGTTGGGTTTCCATGAACCATCTGTTTGTAAAAGTATAGAAATGAGAGCTTACAATGCAAAAGGAATTGATGCTGACAGATAAACATTTATTGTGATATAGTTCCAAGTAATGTTAGTTTTTCTTGATGTAATTTTTGTCTTTGTATTTTGTAATATACATGGCTTCAAACTGAATATTGAATTTATGTCAATTTGTTCCAATAACAAATCCCAGTAGTTTATTTATTTTAATATTGCTTGTATATATATATATGTTGCTGTATTGTCTTTTGGATGAAACATTAAACCAAAGTCCTGTCTGCAGGTTCAGATGGATGTTAAAGAACCCATGATACTATTCAAAAAGAAAGGAGCTCTTCCACATGCTCTGGCCAACAATCCTCCAGATAAATTGCTCATTCATCACTTTCTGATTATTTTGTGGGATATTGCTACGTGTAAACTTGCTGCCACATTTACCAACAAATAGTCACTAAACTTATCATTAATTGCTGTGAAACATTTTGAAGCATTTCATTGTGATAAGATACTGTGTCGAATGCAAGAATTATTATTTACTGAAGAGATGCAACACGTAGAGTTTCTGCCATGTGCATTTAAAAAAATCTTGTCCCATTGTTTCAGATGCATAGTTTATAAAGCAGAAGATTCAAATGTATACACAACTAGAATGGCATTGATTTGTCTAGCTGATTCTTTTAATTTGGAATTTTTAAAATTGCATGTATGATGGGTATGAAATGTTAAAGCTGGATTTAAGAAATGTACTGTATTGCATTGAAATTGAATCTGTTTTTGTTTACAGACACTGGCTCAAATGCAACTGAGTGAATGTAAAAGTGAATTTTTTTAACAAGATCTATAACTGGATAGGTAACTCTGTGAAGACGAAACCAGACCAGCCTTATTTATGAACTATTCCAGTTATTAACGCAGTGCATCAAATTGCAGCTATTTCATTTATTACTTAACTGTGGAACAAATAATGTGAGCAAATTTGTACAGTTACACAGATGTACATTATAGGTGAGATTTACTTTTTTTATGATATGAAATCATAACTCGTAGCTTTTTTTTGGATTAATGTTTGAAATTGAAAGAAAAAACGAATAAAGTTTTACTTAAAACATTTTTGTTTACTGTTCGTGGTGGGAGGCAAAAGTAAAAGGTTGAAGCCTCACATTTATATGGTATCTGAAGTCTCATCCTTTTAAAATTTCTCAGGTGTTATGGCTTGCAGAGTATCAAGGCTATTTCCTTAACAGTCTTTCATGCAATGATGTGCATGGAGTTAAATTTTCCCAATTAATTCTACTAAAATTCTTGTTCAATTTGAAAGAAAATGTGAGTGTCTGAGACGTGTTTTGAAACAATTACAATATCAATTGTGAGAATTATTATTGATCTAGCTTTTACTCTTCTGTTACTGCACTTGAATCACATTTGAGTTAGTTTTAAGGTCACCTCTATTGGAGATTTTGTGTTTGTGTAATACTTATTTTCTGATGTTTAGAAAATAAACCCAGTGCCATGTAACCTAACTGCTTTCAAAATGAAGACAGCTAAAATACTTGCTTCTGCTTTACCAACAACGTGAGTGAATTTTATTGCATTCGCACAAAGGTTTTAAAAAATAGTACATAAAGGGTATTTTAAGTTAAAGAAAATAAACAGCATGTGAAAAGATTCACACTAAATAAGAGCGCTAAGGAAAGGTCAATTTTAATTTAGGTAAATATGAAGTTATACAGTATTATATATTTGAACAGGAAATAGCAAATGTAAATATGATAAAATAATAAAATGGGGTCCATTAGCAAAGACAGAAAAGGAAAATAAGTGACTTGGTCATTCATTTAACTTTTTCAGTCCAACAAGCAAAATGGTCAGGAAAGTAAAGATGCGCTCTTTGGGCAGCGAAATCACAAATCTCCACTGCAGCTATTTTGGTTACAAAGCCTGAAGGAAGAGGTATCGGACACAGATTTGCTTCAGCTCTGATTGCTACTTAGTAGTCCACTGCAGGTCCTTCCAACAGATTTACAAATCTGGCATGAGAGTCCTACTGTCTGACTTGTAAAGAGGTCAATCGATAAGATCTAATTTGTCGAGACATCTATTAACTGACTTTTCAGTCATAAATAGTGCAGATTTAAAGTTGGTGTTTCCTGTTGAAACATTCCGATAAGATGTTGAACACAGGGGTCTTATAGATTCTGAATTAAAAGTCACGGTTGACATTTTGCCTTCCCTATTACTCTTGATTGTGAAGGAAGCTCCTTGGACATGTATTATCAAATAAATGGTAGCTCTACCTGTCTTGCCTGACCAAAGCTGGTGTGCTATTCTTGAATCTGTGTTCAGATCTGTATTTGTGTATCAAATAGAACCGAGATCAACCTGCTACCTCTAAAACATCATACATGACTATCAATTACTGGTGACTTTTTGCAGCCTACTGTAAAATGTTATTTGAGGATATTCATTCACTAAATATACAATACTTTGCACAGAATCCTATAGATATATTACAAAATGCATTAAAAAGGGTTCAAGTTGTAAAGTAACCCACTTCCACGTGGTCTGAGGATAACCTATAAACTAGGTAGGAAAGGGCAGCCGCAATTTTTCCGAGGAATCGTTGTAAACAGCACCCTCTGCTATAAACCCGCTGAATAATCAAGTTTCTGACCCCGGGCCTCTGTTTATCTGACGTCACTGTGGGCGGGGAGGCTAGAGCAGTGCAGCGTGATAGACCTGCGAGAGACCAAGCAACAATGCTAACAACTGAAGTCAAAGGCGAGGAGCGGACCTGTTTAACACCCTCACACGGTGGTGCCGCAGACCTGGGAGGATCGATCCCCAATGTCACTGGGTGGAGCGGCACTAGCAGGAAATGGACTTTGCTCCCTTCAGAGACTCCAATGTTCTGATTGTTTGTGTGTGTGTGTCTATGTGAGTGTCTCTTTTGTGAGACACTGCTGTGCTCAATTGGCTGCCGCGTTTCTCCCACAAAACACAGTCACTACACTTTACAGTATATCTGGTGAAGCGCTTTGAGACTTCTTGAAGAAGTGATAAGGTGCTATATCAAATGTAAGGATTATTATTTCAGTTTTCAAGTGAGTCAGCGATTTACGCGTACTACCACCAATGTAGGTAGCATACTGCATTTGTTGCTCAAGGTGTGGTCTCTACATTGGGGACTGGGAGACCGATTTGCCGAACTCATCCATTCTGACCACAAGCACAGCCCTGAGCTTCTGGTTTCTTGCCACTTCAACTCTCCCTTCCACTGACCTCTCACTCCATGGTTGCTCCAATGAACCACAGCGCAAGCTTGGGGAACAGCACCTTATCTATCTGTTAGGGACCTTACAGCCCTCTGGCCTCAATATTGATTCCAACAATTTCTGACCAGAACAGTTCACCTTCCCCTCTTCTGTGACCATTACCACATCATCTGGGTCCCAGGCACACCTTTTCATTCTCCGGGCTGCCTGTTTGCAATTTCCCCCTCTGTTTTGCATTATTAACATGTCTTTAGCCCATCATCCCCTGTCCACTACCCCATTTTCTCCTTTGGCTTCCTTGCCTTGAATCCCCCTCTCTCTGTTAGCCTTTAAAAGCCTCTCCCTCTCAACATACCCCAGTTCTGACTGAGGGTGGTGGACCCAAAACGTTGACTCACTTTCCTTTCTCCATAGATGCTGCCTGACCTGCTGAGCGTTCCTAGCGACTTGTGTTTTTGTTTCAGAATTCCAGCATCTGCAGGATTTTGCGTATTATTATTATTATGTGTTTATGAGGTTCTAAGTGAGTCTGTCTCTCTCTCTCTCTCTGTTTGTGAGTGTGTCAATGTGTCTCTCTTTGTGAGTGTCTCTGTGTGAGTGTCCCATTGAAAGACATTGAAATTGTTTTTAAGACAAAACGAATGCAACTGGCTGCACAGATTTCAGTGTCCAGTCTATGGATAATGTAAAGTTATTAGTATGGGGGTTGCATCAGCCAGTGCACTTGGTCGTTCCTCCCAGTAGCTCGTCTTGTGTTGGGGATTCCTGGAAACTGTCACTAGAAGGCCTTGTTGAGCTTTCTGGTGATAGCTACAGAAGCACTTGCATATTTCATGGTGTCAAAATGTATTTGGCGTTGCAGCTCTCACGATACACATATCATGCTCAAAGATTTCACTTACTATTCATACGCTACGTTTCTCGGACCAACGGAGAGATTTTTGGAGCTTGTATTGCTGCAAATACCCCCTATTCATTTAAATAGTCCATTTAGCAAAACCTAATAAAACCTGATTTAAATGCGTTCAAATGCCTCCCAGGAGACGACTCCTTTAAAACGTATCTTTCCATCCACGCTGTCCTGAATAGCCAGTGGTAATTTTATTTAACAGCGTTTTAAAAAGGACAAATAAATAAACAGATTGTGAGGTTCACAGCAATATAACCTGTCGCGTTTGACATGTCCAATACCGATTGTGTTAATTGATGGGGTGGGATTCTGCCAACAGCCTTTCCTTAGTCGCCGGTGCTTGTTCACAGATACCATGGGAAAATGTCACAACTGTAATGAACAACGTGGCGGTGTCAGGGAAGCCATAAAATTGGTGAACACATCAATCGTGTCTGCAAAGGCAGCTCTGGTGTCTCTCTCTGTGTGTGTGTGTGTGTGTATTCTGGGTGGGAGTGGAGTGTAACACATGGTAGAAACACCAACGCCTTGTCCGACATAATTTGAAGGAGGTGGGACTGTATTTCTCACTCTCCTGATCGCTCACAGGAAGACAGACCTGCACCAGCACCAAGGTTAAACCTTGGTGCAACTCCTCCCACCCCTGCATCGTGAAGCTTGCACTATCTAATGCAACAAAACAAGGGGCTGAGAGCCATTACATCACGTAGGGGAAGCTGAGATTTACACCCTCCTCTGCTTTCCACCGAGGTAAAGCAACCCAGCCAGACAGGGTGAGCTTCTCCACGCAGAAAGAAACCTGGGAACCACAGGCACAAGGGAGCGTTTACGATTTTTCTTAAATATATTTATTATATATATATATATATATATAGCTTTCTCTCTCATGAGTGGCATCAATACGCACGCATCGTCTTCTCATCTTACGCTGTTTTCTCTCTGCCCTCCCCTTGTTATTTCTGATATAAACTGGGAGGTTTCATCCGCTGGAGCCCAGAAAGCTCTGTGCGTGTGCGTGTGTGTGTGTCTCGCCAGCCTGAGGACATTGCTCCAAACTTCTCTGAACGATTAGTCTTATTGCAGAGCTCTCCCGCAAAATAAGCCATGACTCTCCGGGATTGTGCCCTCTGGATTTTCGTATTTATCAGCTTGCTGCACGGTAAAAAAAAAAGAAATCAATCAATTCGCTACCAGTTTTGTGCATAGAGTTGGTTATTAGCGTTGTTTTTTTTTATATTGTCAAATTGCACACAGGTTGCTCGCTGCCGCTTCCAGGGATGGAGCAATCAGCGACCCAAATGGACAAGTGAGAGTTGGAAATACTTTCAGCTCAATATTGTATTTGAATCGCACCTTTGGACCGTGAGTGTTCCTGTCTACCGCTGTGTTCAGGGGTAACATCCAGTTGCAGAAAAAAAAACGCCTTTGCAAGTCAGCAGAGACGCGTGGAAATGCTCACGCGATTTGGGTGTTTAAGTATAGACTTGTCCGACATGGCCCGGTCTTAAACCGATGAGCAAAAACCCGCTTCGGCTTCAAACTTCACGTTTAGTTGAGGCAAAGCCGACGCGACTTGATGTGAATATTACAGCGGAAGGCAATTTCATTCGCCCTTAAAAGTGGGGAAGGTGCAACCAATAGTTATTGCATGTGCTGTAAACAGCATAACGGTTAAACGTATCTCTGTGCAAGTGCACGAGTGTCATTTTGCTGCGATTTTCTCTTTAATCCATACTTTACCGACACGGAACCGACTGAGGATACTGAAATCTGTTTTATTCAGAAGGTTACAAATACGCACCCGTGTGTCACTGTGGCTCCATCTCTTGCAGTGTCCAGGCAGGGCGAGTACCAGAGGAAGCTGTACAGAGAGTTGATGAGGAATTATAACAGCCTGGAGAGGCCAGTGGCCAACGACTCTCTGCCCCTCACAGTCCATCTCACTCTCGGCCTCATGCAGATCATGGATGTAGTGAGTACAGTAGCTCATCACTAAAGAATCGGGCGCACACCCCCCACCCTCCCACCCCACCCCCGACACTGCTGTCTCGCTCACAGAGCCGCAGCAATGATAGATAAAAGCAATTGGTAAAAAAAAACTGTTCCCAAAAGTCTCATGTCCGCATCGTTGTGGTGTAAGTGTGTGTGTGTGTGTGTGTTTTGGAAAAAGCACAGACAAGGGTCCAAGTGGCGAGAAAGTGTGAACCCACTGGAGATGGTGAAGGAGGAGAGACTGTGGCAGGGAGCGGGTCCTGGGGGACCAGACACTGACCACTGCAGACCCCGGGCACCAGAGAAACAAGCCCCCCCGCCCCCCCCCCCTCTCCATCCCCCCTCTTCATTTCTCTCTCTCGCTCTCTCTCTCTCTCTCTAAAAATATATACATATATTTACAACTGTGCGTCCCAGCAGAAGGAACGTCTCTTGAGGATTATTATTCAAAGAAAAAAAAACTGGCTGCGTTTTATTAATGAATGAGAACATCTGGCTGCTTGCGTTGTGAACAGCTGCCTGCGATTTTATATACATATATATATATACATTCACACTTGCACCATCCTCAGCAAGTGATTTCCTCACTCGATTCTTTTTCATACTTTTATTCATTGCAGGACGAGAAGAATCAAGTGCTGACCACCAACGTCTGGCTCCAAATGGTAAGATAATTCTAACAGTAACAGGTTGTGTATTTGTTTTTCCCCTCCCAGGCTGAGGGTGAGAATTTGCGCTCCAGTGTTTGCTCACGATATTCCTGCGAAAGGGAACTTGGATGCACGTTTCACAGCCACTCTGGGACCCAAACTGAAGCGCCTTTGTGGATCCGCTTATTAACGAGCACATGATTTACGCTCAAGTTGCTCCAAGAACGACACAACCCTCCTGTATGGGGTAATGAGAAAAGGTCGGCCAAAGGAGAGGAGCGACACACACACACACACACACACACACACACACACAAATACAGCCTTCAAACCGGATTTCAGTGGAGGAACAGTCAGCTGCACCCTTAGATCGAGGACTGGAAGTGTTCGCACTTCTTCCCTTCCTCCCAGAGGAGATGCTGTGGAGACCCACCAGTTAGGGAGAGTGTAAGGTATAACGGAGGGGATCGCTGAGGGAAGGAAGCGCTGAGCGGTGTGGACGATTCCTATCGCACTTTGTTAGGATTTTTTAAAAAAAAAATAAAAGCAAAGCCTCGTTTCATCTCTCTTTAAAATTCACAGCAGAGCATACGTGCATTTGAAACACAGCAGGTGGGATAGTGTGAGTGAGCTCAGGGAGCTAACACTCTCTGCCTGTCAGCCTCTGGTCTTTTTCTCTGAACACAGGAAAAGGCTGTGACTGGAGCTGATGTGCACAACAGCGAGTTACATTTTGTATAACCCCTTTCACGTTGGGAGGACGTCCCAAGGCACTGGACAGACACAGATTTGGACCTGATCTTGGGGTTGGGGTCAGGAGGAGTGGAGGGCAGGGGTTTGGAGGGTGAGTGAAGACTCGATCGAAGAAGAGGATCTTGGAAAAAATACCAGAGCAAAAGGCATCACCACCTTGATCCATAATGCACACACGCACACACACTCTCCCTCTTACTCAAGCATTCAGATAGTGCAGAGGGATCACAGGTTGTAGCGTGGATTACTGGCAGATGTACTGTAGTGGCCAAGCCAGAGAGCTAGCTAGCTGTGCAGCAGATCTCTATATGGATTTGTTTGGGATGAAGGTCAATAGAGCAAAGCAATGAATTGGAGTCGATCACTTGTCACTCTTCACTGTATTTTGGAAGAAAGCCTGGGTTCCAGGGAGTGGACCAGTGCCCTCCCAATTCTCTCGGGATTCTCTCTCAACAGTGAGCGAGCATGAGGCTGCACAGGGAAAGGCAACTCTGGTTCTCAAGTCAGCATTGGTTCGAGGTTCTTGCAAAGACCTGAAGCTGTGGTTGCTGAAGACAGTTTGGGCAGTAATGAGTTCACGTCACCCATCTGAAACTTATGTAGGAACATCAGAGAAAAGTGGCACAAACAGGTGCCAGGCCATTGTGAAGCTCGTTACATGGAACACATGCCCTCTTCCATCATACCATCTAATATGGGAGTACATGACAGGGGTAGGGACTGTGGTACAAAAAAAATTATGTAGTCACAAGAGCTATCATGCATGCAAATCAAAATGATTAATACAGTATTCTTGTTTTGCTTTTTCTCCCATTTTAGCAATGGAATGATTACTATTTACAATGGAATGTGTCTGAGTACCCTGGAGTAAAGAATGTCAGGTTCCCTGATGTGAACCTTTGGACTCCAGATATTCTTCTATATAACAGGTATTTCCATCTTACAAATGCAACCTACCTATGAGTTACTTAAAAAAACTTCACTACTACTAATAATAATAAATGCAAGAACCTGAGGAGCAAAGGGATTTGCGAGTTATATAGGTTATTGAAAGTGACATCATAAGTCACAATGAACAGAAAACTAATTGAATACTGGGTTTTATACACAGGAGCATAGAGTACGAAAGTAAAGCAATAATGTTAAGTTTGTATAAATCTTATGTTAGGCCACAACTGGAATATTGTATCCAGTTTTGAGGCATTTCACTTTAGGAAAGATGTGAAGGCCATAGGGGGCTGCAGAGGAGGTTTACAAGAATGATTTCCGGGGCTAAAGGGCTTCAGTAATTAGAAGAGATTGGAGAGGCTGGCCCCATTTTCATTGTAGTGGACAACTTAAATGTACAAAATGATGAGGGTTTTTGTTAGGGTAAATAGGGAGAAATTATTTCTCCATTAAGTCAATAACCTAGGGACATAATTATAAGATAGTCACAAAAAGAGTGAAAGAGGAACTTAGGAGGAACCTTTTCACCCAGAGAATGGGAGGGCAGTGGGATTTAAGTGATCTCCTTGCTCTGTGAGCTGGTGCGGAGTCGGCTGGGCTGAATGGACTCCTTCTGTGCTGCAGATTTCTATGTTTCTATAACAATCCTTGCATTTGATATAACACCTTTCATGTTAGGAGCCTGTCTCAGGGCTGTCTCAAAGCCTTCACAGAATTTACTGTAAAGTGTTAACTGTATATGTAATGAAACAAAAACTTTTGTGGAAGATCTGTAACCCACCCAAAAGTAGCACAGCAGTACATTTTGACAAATTACGATCTTTTGGCAGATGATCACAGATTGGCAGTAAAGGAAGATGAATAATGTATAGATTTATACAGAAATCTGTATTGCATATGGAGACTTAAAATAAGGATTGCAGTGTATTTGTCATTTGGATTCCTTGTGAGATTGGGTTGAATCATACTGGGCATGTTTATTTATAAATGTGTGTGGGGGTAAATGTCAGAGCCAATGATCAAGATGTGTTTCTGATATGTGCTGAGCTTGTGATGTTTATCACAGAAAATGAAAGCTGTGCAGACACTTGCAGTGTTTAGTATGCAACCTTGGTCTAACAGCACATTTCTTATATTGGAGGAAGGTTGAGTAATTATTTCAGCTGGACCATGTACTGCACATATCTGGAGCACAAAGCCTTGTGTATGATTCTTTGACTGTGTAAAATGATTTTCACAATTCTATCACATGGTAATTTTACTGATCAGAAGAGAATCACATACTTTCCCACCAAGGTTAGTAAATTTACAACAACTTACATTTATATAGTGCTCTTCACATGAGTAGCACCTCAGAGCCCTTAAGGAAACTGGAGAGATTTAGAAGTTACCAAAAATAGAACACTCAGTTTGGTTTGGAGACTCTTAAACATGGTGATGGGTTTCCGCCTGTGTCGGACACTAGGCTGACAAAAAAACATGTAGATGAATACCTTGCCAAAATCATCAAAAATGTGTGACAACAGTAAAACAAGGAAACAAGATCTTGGAGTACTCAGGATGTTATTATTTACATTGTGCATAAGTGATGCAGTGACTCTTGGATCATAAATTGCCCTAGTTAACTTGGACAGGTTGAGGCTGAGTATAATCCTTTTATTTCTGCCTTGGCTGAGATTAGCTAATTCAGCAAACGGGAGATGAACCTGGGGCAATGGTCTGGCTGTTGATTTTGTTAGTTTCATTTTGTGGTTTAGCCCTGTGGTATCAGTGAGTGACAGCGATGGTGATGGAAGATTTTTTTGTACCGTTTTTACTTCAGAACACTTATTGATGGCATTACCATGGTTACAACATTAAAGAAACTTGATTTATTTATTCTCTTGTTTATGTGGAATGCCTTTTATATTCTGTATATCTGAACATAAGCATATTTCAGATGCCTGGTTCAGGCATGTACATCACAAGACTTTCTATTGCATGAGTGTCGCACTGAAATCTGGAAGTGTTATGACATTGCTGTGCTGATTCTCTGGTCTCAAAAACAGATCTTCGCAAAAAGAATGCCGGGGGGGAGGGGGGTGGTTGGGAGGTGATTGAGTGAGAGAATCACAGCAAGTTATGTCGCAGCTGTTGATTTGCCTGGTTGGTAGTGGTATTATGAACCTGAAACTCAGCATTAATGTACAAATTCAATATCAGAGAGAAAGATACAATCACAGGGACATCAGGTACAATTGCTTCCTGAATTGGGTAAATTGCAAATAGTTACAGTAATTGTGCAGTGGGCTTTCTTATTCGCACGTGATGTGTGTGAAATATCCAAGGTGCATGAATCCTGAACTGTTACTTAAAATGAATATAAAGTGCATCAGCAGAAAATAGAATGCTACATTTTAGTTCACTGAAGAGAACACCAGAGGGGAAACTCTCTTGAGTTATGACCTATTTGGAATAACAATTCCATTCTGCATTCATTATTTGCTCTTCAGTCAGTTTGGAGATGATCCTTATATACAGGGCTTTTAATTTAAACAAAAGGAATCCATCCTGAATGCATTAGCAAACACCTATGATACTGAACAAAAGATGTGTGCGATTCGTTTCCATCATGCATGGGGTTTCCTGAGCGCTGGGTGTTCCTAATGAGTTATTTAATCATCTTGAAATAAGGCTGATGATGTAAAATATACAGGAATCATACGCCTTGCATTCTGAAACCTCGAGGACAGAAGCTTTGCTGTACATCTATAACTCCGATTTGTATGTCTTGGCATTGAGTGGGCAATGCATCTCCGAAGTTTACGTGATGCTTACCTGCTTTTCGGATTGTGAGCTACTTCGTGAACATAGGTTTGTCTAATGGTGTAAAAGCTGCTATATTGATTGTCTGGAATTTGTAATGTGCTGAATTGACAAAAGTAAAAATGCGCTTGATCACGCATGGAGCTGTATGCAACCTGAGAATTTGGGGCGAAGGGCGTCTTGGGATGTTGGGAAAGATATTTAATCATGCGGGACAGGGCACATTGGTGGAAGCGGTATTGGAGAATTTGGAGAGCAGTTTGGTTTTCCTGCAAGACCCCACCAGCCGGCAAGAAGAAAAAGAGGTGCTAACAACAGCTTGCATTTACATAGTGCTCCTCACGCAGAGTAGTATCCCAGAATGCTAAGATTAAATATGGCATAATTCCATTGAGATAACAAGATTCATTTGGATGAAGAAGAACTTTTGGCTTCAATCTTGTAGAATTCCCAGACTGATGTTCTTAGCATCGCTAGAGCAAGCTGTGCCTTAAATGTGTCCAGTGTCCTGGCCTCAACAACCCTTTCTGGGGGAGCATAACATGGACTTAGCTATACCGGTGTGTAGCTATACATAACGAGCTATACCTGTGTATAGAAGCAATGGGCGCACTAAGGGGAAGCACTTTCGAACATAGTTATTCTTATATGCACTGAAGACACACACTTTTAAAGCATTTTTATTGTGCAAATGTCGTTGAGTAGTATTTTGAGTGATTAAATGTGACCTTGAGAGAGGTTACATTTATGTGGACAACTGAAACACACTGTGTTAATGTCTGCTGATATTGATTCATTTTCCTTATTCTTGTTAATCAACAGCTTAAACAAAAATCGACCTCCCAAAAAACAAAAGAGCATTATTTAAATGTGATATTTTGTACTTTTATTTTCAAAACATCTCAATGATATAGACATTCTTAAGAATATCTGCCCTGATCTAACATTCTTCTCTCTATGGCAATAATAGGGTGTGGTATTTAACTGTGCATAGAAATCTACTTACAATTAAATTCTTCTTCTCTGAAGTGCTGATGACCGGTTTGATGCCACGTTTCATACCAATGTTTTAGTGAATTCAACAGGACACTGCCAGTGGATACCACCAGGTAGATGCTAAATTCTATCGATTGCAATTTAGTTAAAAACTTTGCTATGCTTCCTGACCAGTGGTGTATAGTATAGGCACTCTAGCCAATTAGGGCAACTAGTGCCTTCTCTTATTCATCAAACCTGCTGCTTTAGATCAGGGGTGAAGGTGCCTATTTCTGTTTTTCTTGAGCTTCAATTAATATACATTGATTTAGCCTACACTGTAGTCCTTGTGTAGTAGTTAGTTTGCCCTTTGAAGTGCTAATTCAGTGAACAATGCACCAGGCGCTCTTCTCTATTTTGTCCAAGTAACCATTCTTCCTGCATTCAAATCCTCCATGAATTTAATATTTGAGTTAAATCATGTGGGGTTATGATCTAGCCAGAGACTTTGTCTTCGCCCAAGATCCACATGAACACACTCGTCAATACGTTTCATCATAGGTATTGACAAGTGTGTTTGTGTGGATCTTGAGTAAGATGGTAGTTTGTATCTCTGGTGGTGAGAGATACTTCTATGTTGACCTTGGAGTACTGTTGGTATTGGTTTTGCTGCAGAGTTACTGGTTTAAGCAGCTTTCTGCAGAATTGATGCTTTGCATAAACAAAAGTCAAAAATTCAGTGTCAATTAGAGATGATTTATTCTGACGTTCAAAATTGTGGCTTGCATCTATCATGGTTGCCAGATATTCTGAGCGCACTAATAGGTTCATGGAGGATTTGAATTAGAAATTTGTCTCCCGATTAATTTAAATCTCTGTCTTTATGGAATTTTGAACTTTTTTTTGTTGCAAACATTTAGGGATTATGAAAAGTTCTTGCTACATAGATGTGCGTTGGTTTCCCTTTGACATCCAGAGGTGTGATCTTAAATTTGGCTCTTGGACCTATGATGGCTGGCTGCTAGACCTGCAGATGCTAGATGCTGACATCAGTGGCTACATTCCCAATGGGGAGTGGGATCTTGTGGGTAAGCACAGTTGTAACTTCATAAACAACTTCATGCTTGCATCAGAATTTCTATGAACTGAAATGCAAAGTCCTTTCGCATCTTTTTACTGCTTTCATTACACTCCGCCTTTACACAGAGTATCCATTCAGGTCTATTTCTGATGAGCTGTATAATGCTGCACTCACTGCATCAAATAATTTCATTCTCACACCTTGTAGAGTTAATTATTTAGCAAAAACTACAATGATTACTTATTAAAAACTACAATAAGCAGAGGAATAAGTCATCAGCCTTCTTTAGTAGGAGAACACATATCAAGGCTACCTGGTATTTTCAACAGTTCAAATAGCTTTAATAGAACACTAGTAAATTTCTATCATTTGAACCCAGAGAGCACAAGTTTCACTTTGGTTGAGCAATCAATAGAAGCCATGTTTCTCAGGTTTGGTTTGTTTATACCTTATAAGCCTCCTTTCAATACTGAATGCATGTCACAGAAGCGCTGTGTATAATGAGTTTGAATTTCAAACAGAATATTATATTCTTTAACATTAGCATTCACATTGAATCACTTCACAGATGAATATTCTGCTATCTGACTCAAGCCTCTCATAATGAATGATACAAATAAGTACAATGAATAAGCAAAATAATTATGATTACGCATTTTTTGTCTCTTGCTTTCCATTTTCTGTCTTCAAAGAAATGTTGGTCTTTGTTTTAATATTGTATTTAATGTGTTTATATTCAGGAATGCCTGGGGAAAGAACTGAATCATTCTATGAATGTTGTCAGGAGCCATATCCTGCCGTAACCTTCACTGTTGTTATGAGACGCAGGACACTCTACTATGGATTAAACTTGCTCATTCCCTGTGTCCTTATCTCAGGCCTGGCTTTGCTGGTCTTCTTGCTACCTGCTGACTCCGGGGAGAAAATTTCTTTGGGTAAATTAAGATGAATCCAAATCATTCTTGAATGCTTTTAGCATCAGTTTTCAGTGCAACCTTGATTGTCTGGCACTCATTTTTTGTCTTGTAAGCAATCAATCTGTATCAATAATGTGATCTGATGTGTAATGGCTATGTAACCAGTAAGAGACGGTCACCCTCAGGTAACCTTATGTATCAATAGCACAATCAGACCTAAGTACAGAGATCTGAAATAATTAGATTGTCACTTTTGGAATATCTTTCCATATAAAAGCCATTTAGAATGTTTGACTGTGTTAAAGGTAATACTCTATTGGGGGTTAGTTTATCTACACCCAGGTCGGCCAGAGCAATGCTCTGTATAAGCGCAGTATCTCTTTCAATCAATCATTTGCAACAGTTATTTTGGAGTGAGGTTTGAAGAAGTATCGAAACAGAGGAAAAAAAAATTATTTCTCTCCGATATAATAAGCACGTTTAGCATTAAAGTGTTTTTCTTTGCAGGGATCACAGTTTTATTATCACTTACTGTCTTTATGCTCCTTGTGGCAGAGATCATGCCTGCAACTTCAGACTCTGTCCCATTAATTGGTAAGTTATAGTTAAGTAGTCTATGCATTATCCCTACCTGCAGGGATAGGTTAAGGGTCCAGGTAGGAGTGAAATATGAAATAATATCACTTTAAAGAGCAGGAATAATTTTTAAAAAAATGTTCTAATTATAGCTCATAAAATGCATCCATGCTTCAAGATATTTATTTATTTATTACTCTCATGTATCCAAGGCTTGGTATCCACCTTGATTGATATGCATAAAAGTAAGCAGCTGCTTACTTGCACCTGCTGTGCAAGCTCTACTCTTCCAACTGATGGAACCATTGCTCAAACAGTAGGGATGTGTGTCCTAACTGTGGGCAGGAAGATGATGGCAATGTTCTCATGCATTTCATGCTGAGATGTGCTGCGTGCCAGAAAGCTCTCTGAGAATAAACTTGCTATCTACCCAGTGAGGGCTCAAACCTGAGCTTATCAGTGTTGTGTTCTCAACAAACAATGTGTAGAACACTCTTTTATTTCAGCTCACAAATTGCAAATCCAAAACAGTCCAACCAAAAACCCTCTACTCAGTTCTCCCTACTTGCTGCTTTTCTACCTCCTGATCCCCTTCCATTGGTCCGAGTCAATTGATCCTTATTGTCTTAAGAGTATCCAACGATCAAATATCAAATGACCAACTTTTAACTATCCCCCCTCCTCCCTTGGGAATAGCCCAATTTTGTTGTTCACGTATGCAGCATTCCAAAATTGGAATTTTTGCATTTTCGGCCATGATGATGTGTGAAGTGGAATGTAAATCGGGCTTCCTGCTCTACTACTGGGAAGAGTATTGTTTGGCTCCCAGCAGTAGCACAGCACAAACTTGCACTGTTTTAATACCTGATATAATCTCGCTGTTACATTCATCAAAACACAAAGTGCCCAAATAATTAAGGCTTCACTAATTTTCTCATAATAAAATAGCTGTGCAATATGTGTAATGTTCAGAAAGTCTCCCCAGTCAATTTGCATCTTAGTCAAGGATAAGCTGTTTCCAGTGAGAGCAGATGTACGTTGTCTGCTTTAGTTTCTCTCCTCATCTCTCTGTGCATGTCTGATTTCTTTACAAGTATAGCTACCCTCATGTACATTCCTGTTGCAAATCTGTTTTGACAGAACAGCCAGAAGAACTGTAACCTATTTTTTGACCCATTGTCATATACCATTTCATTCAAAATTTGTTTTACCTAAAAAACGTGTTTCTAAATCTTGGGAGTTTCATTTCTGTTGTTTGATTCGTCAATTATCCCATTTCCCCCCCTTTTTTTAGATTATGGCATTTTTTATTCAACATTATTTATTAATGTACATGTTGTTTCTTTACAGCTCAATACTTTGCCAGCACTATGATCATTGTCGGTCTGTCAGTGGTTGTCACTGTTTTTGTGTTGCAATATCATCACCATGATCCAGATGGTGGCAAAATGCCGAATTGGGTAAGTGCTAATAAATCAGTAAACCTTTTTATCTTTCTAATGTACAGTCCAGCCCATAATAATAGTCCTTGCATTTGATGTAGCGCCAATCACATCGGGAGAAGATCTCACTGCGCTTCATAGAAATTACTGTAAAGTGTAATAATGCCATGTTTGGGACAAGGACAATGACACGCACAGTAATGTCACACACTATGTTCATGGCACTTTTATTAGAATAAAAAATAAAAAGAAACCATTCAAGATTTTCATAAATATAAACTTCCCTGAGATTATGAAAATTATTGCTACTTAGCTGTTGGTATCAGGGTATTTTTAGTTATTTAATTAATCAGAAATATTACTATCATTCACCATCATGATCCAATCCTCTGGAATTTCTCTTGAGCTTCACAGGATTTGCTGTAACGTGTAATAACAGTGGGATTTGTAGGTGAACATGGTAGCCAATTTGCAAACTCTGGAAAATATCCACGAGAACTCACAATCATCTGAGTCAATTATTTTTAGAGTCATAAAGTTATGTAAAAGAATAAATACGGAATTATAAAGAACACCCGATTCCTGGAACCCTGGGTGTATCTGGAACACAACAGTTGTTGTTGAATAGCGTAGGTTCCTCTAGATAGATGATAAGAGTTTTGTTCCACCCAGTTGATGTGTGGGTACATATACAGTATACTGAAGAAATTCTAACAATTTTGTTATTCGTTTATAGACTAGGAACATTTTGTTGAACTGGTGCGCCTGGTTTCTGCGCATGAAAAGACCAGGTGAGGATAAAGTTCGCTCAGCTTGTAATCAAAAGCAGCGACGATGCAGTGTGTCCAGTGTGGAGATGAATACTGTGCCTGGCCAGCAATCTGTCAATGGAAATCTACTCTATATTGGCTACAGGGGTATGGGAGGAATTCACTGCACCCCAACCACCGATGACTCGGGGGTCATCTGTGGTAGAATCGATTGCCCTCCAACGGAGGATGATCACTTAATCCACAACTGTCACCCTTCTGACCCAGAACTGTCTAAAATCTTGGATGAAGTAAGGTACATTGCCACCAGGTTTAGAGACCAAGATGAGAATGACTCTATATGTAATGAGTGGAAATTTGCAGCCTCTGTAGTAGACAGATTATGTCTTGTAGCTTTTTCTGTTTTCACGATCATCCTTACTATAGGTATTTTGATGTCTGCCCCAAACTTTGTTGAGGCAGTGTCCAAGGATTTTGCTTAACACATTACAATGTGCCACGAATTACACTAATACATCGTTGCTGTTCTATAATAAAGTGATGTTTTAAATGAAGAGGAAGAAATTGTGTATTGAATTTGAGGTGCATAGTCCAATGCTTGCCCTGTGAATGTTATGTGGGTCACAAAATGTGATCCCAAGTGCCATATTTAATGAAATTCACTAAAGTCAACTCTAATGAATTGGACACATGTCAAGTCTAAAGTGGATTAAACTCAAGCCTTCAAGTTATTTTTATTCTTGTGATCTTCTGGTTCACTTTGATTTCAAACTGATGATATCAAATGACAAAACATATAAGGTTCAAAAAACGCTCTTAATCTAATTTCACTTATTGCAAAAATCCTGTTTAGTTGTAAGACTCTTAAGAACAATATCTACTGCTGAACAAGCAAATATATAATAATAATCCATGCATTTGATGGAGCATCTTATCACATCATTGAAGCGTCTATATTGTAAAGTGGATTGACTGTGTATTTTGTGGGCAAAACATGGCATCCAATTGTGCACAGCACTGTCCCACAAACGGTTGTGGATTGAGTAACCAATTTGTTTTGAGGGATTATTACCCCCAGAATGCGATCCACCAATCAACTAACAACCAGGTTCCTAATTACTGCTAGGTAAACAGAGGTGTATGAAGTGAGGAAAGTTGCCTACGGTTCACCCTACCCAGGAAACAAACCCGGGTCTTCTCACTTGCCACTGTGCTATGGGAATCCACAAATAAAACACATGCTTGTTACATATATTTGTCTCATGACATTGTTCAGCTTGGATGGTTCTTTGCTGGTTCTTTGTTATAAACTACTTTAATAACTCAACACTGATGAGCAAAATTTTCTGGTGTGATAGTGGCATTGGTTCAATGTTTTAAGAGTAATAGCAATGCATATCATTTGGTTAAAATTCAGATGTATATTTTGTATTTTGTGTCTTGATAAGAGTTTGAGACGGTTAGATATTTTTCTACATTTTTGTATTGCCATTTATGGCATTTTCAAAATAACATTGTCCTAATATATCTATCATGAAATCTGTTTTCCCAAATAAAGATATTAACCAGCACCAAAAATTTCCCTTTTATACTTTAAGACTATCTCCTTGAATACCATCCCTTCTAAGATCACACTTAGGGATTTGCTGTACTATGAATTAGTTAGGACTTTACGTCTCTATTGAATTTGGACAAATCCACAAAACAAAAATGAAACTTTACATAGGAGACATCACCAGTAGTATTAATATAAAGGGAATCCAGTAGTTACCCCAGTGGTACCCCAATGCACAGTCTGAAGTTCCCACGCTTTGGCTCTTGCCAACCTGTGGCTAATACTCTCTGGAATTAGCTAAGCAGGATGTGTCCCTCCAGGGAGAGCACTCGCAATCACATTTCCAATAAACATTTCTGGAATTTCGACGTGTAGGTGGCATGCATGGAACTGTTTGGTTTGGCTACTCTTAAAGCAGAGTGATAGGTTGCCCCACGTGTCAGTCCCCCCACCGGCCCCTTTGAAGGCCTTATCTTAAGTTTCAAAAGTACTTCAATCTAAATCTGGTCACTCTGTTACCCCATAGGAGGTGAACGCGTGGTATTGGTGCACTTTGGGCTAACAAAATCGTGGATTAGTTTCTGGTAAACCCCTGGGGATGTTGTTGAGCTGCGGGGAGGTAAGCCTAAGCCTAATACATTCCAGAATTAGGTCAACAGGACACGTCCCACCGGGGGGGGGAGAGAGAGTGTGCATTTCGTTCCAACAATTTATCCTGGGGAATTTCCACGTGTCGGTGGGATCCCGGGTGGGTGAGGGGGAATTGCTGCGTGTGGGTGGGATCCCGGGTAGGGGGCGGGGGTGGGGAATTGCTGCGTGTGGGTGGGATCCCGGGGGGGGGGGGAATTGCCGCATGTGGGTGGGATTCCGGGGGGGGAATTGCCGCGTGTGGGTGGGATTCCGGGGGGGGAATTGCCGCGTGTGGGTGGGATCCCGGGTGGGGTGGGGGAGGGGGAATTGCCGCGTGTGGGTGGGATCCCGGGTGAGGTGGGGGGGGGGGAATCGCCGCGTGTGGGTGGGATCCCGGGTGAGGTGGGGGGGGGGAATCGGCGCGTGTGGGTGGGATCCCGGGTGAGGTGGGTGGGGGGGGAATCGCCGCGTGTGGGTGGGATCCCAGGTGAGGTGGGGGGGGGGGGAATCGGCGCGTGTGGGTGGGATCCCGGGTGAGGTGGGGGGGGGGGAATCGCCGCGTGTGGGTGGGATCCCGGGTGAGGTGGGGGGGGGGGAATCGGCGCGTGTGGGTGGGATCCCGGGTGAGGTGGGTGGGGGGGGAATCGCCGCGTGTGGGTGGGATCCCGGGTGAGGTGGGGGGGGGGGGGAATTACCGCGTGTGGGTGGGATCCCAGGTGAGGTGGGGGGGGGGAATCGGCGCGTGTGGGTGGGATCCCGGGTGGGGTGGGGGGGGGGGAATCGGCGCGTGTGGGTGGGATCCCGGGTGGGGGAGGCGGTAATCGCTGCGTGTGGGTGGGATCCCGGGTGGGGTGGGGTGGGGTGGGGGGTAATCGCTGTGTGTGGGTGGGATCCCGGGTGGGGTGGGGTGGGGTGGGGGGTAATCGCCGCGTGTGGGTGGGATCCCGGGTGGGGTGGGGTGGGGGTAATCGCTGCGTGTGGGTGGGATTCCAGGTGAGGTGGGTGGGGGGGAATCGCCGCGTGTGGGTGGGATCCCAGGTGAGGTGGGGGGGGGGAATCGGCGCGTGTGGGTGGGATCCCGGTGGGGTGGGGGATCGCCGGTGTGGGTGGGATCCGGGGGGGGGGGGGGGGAATCGCCGCGTGTGGGTGGATCCCGGGTGGGGTGGGGGGGGGGTAATCGCGCGTGTGGGTGGGATCCCAGGTGAGGTGGGTGGGGGGAATCGCCGCGTGTGGTGGGATCCAGGTGAGGTGGGGGGGGGGGAATCGGCGCGTGTGGGTGGGATCCCGGGTGGGGTGGGGGAATCGCCGCGTGTGGGGGGATCCCGGGTGGGGGGGGGGGGGGAATCGCCGCGTGTGGGTGGAATCCCGGGTGGGGTGGGTGGGGGGTAATCGCCGCGTGTGGGTGGGATCCCGGGTCGGGGGGGGATTGCATGTCATTCTCAGCTTGGGTTTGGAGACTCTGGAGCAAAGGCGATGGGTCTCACCACCTGCCAGACACACCCTGAGGCTCAGGGCCCCCCCCCCCACCCACTGAGGCTCAGGGCCCCCCCACCCGCCATATATATATTAAAAAAACTGAGCCACGGCGCATGCGCGGCAGTCTCACCGGATGTGGCTGTACACACACAGCGGCGGCGGCGGCCGTTGTTTGATCAGCAAAAGAGAAGGCGCTCGAGCGGCGGCCGAGCTCCCGCCTGGAGACCGGGAGGGAGAGAGGGGGGGGCCCCGCGGGGGGTGGGGGTAAGTGACAGCGGCGGCTTCACACTTCACCTTCCTCACAAAGGGCTTGATGTGGGGAGTGGTCAGTGCAGTGACCGACCGACCGGCCGGGCCCCGACTCCGGCCCTGTGCGACACTCGCTCAGCTCAGGCCGCTCCTCTCGGCTCCAGAGTCTTGTTGTTCTGTGTTTGTTGTTGCTGTTGTTGTTTTTTTGAGGGGGGGGACAGACAGACAGAGAGAGAGAGAGAGAGAGAGGAGACCCGGAGATCCAAACGGCACGAGTTGACGTTTAAAAGCCCAAACTCCTCGCTTTTACTCCCCTTTTGTTTTTCCGCACAGATCACTTTAACCCTCGACCCAGAACAAAATGTCGTCGGGAGAGTGAGCCCTGAGGGAGGGAGGGAGGGAGGGAGGGAGTCAGGTTAAGCTTCTTTGTGTGTGTGTGTGAGGGGGGAGGGGTAGGGGGTAGAGTGTTGGTATGAGCCCAGGGGGGAGAGGGAGAAAGTCAGGTTAAGCCTTTGTGTGTGTGTGTGTGTGTGTGTTTGGGGGGTGGGGGGGGGGATAGACTATCAGTATGAGCCTGGGGTTGGGGGAAGTGTATTCAGTATGTCAGTGTGAGCCCGTGACTTATTGCACATATTTTGTTGTCGGAAATGTTCTTGCAGGACCTTGTGAAGAGTTGTGGTTGATGCACGAGTCTTCAGATCACTGTATTGAAGGTGATAGGTCAGGACAGTGAGGGAAGCCTCAGACCTGTTAAACCGGTTCTCTTACGTGTCTCTAACATTGGCTGGTATTCTGAGTTGATTGCTTTTTAATGCTCTTTTTTTTAAAAAAAAAAGTTGAAACAACTTTGTGGTTTTATAAAACCATCGAAAATGCTAGAAAGCAGGGAACTGCCACGAGCAGTTGTGTCATTCCGACCCATACCCTGACGTCTGCTGCGATTGCTTTGCCTTTGGTTGGGGTGGGTGGGTGGGGGGGCGGGAGAGAGATTCCCTCGTGGGCTCGTGCACACACAATGTCGTGTCATTGACGCAGCGACATCAAATGCTAAGCTCATGCTCAGAGTGAAAAACTAGTAACCCCGAGGTTTCCAAATGGAAGTATTTGCAACTAGACTATAGAGTGAAGATTTCAGTATCAGTACCTGCTACTTTTTAGAACTCCCGAACTGTAATGGAAAATCAACAGCGCCACCAAAACGGTAGTGCTTTTGTTATTGATTTTTTAAAATCCAATAACCTTGTTGCAGCAGCCTCTGTTTGTAGTTGGATGATTAAATATTACAAGTAATATTGCAAAAAAAAACCTTTTGTTTTGTGTTTTACAGAATTTTTGTACCGCATTCCCTGGATTCTTCGATCATTATGGGTGAGATAAAGATCTCTCCCGATTACAACTGGTTCAGAAGTACAGTACCATTGAAAAGGGCAAGTCATGTTTTCTATTTAATCTGGTTACGTAAATGATCTGATTTACTTAGTACCTTGTGCTCTGTGTGCTTTCTTTATTTTTCATGAATGGGTAAATCCTTGACAAATCTGCAGCAGTATCTGTCACATGCTTTTGAGCCCTTTCAGGCTAAGCCTTAGTTTTTTTTTCAATTCAACTACAGTTCATCATTATAGTCTTGCAACTATGCTAAGTGTGACTGTCTCATGATAGTAATGACAGAAATATTAATTGGGCAACTGAGGGTGGGGGACAAAGCTGGAGGTGCTTGCAATGGAAGCTTCAACCAGAAACATCTCACAATGTTTTGTTCTAACTATCGTTCCTGTGACTGTGCTGCATTTTGCATAGATTTTAGTACCAGTCTATTTTTGATGAGAGAAAACAATTTTTGTTTGGGGATTTTAAAGTTGTTTCAACTCAGAGAATTTCTCAAAATATTTTGAAAAAATTATGTGGAAGCCTGAACTGGGAGGGAAGTTAGAGAGGGAGTAGAGAGATGAGTCTAGATGGATTTTGAAAGAAGGGAGGGAGTGAGCAGCTGGGAAGATTGATACAGTCAACACCTCGGGTGAGGATGCACGAGTGGGAGCTGATTAGAATGGCCTCAGTTTCGTTGACTTGAAGTAGTCTTCACAACAACTTGCATTTATTTAGCACTCTTTTGGCAGACTAGTGTCTTGGAGTCCTGCACAGTGATGGTTGGGGGAAGGGAGCGGTAATCATAGGCGCAGTTGAAGATCATGATGTGGCTGGAATAACTGGTGCATATCTGTAAGATTTTAATCTCCTTAATGCTTTGTTTAACTTTGGAAATGATGTGATACTGGAAGGATCTAGAGCTGAAAACCTGGTCTATCCATTTCTGTTCTCATTAAACTGGTTTGGGATGTTAACATCTGCTTAATGAATTTTTACTTTTTAATAACATTCCAAAAAAAGATCCTAACTAACATTCGTTCTTGCTGGTTCATTGGAACACAAGGGGCTTTTTCCAGGGCACTTGAGAGTAGAGGCTAAAGACATTTGGATGAGTATTTGGTGTGAATTGGCATTCTCCTTGAGTTGGTCGCAGCATCGAAGATCAGGGCTAAAGTGAGAGCAATGCAATCAATCTTTTACAAGTAGGTACCAAACCAGGCCTTGGGGAGAAAATGATCAATCCCATGCTTGAGTAAGTGTTGTGTGGGATGGAATAAGAAATGAGGCAAGTGCATTACATTTAGACCAAATGATGGATGGGTGTGAAAGAGTTGAGGGGGGGACATTTTGTTTTCGGCACAAAACTACAATAAGGGGATATTTACCAAGCAAGTACTTGCACTATGTGCCCATAGGTGATTTAAACCTCCGTTTGTTACAAATGTTTGATTAAAGTTGCAGTTTTAAAGTGTTTGAACTTCACTTTGATGAATCCAGCTGTTGCCAAAATCTGAATTATTTTATGTAGTGCCAGAAGGCAGAAAGCATAACTATATGTTCAGTTTAATTTATTGTGGAATAATAACTTGCTTTTCTTTTCTTCTCTTCCAATGTTACAGATAATAGTCGATGACGATGACAGTAAAGTCTGGTCTCTTTACGACGCAGGGCCAAGAAATCTAAGATGTCCCATTATATTTCTTCCACCTGTCAGTGGGACTGCAGATGTATTTTTTCAGCAGATTTTGGCCCTAACTTCATGGGGTTATAGGGTTATCTCAGTAAGTACATTTTGGTTGCTTTTCAAAACCAGTCTCGGTTCACTCTCTCTCATTATAGAAACCCATTCCTTTTTGGAAAGGGCCTTTTTTGGGACATTTGCTGGTTCCTGTGGCAATATCTGGTTTACTGGTACTGATTACAATCTGGGTATTAGCCAGACCATAGTTCTGCTAGCGTGCCACATTCTTTAGAATGTTGAAGCTAGGATTTGTGAGCTTTGAAAAGAGACATCTAGTTGTATGGTAGACTTTATGTGTGTTTATTTGTAGTACATTTGCAGTTTAACATGTGGGTCTTTATAGTGCATTATGATCAAGTGGTAATGTGTTTTGCTCTAAGAAAGCAGAACTTGTTGTGTGGGAGGATGGCAGGGTCACACTGGAAAATATAATTGCCCCATGTATTCTTCAGTGTACAAAATAAGCTGTTAAGCAATCCTTTAACCACTGGAACCAGTAGATGTGCTAATACCATAGTGGATTCAGGATGAAAATTCCATAAATTCTTCAAAAAAACTACAAAGGATTATGGAGCTACAAATTAATAAAGTTGCTATCTAGTAGTATCTGCTGTGGTTTGTGAAAATATAGGGATATAAGGTAGTTACTTAAGCCAGTAAGATTAGCACAATAATTACTTAAGTTCACACATTATTCAGTAGGTTGAGGCCTGCATTAATATATGCCCAAGGAACTTGCTGTGGTGAAGTCTAATGTAGAAGATGAATAAATAAGTCCATAGAAGCACCAATTCGCTAGGCCTTGTAGACTTTCAAAAATGCAGCTTTCTAAAATTGTAGAGTTGAATTAACTAATTTGTGTGAAAATATTATAAATTCACCTCTTGTTGATTTGTTATCCCACAAATGTAATTGTGTTGTGAATGACACTCTGAATTCAGTCTTTAATCTTACAGTTGCAATATCCAGTGTACTGGGATTTCCTTGAATTTTGTGATGGATTCCGGAAACTTCTGGATCATCTACAGCTGGATAAGGTACCTGTGAGAATTGTGTTCATTCCTGTGAGCTACTTGAAGTTAACCTTTATGTTTTAGATAAATTCAGAATTGCACAAACAAGCTCACTGCAAAGAAATGTTTCAGTAATTCTGACCCATGACCTAATTTATAAAGAAACTATCTTCAATATTAACTAATATCATTGAACTTTCTGATTGCTTTAGGTCCACATTTTTGGTGCTTCCTTGGGAGGATTTTTGGCTCAGAAGTTTGCAGAATATACTTATAAATCTCCTAGGGTCCATTCTCTTGTCCTCTGTAACACGTTCAGTGATACATCAATCTTTAACCAATCCTGGACTGCAAACAGGTAAGACACTGGTTCATTTTTAATATTTTGCTAAAGTGCTTAAAGTAATCAAATGTAAAATATAAAAAAATGTCACTCAATCTGCGACTGTTCATAGAACACTGCTGTGCACAATTGGCTGCCGTGTTCCACCCACAAATAACAGTATATTCTGTGAAGTGCTTTGAGACGTCTGGAAGACGCGATTAGGCGCTGTATCAAATGCAAGGATTATTATTCTATGGATTAATGGAAATTGAACAAACTTGCCCAAATGCAATGATTTCTGTGCTTTTATGGTAGAGGGGAGAAGTTTGAGGGAAGAAGTTCAGAGTTGGTGAAAGTACAAGGATAGTCTATTTACAGGTGCATTTAGTTAATTTCTTTTGGTGGGGGAGGGTTAAAGGGATATCTATACTTCTCCCCAGGGGATAGTGGTGGGATGAAGCGCATGTGATGGTAGATTTTTTGCGGCTGAGAAAGGAATGACCAGATGGATCCTGTCTTGTTCCTTGCTTTGTTACATAAACTAATGATTACTGTTGTTTTGATGTCTTAAATTCTGCAATTCCTGACTGGATTAGCATCTGTGCACTAGCAATGTGGTGTTTTTCTGGCTAAAATAGTTTTTATGTAATTTTTTTAGATATTGTGCATCATTCTATCAAATGCAAGTTGGACTAACATTTGACAACAATTTTTTGGTTTAGTTTTTGGCTGATGCCAGGATTTATGCTGAAAAAGATTGTTCTTGGAAACTTTGCAACTGGCCCAGTGGATCCAAAAATGGCAGATGCAATTGATTTCATGGTTGATCGGGTAAGCAAAGCTTAAAATATGAAATACTGAGCAAAGCTGAAGATATATATACAAACATCTTTCTAGGGAGTGATCTAAGGCTGTGCTATAAATAACACCAAGCTAATCTGTTAGCTATAAAGCCACCAGTCTTTTGTGCTCTACAATATAATATGGACTAAAGAAAGGTATAATACAGTACTTAATTATACCGTTTTGCCCATAGTATCAAAGCATTGCAAAATAAAAAATTTCCGGTGGGTTTGGGACTAGGAAGTATTGCTTACTCAAGTTTTTGATAATATTTTGTGTGAAGAGTATCTTTTACAATTCTAAAGCTAGCCAGAACTTACCTAAATGGTGTAATTTGTACAAAAATAACATGGTCATTTTTGGAATAAAAGAATTATACTTGTATTGGTTATTCCTGACACTTTTCCCCCCAACTTCATTCTCTCAACTTTCTTCACTAACAGTTGGAGAGCTTAGGACAGGGAGAACTGGCCTCTCGTCTCACTCTTAATTGCCAGAATTCCTATGTGGAGCCTCACAAAATCAAAGATATTGCAGTAACTATAATGGATGTAAGTGTCTTTTGTTTTACGTTGCGGGTGGTAAATGCTATTAACTGGTTTCCACTTCATTGCATTGTTTTTTTACTCTTTGAAACATTTGAATTAATATTGCTTGCAGTCTAGAATTCAGTTGAGAATGTTTAGAACTCAGTTTTATGAGTAAATTGGGAATCTAAAGGAACTCTACCTGTGACATTGTGGTAGCCCGGTTGGGCTGGTTATGTAGTATTTGCCAAGCCATCGTCAAAATGAAGGCTCTGAGATCAAAAGGGTTCGCAGCTAAAAAGGGAACATTGGAAATTGATCTTCAGTGTGGTGAAGCTTTCTCACACCCTGATTAGAGGAAGAACTGTCAATGCATTATTTTCCAACTTCTATGAACGCACTGCAAGCGTCCCAAATTCTGATTGTATTTCAGGTGTTTGACCACAGTGCCCTTTCTCAAGAAGCCAAAGAGGAGATGTACAAATTGTATCCAAATGCGAGACGAGCCCACCTTAAAACTGGTGGAAACTTTCCATATTTGTGCAGGAGTGCTGAAGTCAATCTTTACGTACAGGTGAGAACCAATTGTTAGTGAGTTATTGCTATGTTATATGACAGATATTGCAGATAGTGCTTTTGCTACTTTTGTATTGCTTGGATAAACACAAGGTGTAACTTCCTCCTTTTGTATGTAAAATTGGTTTAAAGTATGGGTACAGCTGTAAATAAAGCAGATTCAGCTTTTATTGTAATATGCCCAAAATACATGGCGATGAGCTGGTGTTTTATGCTACTTCCTCATCACATCTTGAACACAATTTGTGAAAGATTTTTGAACGCAATAATTTATTGTTAAAATTGTTAACATGGTAGTTAACAATGTTTAAGTCAGCAGCCACCACAGATATATTGGCTAAAAATATTTGGCAGTAAATAGCTAAAATATAATTTTGTAGTTTAATTTAGTAAATTGTTTAAAAATATTTATGTATTGCTATCATTTAATCAGTTACTTTATCTAACTTGGATCAGTTTGTTTGTAACTTCTTATTCTACAAATTCAAAAAGCTTCTCATCATCTATTGATAACATTTCATGTTGTGCTTCTGTAACAGTACAATGAAATGTTTTTTGTTTGTAAATACACCTTACAACTCCTAAAACGTTTTCAAGCAGTTTAACAAAACTTAAATATTTTTAGATACATCTGCGGCAGTTTCATGGCACAAAGTACGCTGCGATTGATCCAACCATGGTGAGTGCAGAAGAACTAGAGGTGCACAAAGCCAGCTTTGAGGAAGAGCTGTAGCCTTCTTTCACCCTCCCTTCCATCGAAAAGGGGAACCTCTCTACATGAAACTTATGAACAGTTAATTGTGCAACTCCCATTTTTTTTAAAAAAAGAAGCCTTCAGAATGAAGCTAGTTTTGTGACCTGAAAATGAGGATTTCATTTCCATTTCTTGCGATTTCAGGTCTTAAATTGAACGCAAATTTAGTGTTCTGAAAGTATCACTGATATCAAGTAGTTTCTGAGCATGCTGCTTGGAGAGTATTTGTTTTTTTTATAATCCAAACTATGCAACCAAACCAATAGTACCAACAAGTCACAGTAGTACTGTGAAAACAAATCTTTGTTTATAACATTAGTTTCTTTGAATACAAGTTTCAAAATACTGTGTGCAGTTGTGCCTCACATAGACTTAATTCTGCTTAAGAATAAGTTTGCACTTTTTGTTTTTGATTCATTTGGTTTCTTTTTTGCTCATCCCTTTAACATGACCAGTACCTGTATTGAAATTGCAATTTGCACATGATCTGAATGCCTTTTGATCACTGAATTCATAATTTCACTGGAATATTTTGTAATATTTTATTTAGATCTGAAGGGGCAATGTTGGAATTTGATTTTTGTATTTTTAATTTGATTTCCGATTGCAAAAATATTTTAAGTGTTTTTTTAAAGGTTGCCATAATTTGAAGTTTACATTATAAATACTGTTGATTAAAATGTGTTGTTTCGTCAATTTGGTTATACTTTGCCCTTGAATTCAATGTACCTGTTTGTAATCAGAACCTTTGATGTAATTCATGTAAAACATGAAAATCTTTGGCTGTATATATCGCACTTTGTATTTTGCTGTAATACCAATTTTTAAAATTGTGGATGAAATGTAAATAAAATGTTAGTCATTTGCCTAAATTTATTGGCCTTATTAATTGAAGCCAAAGTTTTAAGCAATATTTATATTTGTTAGAAAAATTAACCCCAGACAAGGACTGTACTTCTATGCACTTTTTCCTTCTGAACTATTTCACCCACGAAACACAGTTAATTCACTTTTCAATATATTCTCTGAAGCGCTTTGGGATGTCTCAACGAAGTGATTAGGCACTATATCAAATGCAAGGATTATTTATTACTATTCTTTCAGAAAAAGTAGGTGTTCTGTGAATGAGTTGGATGTGAATAGAATCCAAAATTTAAAACAACATTTTCGTAGATTTTTTTTAGCCAAATTCTGCTACTGGTTAAATGGTTTTGTTCAGATTGACCCACTAGTGCTCTATAATTGATGTAATGTAACTTATGCAATTTAAATAAACATGATGGACCAGAAAAGGGGGCCGCTTCAATGGAATGTTTTCCTTCATTTATTTTTTAAAAATTACTTTGATCAATTTTAAGCAAGTTTGACATTTTTTTGTAATGAACAGAAATCTTTGAACAGATTTGACTTGACCATTGGTCTTGAATTCTGCCCTATCTCCATCTAACACGCCAGGATAAAATGATTAAGAACACAACTGTGAAAACTTTTTCAGCACATCCTTTTCAGCATATTAAATGCAAGGATTGTTATTATCCAAGTCTCCTCTTCCACAGCTTGTGTGCAGTTTGCACAATTGACTGGTGTGTTTTGCCCACAAAATGTATACAGTAAATTGACTTTACAGTATATTCTATGAAGTGCTTTGATGTCTTGCAGATGTGATAAGGTGCTGTATCAAATCCAATTATTATTAATCCCATCCAATTAATTTCCTGAGAGAAGGCTGTCAATATTCATAAATACTAACAATTCGCTGTCCTTACCGCACACACTTGCTGCCTCAATTTCGCATGTTGAGAATATGTTCTTCAGTACATAATGCACCACTCTGAGAAGTCTACAGTCTCCCTTAAGGCTCATTTTAATTTTTAAACCAGTGCTGCATCATTCTCTGCTTGCAGGTCAAAAGTCAGATAACCATCTTTCATCATTGCTGCCTTCCAACAATTTTTTTTAAGTCTTATACCATGTCTCGTTCTAATATTTTCTCCAGTGGAAACTGATGCAGTTTGATGAGTCTCATAGTTTAATGTATCAAGTCCTAGGATCATTCATGCTCATTAGCTTTCTGAGAACTGCCTGATGTAATTCATTTGCTGATAACCCAACAGCTTTAGTGAATGGTCATTGCATTCCAAACCTATTCCAATTTAGCTAATTGTTACTTTTCATTGTGTGAACCTGTTAAGTGCAGATGCTGGATTGGTTGCCTTTTGCTATTCTGCAGTCAGTATTTGCCTTTCTGCAGTCTAACACCATTGTTAAATTTCAGTTCTAAGAAAGCAGCTGGAGGTGGGGCAAAGGTAAGAGTTCATTCAATCTTTGGTTTGGTGATGCTGTTTGCTTCAAAGAAGAAATTGATGAACAGGACTCTGCTTTGGGAAATGGGCTGCCTAGCTACAAATAAATATAATCCGTTATCTTTTTAGGATTTCACAATGTCTACCTCCTTTGACTATAGCCACTTATTAATGCTGTACAGATTAGGTAGTCAGGATTCCTCATTGAGATTCATCGGCAGCAAAATCTGCCTACCAGGAATCAAACCCAGGTTTCTCGCTTGCGAAGCGAGTGCTCTAACCACTGAACTACAGGATTCCACAATAGTGTTTGCCTACAGGAAACAACTCGGAAGACGAATGTGAAGTTGCAAAACCCTGTTCTGCTTCCACCCGGAATAATGTGTTCGATTTTAGTCTCCATTTTGTACTTATTATAAGTCAAGGCATCTTAGTGCTGGAGGTGTTTCAGTGAAGGGTGAGAAAATTCATAGCTGGATGCCTGATTTGTAAGGAAAGGCTGCATTAGGTAGGAGTGATTTGTGAAGAAATCGATTGAAGATTTTAGAGATGGAACATTGCAAGATCTTTTTGCTTTGATGGCATGTCCCCAAAGTAAAAAATGGGCCTGTTCATCCCTCTGCCTTCTTCTGTTTATACCACTCAGGAGACATAGCCACTGGCTTCTGGCCATTGGATTTAATTTTACTCGTCGTATGTTGTGAGTCAGAATATCCATTTGTATCATCTATCCCCTGAAGTCTATTGCTACTTGGGACTGACCCGATTTTCAGAGTGAAAAGCTTTTTTCTAAAAAACGAAATATGATTTGCAGCCAAACCCTAAAACACTATCAAAGTCCTTTGAGCTTCTATCAGAACTGGGCAAAATGTTCAATAGACTTTCTGAAACGCTTCGCTGCATTTGCAGATTATGTGCTGCACACGTTTAACTTGAAATGTTGCATGAAGCGTATGTATGTAAGTATCTTTGTCATGTTTTCCTATACAGACTTGCTGAGATATTCCAGCTCTTAATTGAGTCCTAAAAGCTTGTGTATAGCCTGTATAGCTGCAGCCCAAACAGCCTGGACAATGAGTTGATTTAGTACTGGACTAAATGCAATGTAATGTGACCAACAACTGATGATGAGCAGAGGCAATTGTCTGTAACCTTTATGTGCTGCATTCTCTTTGCTCTCAAATAACAAAACAAATCCTCCAAAAGCTGAGAAAGGTTTATTTATAAATAGTTAGCGATAATTTAAAAATAAACTTCCTGCTGTTTTATTTTTGTAATCAATGAAGTGGTCGTGAAGAGCTTTTATTTCCTTGAAGAATTTACAATGAGGGGAAATTGGAGTGATCAATCCTATTTATTTAAATGGGAAAGATCCCGTAATTTCAGTACCAAACATAATAAAAATTATTTACATTTCAGTGTACAGTACAAGTGTAGTGCAGTAATTAGTTTATCCTCTCTCCGCAAGTTATCAGACTGATATCAGTTCAAAAGGAAATGTACGTCCAGTGTAAGCAGCTGGTAATGGACTTGTTTAACAATTCACAATGTATGTATAGTACAGGGCTCTGTGATACAAAATGGACCAATTTGACTCTACCTTATTTGTCTACAACCAAATCCATATTACCTTTACTTTAAGCACACCTTAAATACTTGTAGTTACTTATCAAGTAGACAAGGCAGCATGAGGACAATAGGCCTTTGTATTTAACCAAAGATAAAAACACATATTGAATATACTTATAATATTATGATATATAACGTGAATGATTTAAGACTACACCCGTGAATTGTTTGCAGAATAAGACTTTAGGTGACTTCTGATCCATTTGTTTTTACCTTTTTAAAACATCAAAGGCTCCAAACTAATGGCACCCACATATATATATTCACACACACACATACACAGGTATAAACATTCTTATCGTGTTTTTTGGCGGTTTAACGTCTGGGTTTGGTGGCCAGAGAAATAAAGAGCTTTTGTTTGATCTTAATGTTGAAAGTTGATTTTTTTTTGCTTGTCTGGGAAGAAAAGCATATTTCATCATCTGATGTCAGTCAGCTCTTAAAATGCTCTTAATACCCACAAAGTATTGACGCAGGCAATAAATTGTGATCAACTGGCTATTCAGCACAATAAAAGCACATGAATCATTTTGCTTTGTGCCTTCATAGCTGTGACTGAGTCATCTCCATCTCCTGTTAACCCACGTACTGAGTGGGAAGCCAACTCAGTTGTCAGTTTTCAAAAGTGATTACTTGCAATTAATTACATTGTTGTACATTTCTTGGGGGAATTGGTGTCTGCATTTGCTTTCCTTCGGAAGCTTTCTGTAAAGGAGAATCAAGTCAATCAACTATTTTTGTAAATAAATGCATGAAATTGCTTTTAAATAATACGGTTAAGCTTTGTTTAAGCAACATGACTTATTCCTGCCCGATATATTTCTTATTTGTTATATTTATTTTTACCCAGTCACTTGATTTGCTGCATTTCTGAGCTGCTTCAAAAGCTTGGGTGGTTGGAAACCATTAAGCGTTCAGCTCTTTAATGACATGCAAATCTAACAAGCGTTCCGCACCAGTTAAGAAGAGCTTTGTGCATGAACATAGTTACATTAGAGCTCTGCTCAGCGAAAGAGATTCTTAAGTAGGAAATATAAATTCTGTTTCCTGTTTATAAGCACTTTAAATGAGGCATATGATAAGATAAATAAATAACTGCTGTTCCTTACCAGCTAGATCCTTCCTTCCAATCCCCACTAAGCCTTCATAAAGTCCTTTAATTGGATTTTCTGCTGCCATAATAACACCATGAAGCCAGATCAGCAGCATTCTGTGACCATGTTCTTTATAGCTTTTATAACCTGTTTTTTTATACAAAAGTGTTCAAAGTAAACATTAAAGATTTAGAGTTGCATCAAAATAAATTCACCTGAATGGAACAAAACGACTTTTTCAAAATCACCGTTCTTCACCTTCCTTGCAAACATTGTAAAATCCACTCCCCCGCCCCCATCCCCAGTGAGTTTGGAAATGGCACAATTTGCATGTAGTACAAAGCTTTTCAAAGGAATAAACCGGCATCCACATTGCATTCTGAAAAGCTGAGGTTTCCCACCTGTCCACTGTTGTTCGATAGCTCTAATGTGTGCGTCAGTAAACTTCCAATAGCAACTCAGTTTTTTCCACTCGTTTGGTTTGAGGTATTTTGTGGCTAATCTCCACAACACTGAGCGAATGTGCTCAGTTTCTAATCTGTGGTCTTGTTTGAACGTCAGAAGTACTCCAACCCAGGGATCCGAATCACCGTTTGGGTTATCCTGAAATGAACACAAAACGGAGTAACCATATTTAACCTCGAATTTAAGTTATTATAAAACAAAGCTATTTTCATGCCTGGGCTCCGCAGTACAGTATCAGGATTGTGATGCTGACTTACGCACCTGGTTTACACTGCGGATGAGAGAAGGTGTATGTCATAATTAGAGCCTGGAATTCTGGAATACAGTAGGTTTGCTGCAAGTGTAATAGTTTACACCCAATTCTAACCTCGTAAAATCTATCTTTTCGTTATTGGTGAGGTTAGGCCCCACTCAACCCCATTAACCGAATTAGACTAAATTATGTTCCACTAGGGAATGAGGGTTGTCCCCACAGACAAACCCTTAGCCCCACCGCCGCCCCCCCCAAACTCTCTAGGCCCAAATTGTCAAAGAACAATTCAGAGACCTGATGTTTGTCTTCACAACCACCTGAGCTGGTCAGGTGACTGGATGGCCTCTCCGACAGGACAAGCCTGGCCTGAGCCAAGTGACCAAGCGAGCTCTGCATTCCAGTTACTCTGTGAGAGCAGATCAAACTCCTCAGATCAGAAGTACTCCAATACCAATCCCAGCCAACAGAGGGCTGAAAGCGTAGCTGTTGCCAGGAACTCAATCCTTCTCATAAAGCCCAATTATGGATGAGAATCATCATGGACATATAAACCCAAGCAAATCTCAACTGTTGCTCTGGATGGAGCTCGCTACTTCACAAGGGAGAAACAGTAACAAGTACCATTGTCAACTTTGGAGAATGACAGAACTCAAATAACTGTAGCAGTCTATGATCTATCTTAGACAGTCCCATTCCTCTAATTCAAAGGCAGTGGCTAAAGTGGTTAAGCTTAAACTTTGAATTGTGTTCTCAGTTTTGCAGTGTGTTATTGAGGTACAGATATTGTCCATGTGGATTGCAGTATTTCACGTTACACATGCTGTGCAACAAGAGGCTTTACCTTTTCCCATTTGTAAAATCTGTCAGCTTTGATAATCATATCCACTAAATTGACATTGTTCCCACGAGCAGCCACATCTAATGAGGTTTTCCCTTGCTGAAATTGAAGGGAGGGAAAAATCAAATGCATTTCACAACAAAAAGTCGGGTCTCTTCAAATCAATCAACTGAAAACTGAAATCACTCGCTGGATATTTTAAAGGAAAAGAAGGGAAATATGAACAAATTAACAATAGCTGTTTTAGCTCCATACACGCTACACTGCTTAGAAGCTGATTGGAACGTGACTAATCTTGAATAAACATGTGTCTTTGACAGCAGATTGCTTTATTTACCAGGTAATCATGAAGGATGGCAAGCAGTGCGCAGACAAATTCTGAAAAGTAACTAATGAACCACTTGCCTGGTTGTGTGTTTGATGGATATTCATCTTTACTGTTCCTCGATTCACATACCTACCAAATGTCAAGAAAGCCCTAGACTAGCTGTTCTAATTGGCTGGCAAAGGTCAGTGAGCATCTCAATAGAAAATGAATCTGTAATGAATTAATTCTATACAAACCAGTTACAATGAGTTGCTATTTTTCCTTTCAACTGGATTCAATCTGCAATCGTTCCCCATTATATTTAGTCAAACTTCACTTACCCCATTTGTCGATCAACTTGAAATGAGGCTCTAAAATCGAGCTCAATTCAATGTGTAGTAGAAGTTAAGTCACACATGCCACTGACTTGTTTTAACAGATAAAATGACTCCAGATAACATTCCACCAAATTGGGAACAGTTACTAGAAATCTGTAGAAAGCTAACACACATTGTCACTGTTTGCTTTTAGTTCTGGGATGTTTTTTTTAAAAAGAAAATTGTTTCCAAATCTTTTTGACTGCTAATGTGCATTTGTGTTCTGTCTGCTCAGCTCAGTTACTGCTACACTCTCAAACCCTCCGGGCATTTATTTTGGCCCATTCCTACAGAGAGGAGACAGTCATTTTGTGTTGTATAGATTTTCCAACCCAATTATAAGGTGATCCTAATTTTATAATCTTGCATTCTAAAATAGCCCAGAAGGTTGTACGTTCTACTACCTTTACCTGGTTCAAAATCAATCGTGTCCAGGACAGTAAATATTTCCACTGGGGACCTGGCAGGTAATAGTGATAGCCGAACAGCTTCCTGTGCTTATACTTTAAAAATTGACAGCCAGGCCAACACTACATTCATCCAAATGCTAGACTAGACATCTTGCAAGGTTGTTTTTCAGCTCATTAGGTTTTATTGAGCAAATCAATATTGTACATAAAACTAATATTTCTCACATCAAATGGATAAAGTTAAAAGCTGCAAATTCATTGAGGGAATTGTCGTACAAAGAATAACTGCAAACTTTGAAACAATTGAAAATGTTGGTGAGAAATATAAAGTGCAATCACCTTATCAACCAGTTTTAAGTTTACGCCTGCCATCAGGATTATTTCCGCAATGTCCTGCCTGCTGTTCTCTGCTGCTATATGAAGTGCTGTCTGCTGCCTCTGTAGGAAACATAATAGCAGTGGTTGAGTGCTCCATTCTCACACTGACATTCATGACAAAGGGAGAGGAGGTGGAGGCTTTTTTTTAATGCAGAGGGTTGTTCAGACTGAAGCAGATTTGATATTAGCTCTTAAGAAGTTATTAGATAAATATCTGAATAGAAGAAATATAAAAGGGCATGGGAAGAGGGCAGAGAATGGGATTAAGTGGATATCTGTTTCAGGGAGACTGCATAGGCATGACTGGCTGAACAGTCTCCTTTGCTGTAGATTTCCATCGGTATGATATGTGCTGGTGATTGAGCTTTGTCAATAGGAAGACTTTTCTTAGAAAAAACAAATTAATAATAATAATCCTTGCATTTGATATAGCACCTTATGTCATTGAGATGTCACAAAGCGCTTCACAGGATAGATTGTAAAGTAGATTGACTGGGTGAAACGCACAGCCAATTACGCAATGTCCCACAAACAGTAGTGGATTGAGTGACTAATTTGTTTTGAGGGAATATTTCAACAATAACAATAGCACTGTTTATAACTCCCTCTAAATTATGTGATCAATGCTCTTGATGATAATCCCACTGTGAAAGGCTTTTGCAATGTTTCGGTATTCCGGGTTCTTTACGAAATGTAAAGATTTTTAAAAAAAAATTAACTTAATCTTTAATACTCAGATATTATCGGGCAGGAAACAGCAAAAATCTGACACAAACAGACTTGTAGAAGGTAAAATCTTACATAATCAGCGAAATCCAAGTCGCACTCGGCATCAATCAGCAGCTTGACAATGAAGCTGTGATTATGCAGCACTGCCAGATGCATTGGAGTGGTATGATGCTGCAAAATAAAGACCAATATATAACCATTAGTTATCATTTAATACTAAATGATAGACAGTATTGAGGGTAAAGTCTGAGGCTTTTCCAAATGAGTTCTGTTTTTTACTTGTGCTGCTGCAACTTTTAGGAATGCTTTTAAAATTTTGAACTGTAGAGAATTATAGCACAGAAGGTGGCTGTTCAGTCACCAGATAATAGGATTGTTTTTTTTCCCCCTTGGCACGGCATACCACATACTGACAATCCTCTGCGTAAAAACATTCTGTTTGCAATTAAACGTTTTTTTTATGCTGGTGAAAAGCTATTGTAAGACAGCACACAGTGACAGTGTCCCATTCCTTTCTGGGCTTTTATTTTCGACCTGATACACTGACACTTTTGTTTTTTTTCCCCACTTTGAAATGACTGGCTAAAGGGCCCATTGGGGAGTCAGTCAGATAAATGACACCTAACATGGCCTACAATTTAAGAAAATATGTTTTAATGAAGATCAGTGTCTAATGCAGATCAGGTTTAGGAATGGAATGCATTTGGGAGCGTCGCAAATTTTAGCCTATTGTTTTGTAATATGAATATTTGTGTCAATTTAAGTAGAACATTAAATAATCAGCCATATGCTTTAATTAACATAGAAAAAAACAATTTGTGTACATTTAACACAGTTATGGTTATGAGATTCACATTAGAAAGAGATTAATAATAAAGATGACTGTAGAGTTACCAAGTTCTTCTTTCCTAACGAAGTAGTTGAGAAACAGAGACTGCTTTAATATTTTATAATATGCTGACCTAATCCTTGGGCTATTTGCATTAACACTGTGTTGCTGTCTTTCTGCTTTGTCTGAATTGCTCCCTTCACTATCAATTTTTTTGAAAACATGCTTCTGTATGAGAAGCTTGATGTCTTGGGAGGGAGGGAAATTCTGTATTTTTTTACAAAGGAAATTTTATATCTGAATTATTGCAACTTGTTGATCTGGTAGAGGATCTTCAATTGAAATCCTGACGTTATTTAGGTGTCTTGTTTCACTGTTTTGCCACAACTTGTACTACAGTGCCAACATCCTCAGTGGCCAACATGGCAGACTTTCAGCTGGTCTTTTTTGAGCTGTCTGTTTACCTTTGTGAGGAATTGAGCCTTCTTTAGAGAAATACACCCTGTACAACAACCATACCCTTCTTCCCTTCCATTATGTAACGTTAGACATTAAGCCTCACCTTGTAGCTGTAATTAAGATTGACAGTACGCAAAACACAGCACAGTATTTTCTGAAGACAGAAAAACAGTTTCCCACACTCACATGATTAACCGCATCAGTGTTTATTTCTGCCTCAATAAGCAGCTGGGCAACTTTTTCATGGCCATGTTGTGCAGCATAATGGAGAGCATTCATCGACTTCTGTTAATAAAATCAAATTATCTTTGATTACTTACAACAAAAGTGACAGATTCTGTGGTGTTCAACATTTAATAAGGCAAGATGTTTATATCCTGTGTTTAACCCTTTATGGTGGAGCTTTTAAATCTAAATGAGGAAGGGTGTAGGGACTACTGGGTTCAGGAATTGCATGGTGGAATCCTATGGATCACCCATATTCACCTACAGAGAGTTATAGAATTAACCTGTGAAGTGCTTGGAGACATTTTGACGTTATAAGCACAACATCCAAAGGAAAGATTATTATTACTACTAATCTATCACTCCCTCTCAGTAGCAGTTTGGTATTAGTAGTGATAATTGCATTTCTATTTGCAAATACTGTCAGCCATCCAACTGGTGAAATTTGCAAAATGTCTCTTTATGAAATCTGAAAATCTACAAAATGAGTGAGTGTGAGAAGGCAGAGATATATCTGAAAAGCAAAACAGCCTGATTTCACGTGAGAGAATAGTGATTTATTTTTTAAAAATTGAAATAACTATACAATGAATTGCATTTGAGTAGGTAAGCTATGAAAAGCACCTGAAGGTAAAACTGAATGAGGCCTATTATTCTCAGTGTTTAGACGACTGGGTCTATTTTAATTGGATTGCTAAAAATAATGATCTCTTCACTACGTCTATTATAATGGAATGCATAATATGTGGTTCCATCCATCAATGTTTAACCTTCTAACGCAAAGCCCCATCCCTGATATCAGAATCAATGCCAATGACCATGAATTGACTGTCGAATCTCGATCTTCCTGTCAGGCCGCCCTGAGCCTTGAAAAGCCCATTAGTGAATAAAGATTTACAGATTTTGGACCTTTTTATTTAAAACTTAAGAGAACTGCATTGTGATGAACACGAACATAGGAGATGGATGGAATGCTAACGTTTTAATAAATGAATCGCGACTCACATCTGTCTGCATGTTCACATCACTTCCACCTTCTAAAAGCAGTTTTACACAGTCATAATGACCCTCTTCAGCTGCTAAATGCAAGGCTATTTGACCTTCCTGTAAAGAGAAAAATATGTAAGGAATGTCTAATGAAAAAACAGTTGATAGCAGTGCACTGAAATTGCATTTGATTTTGTTGGATCACACTTAAAAGAAATTAACTTAATGCTGTGTAATAAAGCACATCCCTTCTGAATATTTCACATAAGTGCTTTTATGAAATTATACTACCATATTGTTTGTGATTCTGAAATATTTTCAAGCATAAAGCTATGGACAGCACGTTCCTAATTCATAATTCTTTCAAATTCTAACTCATTTAACCAAATTTATGCTCATTTGAATCGAGCTGAGACAGTTCATCTTATTGGCTAACCTCCAGTCATCCATCCTCCCTGCTATTGTACTTTTCTCTCACTGTAGCCCTAGGGCAGCTATATTAAAATAGATTGTTAATCATGAAGTACTGTGGTGGCAAATTTGTTTGCACATTTTAACTGGAGTTGAGAAAAAAACCTCACTCACCTGGTTCTTCTCATTCAGCTCCACTGCAGTTTCAATTATTTTCTGTAGTACTTCAGCATGTCCATTTCTGGCACTTAAATGAAGGGCTGTGTTCTTTTCCTACAAAAAAAAGGGATTGATTGACTAGAGGGCATCAATCGGCATAGCTAGCAAGGCAGCGAAGGGGAGATTTTTTAGATTTTTTTTACATACACACACACACACACACACACAGTTGTGAATTACTCTCCTGGGTGCAGTGGTTGGGGCAGGATCCATATTAGCTCTCCAGAGGAAACAAGATAGATATCTAGAAAGGAATGAACTGCAGGCGAATGCGGAAACATTTATTTCCGTCTCTCCAACCTGCAAAAGATTCCAACAGTGGCTACAGAATAAATAGACCGAAGTTTGCCCTTACCTTGTCTTTCAAGCCGTGGGTACAGCCGGAACCAATTAAGAATTCAACCACTTCAAGTTTGCCATGACTAGCGGCAAGGTGAAGTGGCGTTCGACCCATCTGTAAGAAACAAGTTATTGTCAGAAGATGGAAATGGCAAGTGTAAACCTAGCAAATGTCATGTTGACAATGAAAGCCTCGAAAAATTAAGCACTCAATCGAGTTGTTTTTCAAGCATTTTTAAGGGGTGTTATGTTGAACGCAAGACAGTTTCCAAAGTTTTATTTTGTCCAACGGAAGGATATCCTTGATGTTTGACGATTGCCTCAGGTCACCAGCCGGGATGAATTATTCAACTCCTTTCAAATAAGCACAATGCTGCTTGTGAAAACATGGTGCTACGGCTTGCTTCAATGCAGTTGAGAAATACGATTGCTGCCGGGGATTCACAATTGGGAGTCCGCACCCAGAAACAAAACACAAAACCTTTATACTTCATTCACTAGGTCCAATCTGAGACACAACATGGATCATAAGCAGGAGAGAGAATCTGATCAGAGAAATGAATCAATAAGCAGTTCCGTGGGGGGAGAGGGGAGAGAGAGAATAATAGTGGAAGGAGAACGAATGAATAACTCACAAAAATAGAACCTGTTCAATTAATTAGTCTGTAGAAAAAAAATTGTACAATAAATCAATAAGGTTGAGAAACTAACCAATAGCACTAGTTGGTGATCTCCTCAGAAGGTCTATTGGGAAAATGCTTTTACTTTCGCTGTACAAAACGCAGGAAATTTTCTGGAAGGAAACCGAGAGTCTTGGGCACATTTTGTGTACTTAAACATTCCCTGGGGACACAGACACTGCAAGAGGCAACAACCGATACCAAGTTTCTATCAGGATCACACAACTCAAGACACCTTCTGGGATGGTGAATACTTTCTAAATCTCTGACCAAACTAGAAATGGAAAAGCCATTTATTCAAGATTTGTCTTTGTCAAATACACAAAGACGACACTGAAATAGCATTTCTCACCAGTCACTCAGCATCCCCAATCAAGTAGGTTTAGGCTTGAAGATACAAATGCCAGAAAGAGCTCAGGTACTTATGCGAGCATGAAAATATATACCTATACATTGAAAGGGCACAAAAATGTTGCTCACACAACTACAGGCTGCTTTTCTTCAGTTTTTAGTTCTTTGTGTCCTACTGTTTGTGAATCATGTTGGCAAGAACAAGTTGGCAAAGGCAGTTTATTCAGAAAATAGGTCAGAGTGAGAGAGTGAAAGAGAGAGAGAGAGAGATTCAAATTGGACATGAGTAAGAGGCTGGTCCCAAAGCAGATACGTGATTGCTGTGAACATTTGGAGGTGCCGTAGGTTTGAGGCTGAAGGAGCAGATCAGTGAACACGGAACAAAATATTTTATTTAATTTTCAAGTAGATTAAATAAAAGTTGTAATTAGTTCAAGTGGAACAGCTATTTTTCCCCCAATCGCTACCCTTTGAATTTACCACAAATTATGCTCATATTAGTCGTTTTGCCTACAAAATAGCCACTACACTTTACCATAAATCCCCCAAAGTGCTTTGAGACATCCTCCCCATGTGAAAGGTGTTATAACAAATGCAAGGATTATTATTATTAGATTTAAAGTCACTTGAAGAAAAACAACACTTGGGAGCATGCCGTAAAGTTGACAAGATACCTTATCAGGTTGATCCAGCTGCACATCCTCTAGGTCCTCTGTAATATATTCCATTACTTTTATGTGACCTCTTTGGGCAGCGCAGTGCAGTAAATTTAAGCCATTCTTGATCCAGACAAGAAGAGAATCAAGTTAGCTAAAATGCACTACAATATAGTTATACAATACACTACATAAAACTCATATTAACTTACTGTAACAGTTCTCAATATGGTACAGTTGTTAACAAAGATAAAAATGGTTCCCCTCCCACATTTATGATCTATTAGCTCTTCCTGCTCCTACCTTTTTAAGCACTTATTAGAAATAAAATTTCATATGCATTTTACACCATGGATTCGGGAGCAGGTACTCACTTTATTTTTACACGTTAGCTTTGCTCCTATGTTCACCAGGATTTGGAGTATTCGTAGATGACCAAACCAAGATGCCAGAAGGACAGCGTTCATACCAAACTGCAGAAGAACATATTACAACATGTCAAACACAAGGAAATGTAACATGCAATGCTGACAACTTGGTTCAACTGAACAGCGTGTGTCACCAACTATCCACATTGAAGGTAAATGTTTATTCAGAAGTATATCATGTAGAGTTAGACAGAGAAAGTCATAATGACAAAGAGCTAGACAATTAGAGAGATTTGGAATGGCAAAGAAATGTAGATTGTCATAGTGTTACTACAGAGACTTCCTGATGGAACATTTCTTTGGTTAGTAGTAACGACAATTTTTATTTTCAGTGGTGACTAATTTTCTGCTGTGATCGGCAATGGGCCCTGTCTGAATTAATGCAGACAACCAACTTTCTACTGCAAACACACATTTCCAACTCACTGTATTAAGTTAGCTGACAGATATCAGCTAATTTTTAATTGGAGCCACACAACTACTCAGTAACTACAAGTATATTTATTCAATGCAAACCAATGTGATATCTGCTTTATTTTAATTTATATACCATTAGGTTTCATGTCTATTTTCCAAGTTATATTAAATGCACAAATTGACGGTAACACCCCAGAGTTCTCAAATTAACATGAGTTTTGAACAAATCCAATAATTACAATTATTTATATTATAAATAATAATATTTAACATTATAATTAATTATAATTAGTTACAAGGTGCTCCCCATATAGAAGAAAATGATGAAGTTCTGAAAGAGATTATATTTTGAGCGGAAATGTTCATATTTCAAGGATGAGCAAACCCACCTCCCACTGCACCCTGACCTCTCTGATGGTGTTACATAAATGCAAGGTATATAGATCTTCGAGATTCTCTATTTAACTTAAATGGGATGGTCCCTTTAGAAAGCCCAAGGAGCAGATATACAGCAAATTATATTTATATAGGAGGACATCTTAAAGCACTTCATACTGCTGTCTGGTACAGTGCAAGAAAATACCAGAGTATTGCTGTATACTGTATACTCACTGGAATACTTTTGGAAGTGCTTTTAAAATCCTGACTTTTTATAATAATAATAATCTTTGAATTTGATATGAAGCTTTTCACGCCTTCTCATCTTATGTTCTTAAATACATTCTATAATTTTCTGCTCTGGATTAGAGAACTCCTTTCCCTTTGATCTTAAATACACAACACAAGTTTGCGTACAATACTCTTACATCTCAATCCACTGAATGTCAGGAGCAGTCAAAAAGTAAACATTCCGTGTCTGATTTTATAAAAGACCTACATTGTCCTTATCATCCACTGAAACATCATATTCCAGAAGTAATCTGAGTGCTTGTTCATGTCCAGCGCCTGCTGCCCAATGCAGAGCTGTTCTGTCTATCTGGAGAAAATAACATTGAAGGAAGATTAGTTAGTTGCAAGAAATTACAAGGTGATCATCACAGAGATTTCTGTATCCCGAAGCAAAAATGACAATCCGAGGAGCAATGGCAAAAGTACAGAGATAGTCAGTGACTATGCAACACAATATGTGAAGCTGCGATCCGAAGCAAAACACTATCAGAATGAGAAGACAGATCAGCAGCTTAGAAGCGGATGAATATTTTGGCTCGCTACCGTGTTAAAGGCTAAGATGAAAAACAATAGCATGCAGCATTCCATCTTTAGAAGTTCAAATTTTGGAGCTATGAAATCTCTCAGGAGGGAACCAGAGTGGGAGCCAGAGTAAGAACATAATAGAGCTTGGAATTACTTTAACCCTCAGAGTACCACAAACAAGTCCGCTCTCCAGGTTTGTTACTGTGAACTCTGTCAGAACACCTGCTCAAATAAAGTTTAACATGAAGAGAGAAAGAGTGAATTTGTACTTTCCCTGCACCTCATCACATTGAAATATCTCCACATAGTTTACAATAGTTACAGAACACCACGGAAATGCATGGAATGTGAAAAGGCCATTCAACCCATTAAAAGAATCAGCTACACTGTTTGTGGCTTCAACCCAGCATATCTTTCTGGTCGAGGAGATTTATTGAACAGATGTTTCCTGAGCTTCACAAATAATCAAATGACTACAGAATATGCCCCATCATCAAAACTATTCAATACATTTCGCAAATAGTCATCCTATGTAACCTTTTCATTGAAGATTGGATGCAGAATTTGTCATGTACAAAAGGTGTTATACAAGTCAGTTTGCTAATTGATGTGAATAATGCATCAAGTAGTTTAATCTGTCCAGAATCTCCTCATTTGCACTGACAATTCAGTGTATATCCAGACCACTTCTTGATGTTCAGAACAGGAATATCCAGAAATCACAAAGAAGCACATCTCTTACCCATTTAGAATTTTTTTTTACATTTGGTCAACAAGCATTAGGAATGTGATGTCTTTATCACTCAGAATACAGTATGAACTTTAGATACACAACTCCATATGCATCAAAGTTCTGACTGGAGAGAAGTGAATGGCAGAGCTCCACATCGAACTGGTCTGGATTACCTGCTGTTTACACGGCTCACATAAGCAACTTGAAAGAGTGTGTGTAATAAGTACCACTTGTAATATTATATAGTTTGCTGTTAATGTGCTATGTGGATCCAGCTGCCAAATGTGAGGGAGTTCAACAGCATTCAAACCACTCTACTCAGCCAATTAAGCAGATGAACTTTAGATGAATGTAAAGTTGCGTGTATTGCACAAGAAACAGCTTATGTGTACGAATGGAAGCTGCAGTATGATTTCTCCAGCACTGTCAGCAAAGGGGAGAAAGAATTTGGTGCAAATGTTGATTACTTTCTGAATGTTTCTGGTCTCATAAAGTGGTTGCCAACGGTGAGAACATATTTAAATAATGTTTGAAGTTTTGAGCACCCAAAAGTACACTGATGTGTCGAGAGAAGAGAAACCAGCATGACTCTAAGCTTAGAGCTTAAAGCTGTGCAGAGACTCACAGTTGAATTGTTTTTGCGACATGGTTTAGGCCTTTGAAATGCCAGGAAGCTTCTTCTGTCGAGCTCTCTTGATCTGGCTGCAGAATCGCTGAACACCAAGTGTTCCTGACACTTATTTTCTTTTGTTTTCTCTCACATTTCTCAAAGAGCTTCACAGGTAATTGTTGGTAATTTAAGCATTACAAGATGTTACCCTATGTGGAAGGCACTATATAAAGCCTTGTTGTTGTCAAGTTTATTTACTATGTATTTGGACGCAGATACAGCAGCTAATCTTGTACACAGCAATACCCCGCACAATAATAATAATAATCCTTGCATTTGGCATAGCACCTTATCATGTCTTCGAGACTACTCAAAGCGCTTCACCGAATGCACTGTAAAGTGAATTGACTGTGAATTTTGTGGACGAGATACGGCAGCCAATTAAAGAATTTGTAGATGTAAAAAGCTAATCTTGCAAACAAACACATACACAGACATAGAATTAAACCCTTCCCTTCCCTTTTGCATGAGTCAGAAACCCAGCAGACCAAAAGCATTTTAAATCCCAGTAATTTAGCAATAATAATAATGATTTTTGCATTTGATATTTGAGGGATGCGCACAGCGGCGGCCCTCAAATATCAATGAAATGAAATTTTGAATACTTGTGAGATGTTTCCAGTGCCAATTGACTGCCACAATTATAGTCACTACATTTAACATCAATTATCTATGACACACTCTGAGACCTTTCAATGTTCACTGTATCAAATGCAAGAATCTTTATTATTATTGCTAAATTACTGGGATTTAAAATGTTTTTGGTCTGCTGGGTTTCTGACTCATGCAGAAGGGAAGGGTTTAATTCTATGTCTGTGTATGTGTTTGTTTGCAAGATTAGCTTCATACATCTACAAAAGGTGTACCACAATATCACTTGGGAAGCAGGGTAGGAACAAATATTTTACCTACATTATTCTTGGCGTTTTTATTCACTCCTTTCTTTAACAGCTCTTCCATTTTAGCCACATCATTTGCCTTGGCTGCATCATGGAACTCCTTCTCTGATCGAAGTACTTAAGAAAAAGTTATGTAAAAATTAATAAATGTTTACAAGTAACCTTAGTGTTGTGTCTGACCTGGTGGACAATAAAATCCCACGGCACTATTGGGAAAAGGTGAGGGGAGTTTCTTCCAGTGTCCCGACCAACAATCCTGCAGATAAAATTCGGCATGGCTGTTTGTAAGACATTGCTTTGTTGTTTGCTACCTGTATGCAACATGCTATGTAAAGGCAAGTTGTCGTTGTTGTTACAATCTAAGAACAGTTACACAGAATCCAGACTGGAATCACACACCGATTTTTCTTAAAAACAATTTTTTTTAATTGTTTAAAAAATTGTTTTAAAAAAAACTACAGTGTCTGGATTTTTTTTTAGAAAAGGTCAAACCCAACCGGTCAATAGATATTAGTCAACCTTGCCAGACAACATTCCACATTATCGGCAAATTGTTGCTTGTGCTGGATTCATGGTCACCTACAAATATGCAGTAAATCCTGTGAAGAGCTTTGAGACATCCTCATCCGTGCAAAGATTCTTATCATAAATGTAAAAAAAATTATTGATTATAAAAGTGTGTCTTCAGTGTGTCAAGACCGGCAAAAACATCCCAAACAGTTACACCTTCAAATGTACCTGAAGTTTGAGACCAACCCTGTGATGACACACCTTTGGTAACAGCTAAGGAATTTCAAATTCTTTACTTTTGTTGTGGAACACTAATCCAGTAGATGTCCAGGATTTCCTGACCCAATGTCTACTTTTAAGATGCGGTGGGGGTGGGGGGGGGGGGAGCAGTGTCAGAAAGAGAGGCAGGTAAATATTCTGTTTTTCAAAGTAAAGCATTCACCCACATTTTGTCTTTTAAAGTGTTCTCGAACATTTTGCTTATTACCAGATGTAAACTAACTGGTCTCTTATTCCCTGAAGAAATACGTACATTGAGTTTTCAATGCTCAATACATTGAGATTACAATTACTGTTCTCTGTTGTTTAGCTACAGTCCCTGGATTTGAAATGCTGTGCACTGTCCAGCGCCTTGGGACGTCCTCCTGATGTGAAAGGTGCTATTGCAAATGTAATCTTGTTGTTGTTGTTGGATTAGCTACAGCTCCTGTTTATGTGGAGTCCTGTAGCTCAGTGGTTAGAGCACTCGCTTTGCAAGCGAGAGACCTGAGTTCAATTCCAGGCAGAGGGCGAAACCTTGGGCAAGTTTCCTTACGCCACACAGAGCCTAATAATAATCCCTCCAAAAACAAAAACAATAATAAATTGGTCATTTTCAATCTACGACTGTTTACAGTATATTCTGTGAAGCGCTTTGGGACGTCGAGAATACGTGAAAAGCGCTATATCAAATGCAAGAATTATTATCATCTTATGTGGGTTCTCGGATTTTCTAACTAACACGGTCAGTCTTTAGCTTTTGAAACATGTCCCACAATGGATAAAAATGGATAGATTAGGGGAGTTGGGCTGAAAGGTGGTAAATTATATTTATTATTCTGTGAAAAAGCCTGAGGGGGGGGGGGGGGGTGCGAACGTTGCAATTGGCCCCTTGATAGAAGCTGCGTTTTGTGTCTAAACATTTGCACTTAAAATATTCATGAGGTCGGGCATTCAAAACGTACTGAAAGAACCATTTTCTCACTCTTTCGGGTTTTAGTGTCTTGCAAGAAAAAAAAACACCACCCACGCCCTTGAAATTGTCCCTTTTGTAATTTCACCCCCAAAAGCAGTTTGCAAATAACCGGGTGTGTGAGGCTGAGGCTTTATTCTGACACTGAGATGTTTCAGAGTGCACTGAGTGACCAGAAGCCACAGACACTTCCAGATGTGCGCGTCGCAGCCTCTCGTTCGGTGCGTAATTAGCGCAGAAACTGTTCCGATAAATGTCATCGGATAACGAACCACCCAACGCAATCCCTGAGCCTGAATTAAAGTGGAAGGGGGTTATAAGCTTTTTCCCAGCACAAACCCCCCCCATCCCCAGCGCAGCCGTGTGTATGTCCCCTGTGTTTATACCCTACACAAATGCTCCTCCATCCTCTAAACCCTTCCTCCCTCCCCACCAAACCCACCAGCACCAGCATCAACGCGCACTGACTCTCTGGCCATCGACACAGGCTGCAAAGGAGAGATGGGTACCTACATATGTCGTCTTCTGAGACGAGATCATCCTCCATGGTGGCGAGGGATGCGGGTCAGACCGATCGGTGCGCGATTCCAGTGTTTCTCTTCCCAGACTGTATCCACATATCCGGGATCAGCATCACCAGCTCCGCCTCTGACTGTCTGTCTGTCTGTCTTGTCTGTCTGGATGCAAACCCCCCCCTCCCCCCCATGTCTATTGTTTGGGATATCATTTGAAAATGTTAAAGGATTGATTTCAATATGCAGTAATATTAATAACGATAATAGTAATAATCCTTGCATTCGATACAGCGCCTTATCACACCCTCAAGTCTCCTCAAAGCGCTTCACGGGAATATACCGTGAAGTAGATTGACCGTGTATTGTGTGGGTGAAACGTGGCAGCCAATCGCGAGATTTATCATGCTATCGTCAAATATAGTCACTACACTTTATAGCAAACCATGAGAAGCGCTTTGAGGTGTCTTTCTGATATGAAAGAGTGCTTTATTGATTACCAGTACTTGTTTTATTAAGCCCCCCCACCTCATAATACATCAGAATCCAACTTCCAGCCAGATGTTGCAACGGTATATGCGAGTAGGTTTGCGATGTGGTCCCATGGTATTTCCATGTGTAGGTGGGATGCATGGAATTCTCGGTTTGGTTTGGATACTCTTAAGCACGGTGATGGGTCTGCATGTGTCAAACTCCTGGCTAACCAAAGGAAAATGTGATCCCACACCTTTGATTCCCAGTGTTGAGTAACCATCCAAAATGTACACGATTTCCACTCTGTTACCTCTGCTTACAGGAAGGGATGTTAACTATCAAGTTGTATGCATCGGTTTTTTTTTCCAGGTCAGGGGTATTATTTTTAGTGCTTTTGTGATGAAATTCCAAAACAATCTATATTTTAGAATATTGTACATCTAGGAAAGCTGGTAGTAGCTCTAAGAAGGGAGATTAGGAGGAACTTTACACAGAAGGTGGGTGATGAGATTCAGCAACTCACTGTCAGACGCTATAGTTGAAGCAAAAAACCATTGATATATGTAAGCTGCATATATGAGAGAGAAGGGTATAAAAGGGTCTACGAGACGGCATTAGGAGGGGTTGAGGCTCGTCTACAGGGACTGATTGCACTGATTCTGTTTAGAATCAATTTATGTAGTGTTTACATTATAATAATCAACTTAAGATTCCCCAACATGTTAAATCTGAGACATGAAGAATGACCATTCGTGTAATGTATCATAGGGAGACCATTGCTTGTGGTGACGTACCCCTAATCTGAGATAAAAGGAGTAAAACTACCTACAGGAAAAAAGAGGAAAGTAAACTTACTTCACTCAGGAATCCAGGGCCATTGAAAATAAGATTCCCATTGCATGCTTGGGAGTCTCAGAGCTCAAAAAAGCCAACCTTTCCCCCATTGAAGTGTTTTACCTGTTCATTGTTTCTGAAAAACCTACTCACTCACTCAGCAACCTATACTTCAATAATTACAAGCTCATGTTCTGACTTGTTTAGACTATTGAAAACTTTGCAAATTAAGGATTGCATGAACATTTCTTGAATATGAAAGATTAGATGTGGTCTCAATTAATGGTCTCAAATGGCAAACTAGAAAGCCTTTAACTGCAATCACAAGGACCCTGGTACCTGAAACCTCTTATCCCAGTAGTAAAGCTAATCATTCCAGATTCAATTGTTTGTACACTTGCCAACTTTGTGCTGAAATTATGGGTGAACCACACTACAGTTGGAGGCCAGGCTAATAGTTAGAATCTTGAATGAGCTCAATGGACGTCATCTGAATATCAATGCTGTCTAGACTTGGATGTTTCTCTGCTCAGTTGGATAACTGGGAAACACCCAATTGAGGCTGGGTGTTTACCTGTTAGTGATTGACGTTTTTAAAACAATAAAGGGATTTGATAGGGTAGATACAAATAAATTATTTCCTCTGGTGGGAGGATCCAGGATTGTGGAGTACTGTAGCTCAACGGTTAGAGCTCTCGCCTTGCAAATGAAACACCTGGGTTCAATTCCAGGCAGGGCGAAACCTTGGGCAAGTTTCCTTACTCCACACCTAATAATAATAATAATCCCTCCAAAACAAAAAAATTATAAATCGGTCATTTTCAATCCACGACTGTTTGTGGGACACTGCTGTGCGCAATTGGCTGCTGTGTTTCGCCTACAGATATACAATCAATTCACTTTACAGCATATTCTGTGAAGCGCCTTGAGACGACTAGAAGACGTGAAAAGTGCTATATCAAATGCAAGGATTATTATTATCCAGAACAAGGAGGTATAATTTTAAAATTAGAGCTAGGCCAGTTATGAGTGAAAATTAGGTAGTTTTTCACTCAAAGCATAGTGGAAATCTAGAACTCTCACCCCCAAAAAAGCTGTGCATACTGGATCCATTCATATCTTCAAGACTGAGGTGGATAGATATTTGTTAGGTCAGGGTATTAAGGGATTCGGGGAAAGGGCGGGTGATTGGACTTGATGTACAGATCAGCCATGATCTTATAGAATGGTGGAACAGGCTAGACGGGTGGAATAGCCTTGTCCTGTTTCTATGTTTCTAACGTGTCTGGGTATTCAGCAACAAAATGCCCCCAGGAAAGAAAAGCGGTGAGTAATGGGGAGTGGCAGCCTTAGAAAGGAAGGGGGTGGCACACCCAGGGCAGAGAGAGTGCAGGCCAAATGATGGTGGGGAGCCATGGGGATAGGTAGGCATGGCAAAGGAGAGGAGAAGAGCTACTGGGAACAATAACTGTCAAAGGAAGTATAGGGGGTCCTGTGGGTTTAAAGACTGAACAACCATAACAGGGTGAAATTGAGAACCAATTGGATTCATAACGAGGCCTTCTTTAAACCCTTCAAAAAATTCTCTTAAATCTCACTTTTTAGTTTTATTTTTGTAGGGTGTGCCTTTTGATTTTTTGACATCCTTTTAGATTGTGGGGGTGGAATGCTGTGTAAATTATGAGAGTGGGCACACCTGACAAAAAAAGGTCTAATTTTTTTTCCTCTACCAGTTCCATTAATCCCAGATACGGAGAAATGCAGATTGATTGAGAATGATGTAGAACACAACATTAAATGCATTGTAGAACGTGTGCAAATTGGCTGTTGTGTTCACCCTCAAAATACAGTCACGACTTTACAGTCAATCATGTGAAATGCATTAAAGCATCCTCCTGATGTGAAAAATGCTATATCAAAGAAAGGATTTATTATTATTGCCAAGGTACTGATGGTATGGCAACTGGAGGCTTCTGCATATTGGATTCATCACTTTTCTCCTCTGTTTGTCAACTTTCTGCTTCAGTGTTGTAATTCTCCACTTCTGACTTTTGGTGGTGCTATATCTATAGTTGGAAATATAATTCAGAGTATTCACCATAGTTGAGAAATGTAATTACAAAGACATTTTTCAGCGAAGAGAAAGAAAGAACTGAAATTGAAATTAAACAGTAAAGATTTGAGTTTAATTTTTGTGATCTCTATCACTCCAGATACTTGCAAGAAACTATTGCCTTCCCTGAGGAAGTCATTCTGATGTCTAGATCAGCCAGTTTATGCAGGCACTTAGATTAGTAACTGTTTAAGATTTTTTTTGACCCTTGCATTCAACGAAAAGCAAAACTACTGCAGGAAAAAAAATGTGGAACAGTATACAAACATTCATTTCCATTACATAAGACATTATGAATGTCATTAATCAAGAACTTTTCCATAACACATTTTTGGCACCAATAATAGTGTGAGCAGGCCATGAGGCTTTCCTCTGGGTTTTCATTTCAATTAAACATGAACATGCGGCAATATAATCTTAATGTTCATGCTATAGATTTTATAATATTTGATTCAATTCATGAATTGGCATTAAAGCTACACACAGTACAGCGTTCTTATTGCACTGAGGACAGTTGCTTTGTTGGAGGTACCATACTTCGGATGAGATCAAGATGAAGATGATTTCCAATTTGTCCCCTCAGGTAGATGCTTTTTTTAAAAAAAATCCTGCAGTTCTGTATCGAAGAAAAGAAGAAAGTTCTCTTGTTTTCTTGCCAATATTCTTCCTTCATTCAAGCAAGTACACCAAACCCAGTCTAAATTTGGTCATTCATCTCATCGCTTGTTATGGGACATTGCTGGTTCAGATCAGCTGCTATGTTTGCTTATTTAACATTCATTACATTTCCAAAAAGTAACTCATTGTATAAAGCACTTTGGAATGTTGCAACAAGAACAGACTATATGAAAATGCGATGGTTAGTGAACAATATAACAGTTTTCTTAATTTGTGTCTAACATTTTCTGGGTATGAAGAATTAGAGGTTTTTTGATACAAACAGTGAATTTTTAAACAATGTTGCCACCAATATATGTGAGAATGAAGAATCATGCTTTGCGATGGTTTTAAGAAGCAACACAATATTAATAATAATAATCCTTGCATTTGATATAGTAACTTATCACGTCATTGAGACGTCTTAAAGTGCTTCAGGAAACATATTGTAACATGAATTGACTGTGTATTTTGTAGGTGAAATGTGGCAACAAATTGCGCAAGTGTCCCAAAAACAGTCATGGATTAAGTGACCACATTTTTAGGGAGTGGGCTTATTACTCCAGGAAAACATTCTGCAAATCGACTAACAACCGGGTTCCTACTTACTGCTAGGTAAACAGAGGAGTGTGGAGTAACGAAATACGCCTGAAGTTTTAACCAGATGGGAATCGAACCCAGGTCCTCTCGCTTGCAAGGCAAGCTTGATAACCATTATGCTATGGGACTCCAATGATGAAGAACAAACTCAATGTTACTGCTTGGTTATTAAGTTGCATCTAATAGGATTATTCAGTTTTCCATGGTCTTGATTTTTTTTGCTAAAGGCTTGTGGTTATAATGCATCCCTTGGAATACTTTGGATTACTTCAGAAACCACTGTGTGTAACTATCCATGTATACAGCAACACTGTTCAGAATTAGTCAAAGGGTCCATTCAGTGTATTTCTTTCCCTAGGCCTGCACAGAACCAGATTGTGTTAAGAGAAAACAGTTACAGGTGAAGTCAAAGCCAATAATAACATTTAATTACAGTGCATTCCTTAGACAGGAAAACAGTGCCTAAAATACATTAGTGGCCTCTACATTAACGCTCCTACCTTGAAGAGATGTTTATCTCTTAGCCCCCACTTTCTTTAAGGAGCAACAGGTCATTTCTTCTCAACAACTCCTGTAAAATGTTTTGAGGGGGTAACTCCATTTATACAGTTGAAGTGTACAGTTATACTATTTGCTCATTAACAACATTATAATAATCCTTGCATTTCATGTTGAAAGGGAGAATGTTTCAAAACACTTCACAGGATTTACTGTAAAGTGTGGTGTACTTTGTAGGAGAATGGTCCAATCACCTGAGAGTTTTCAGAAAACCATGAAGGAGTGAGTGCAGTGTAACCACTTATGGCAATTTACCACCAGTCGTACAGTGTCAGTTGATGGATGGGATTATCCAGGAGCAGTGCTATTTCACCCGTAAAGTGTGAACACAGCAAATTATCTCAGTGCCTGTCGAGTCAGTTTGACTGCAATCTTTCTCAGTTCATTCTAAGAAACAAGGCATTGGTACACATCAACAACAACAACAACAAGATCATGCCAGTGGTAGATAGGAATCAATGAGTGCTGTACAGTTCTTCACCCTTGTTTTGGTTTGTTCAGTGAGGTCTCAAGTGGCACTTTATAATTTGATAATTTCTCCATCTCAATAATCAGACTCACACACATTTATACTAGAGGGCCTCACTGGAAGCTCATGGTTCAGTAGATTCACTTACCACAGTTTGCCCGCTTCCCCTTTCTACATTGTACCAAAAGTCTGGATAGTGATGAATCTCATCCCATTGTTCATAAAAGGGGAAATGGATGGATGAGATAACATGAGGCTAGTTAATCTTACATAGATTGTGGCAAATCTGCTAGAGACCGTAATAACTGAAAGTGTTCGTGAACATTTGAGTTAATCTGGCATAATCCACGGGGATTTATGAAGGGTAGCTATAGTTATCAATTTGGTGAAAAATGTTTTTAAAAATGGCGAAAACAGTTCTCGCAAGTGTATTCCGAGTGTATAGACCGAGGAAATTGAGCAGATGTTCTATATATAGACTGCCAAAAGCCACTTGATAATGTGTCACCCAACACTTACTGAGAAGATTAAAACTTACAGTATTTAAGGCAAACTGTCCACATGCATAAAAAGGATTTACTGGTGGACAGAAAGCAAATAGAATGTGATTATTTTGACTAAATGTAAGTAGTTCAGCCTCCATACTGATTAATTATTTAAACTTAGGGGCAGTGTAAATGCTATCAAAATTTGCAGATCAGGAAAAGTGGTGAACCATGGGGAGTTAAACAGGATGATAAAGGAGGTAATAAATGTGATAGGGCAGCAAACGTACATATAAATAAATGGGCGGTTTATAATATATAATAATCCTTGCATTTGATATAGTGCCTTATCACCTCTTCGAGATGTCTCACAGCGCTTCACAGAATATACTGTAAAGTGAATTGACTATATATTTTGTGGGTGAAGCATGGCAGCCAATTGCACTCAGCAGTGTCCCACAAATAGTTGTGGATTGAATGACCAATATATTTATTTATTTTTTTAAAGAATTATTAGCCCCGGAAAAGTGATCCGCCAATCGATTAACACCCGGATTCCTGCTTACTGCTAGGTAAACACAGGCGTGTGGAACGAATCAAACCCAGGTCTCTCTCTTGCAAGGCGAGTGCTGTAACCACTGAGCTACAGGACTCCTCTAGGTTTGTGTCATATACTAACTGAAAACAAAAAACAGTACTTAATAGTTAAATAAAACTTCACTGAACATTCAGACTCTTTCCAAATGAGTCACACTCAACCAGCTTCCTGAAACCAAGGGCGTATGTTCCTGTTCGAAATGTCATTTTCCATTAAATATTCAGAAAATGTCCACTTAAGCAGTGATTTCGATAAGTCTCGTGCTATTTGTAGACTAGCAATGTACTGCAAATGTTCAATGGCGGGCTGTTGAAAATAGCGCTGTTCTCTTATTCCTTTTTTTACGTAAAAAAAAGTATCGAAACCCACATAGCAAGATTCCAAAGATTAAAGAGCGTTGTAGAGAAAATGAGAAGTTAAGCAGATACTTTACTTTAGATTTTGCTAACAAGACTAATGTTTCTCACTGAACAAAATACAGGAAAAACAAACTTGTCTTCTGGCCTCCATCCTCTTTCTGTGCCGTGAACTTCCTTGTTTTTATTTTAACGCCACTATTTTTTGGTCTTTGCTCTTTCAAACTTTCCTTCCTCGCACCTCACAGTTTTCCTGCTCCCCACACCTTGACTTTAGGTGGATGAGAAAGATTCCATTGTACTAATTGAAAAGAAAAGGGAGTTTCTCCCAGCATTTGGGCCAACATTCAGATCAATTGGTTATCCTCCTTACGGCGCTTTGTGGGATCCCTGCTAGTGTAAGTCACTGCCATGTTTGTTGACCAAAAAGGTGATGCAATTGCCGGTAATTTTCCGTGAAATGCTTTGAAATGCAACAGGACACTGTTCAAAATACAATTACTACCTTGTGTGTGTTCTGTGGAAGGAATACACTCTAATCAAATGACATTCCCTTCTTCAGTGCCTAAGTTCTGTGGTTTTTGTTCATCTACATCATTACAGAATTCAATGAAAAACTCGGGAAAAATTAATAATTTACAATTGATAATGCTGAAAGTTTACCTGCGCATACTGAAAGTGTACTGTCTACATGAAAATATAAAATGCTGACTATTTGTACTTGCTAAAGATAACAGTTAATTTGCTTTCAGTTTATCAATTACTAGCTTTACCCATTGCAGCTTTGCTTGCAACCAAAGGATCCAATATGGAATGCAGATTGACACACAGACAGACACACAGACAGATATTTCATGTTTAATCTATACTCCTGTGGGAGGACTCCTGTGGGAGGACTCGGCACTTTAAAAATGTAATTTTGTTGTTATTGCCACAGCTTAACTTCATCTGTGTTCTTTGTTTTGTTCCTGCCACTTTGCTATGTGCTGCACAATGCCACAGGGCCACAGTCAGCTGGTGCTGCCACCAGGTGTATCTACAGTGTGTGCATACATATGTAGGTGCTCTGTAACGCACAATGTCACAGCGCCACTTTGACTCGGCGATAACTGCAGCAAAAAACACAAAACTGAAAATAACCCATGCACAGTAGGAGATACCCAAAAACAAATATGCCCATGTCACTCCTAGATGCAAGACCTTTCCAATGAGGTATAAATGATGTCTCTACGTCAATCGGTTATTGAGATCCTTCTTGAAGCGCAGACAGACATTGTTGTTTTATTGGCATAGATAGAAGAAGATAGAAGATGAAAGATAGAAAATAGATTAATATTGTATAATCAGCAAGAAATCATGAAATTTAATTTGAGAACTAATCCACTCTTTGTGAGTGGATTATCTTGCACATCATACACCACTGCAGAGTTTGGTTTAACATGCAAACATTCAGTGATTTGAACCGTTGAAACATTTTTGGGCCCAGCTTTGGCTGCAGGGTGTTAAAAGGGCGTGAACCTATTGCAGGAATTTCAGTTTGAAATACTCACACCCATACTTAAACATAAGCCTAAAACCTGAATACTGTAGTGGCCTAAAGATGTAAAGCAGTGGAGCCAGGTGCAAATTTGCAAAAACTGTTAAAATGCTTTCAGTCGCTCTTTATTTTGGGGAATGTGTGTACTGTAAAGTCTACTGAGACGATTCATGCTTGCAATTCATCTGCTACCGAGACCAAAATGCTATTTGCAGTACACTTCACTTATTTTAACTAGGCCACCAGAAGTCTGATGTGCTTGCAAACTGCTGCTTTACAGTCGTCCTGTGTTTCAGCACTTGCAAACAGCATAGAAAATCCTTTGACTGTGAATGAACTGTTTCAGGTTTGTTTCAGAAGATACCTGGTGATTTCAGAAATATTTGTCATAGTTCAGGGAAGTGGACATTTAATTTCAACAATGCAATCTGCCTTATTGATTCTTTTTGGGGGTGAATTGTCCTGTAAAAATTAAATTACGTTGGACAATTCAGCCTGTGAATTATTTGGGGATGTTTTGATGATGTAATAAGGCGCTATATCAAATGCAAGGATTATATTTCTGTACACCCAGGGACTCTCAAACTAATGGAAGCAGAAATAGAAAATGATGGCAAACAGAATACATATTGCTGTGGTGCTCTGCATAATTAGAGCTCTCATATGCTGTACAAAATGCCCACCCGTCCTATTCTCTTCTCCTTTTCCCCTCTATTTGTTTCTCCCTTATGTATCCATCAAGCTTCTGTTAAATATATAATATAAAACTCAGAAGACAAGAGAGGTTGGCCCATGGAGTGCAGTATTATGTTTAATTTTATTCCTTTTTATGCACAATTTGCAATGTTTGTAGTCACAGTATTGCCATTTTGAGGTATAAATTTGAAGTTGAGCATACCAGAATACCTATAGTACTTCCTATGTTATTTTAGCATCTAACAAGGAAATGCATATGTTGCACCTCTGTTTCTAAGAGAACAGGAAATGGTAAGCAGCAGCTGAAGAAAGAAAAAAAAAGCCACATCCTGAAAGCATAGTTCAATCTGTATAAGGGGAGCGACCATTCTATTAAATGACGTCTATTAAATGCAGCTGCTGTTTAACAAGTACGCTTGGTTTCAAACCCTTATTGCAGAGCAACGGATCCAGGCAACATTTCAAAATTGCACAGGTTTACTTTGTGGTATCTTTGGATTATTAAGGGAGTTCCTATTAGTGCACTGGAACACGAAGCACTGGTTATCGCATTTGTACATTCACTATTAAAGTGAATATTTGAGGAAGCTTTGCAGTCCAGTGTAGCCCATCCTCATATCCCCTCCAGTACTCCTGCAGTGGATGCAGCTCTATATATTGAAGATCTCGTAGTGTTCTGTACTTTAGGGTTCTACTGTTCGATGAGCAGGATTGAAAGGCATTTGCTGAGTTCAATGGCCTTTTTTTTAAATGTACCACGAGGACCAGATTGTGGATTTTATAAATATTAATGTATGGGTCTTCCTTTACCAAAATGTGTTTTATTAAAAATGTAGATTGTTCAAACGAAACTAGTCAATGGTAGATATTGATTCAATGCAGGACTTTACTACATGCACAGTGGTGGTAGGATTTATGTTGTAACCAGCTGGTGGATGTTGCATGTTTAGAACTTTTCTGCCAAAACATTGTGATCAGTATCTGTGAAGCAGCAGGCAAATGTCACAGTATTTCCCCATTATTCTAAGTTTCTGCCTCTCTGTAATCAACAACATTAATACTTGTAGATCACAGAATAGGATTTCTTAACTTTAGTGCTGGAGTGTAAGTGTATTATAAAGCTCATTCGCAGCCAACCACATCTAAAGTTTAATGCTGAAAATCAGTAATGCTGAAGTGATTATGATCAAGAGCCTAATTTATAATTCCTGATTACATTTTCCAGCAGCTGATGAGACGTGTGAGCATAAATGCATATGTGGAGCTCCATAAGCACTGAATGCTGGTTAGTTTATTTTTAAAAAAATTATAGGCTTTTAAGTCCCATTTTTGTAAAGAGACTGAATTGATTTGCAGTGTTTATTTATTCTGCAGAGGTGCAAATGGATTTCCTTGTTGAAACCCCTGCTCAAAGTAACATGGGCAGATTTGGCAATTGGGTTGGAAAAGTGCAGAATAAACAAATACATGTTTCATTGCAACTGTAGCAACACTTGACACTTGACAAAGTGACACTTCTCGTTCATGTTCCAGCTCTGTTAAATCTTGGATTCCTTCAATTAACAGTTACAAATACCTTTGTTTACTTATAATGAATTATGGATTTACAGGAAAGGATGATTGATATGCATCCTTTGCTGTCAACTGCTTATTCTGTCTTTTACCGACTTGTTAGTCAACCCAGTGTGCAAGAAGCAAAGACCTTGTATGTTCTGGATCAGCCCATATATTTGATTAATTCCTTATATGGGCACGACTGTTTAAGGCATAACTGCTAGATAGTTGACCCCCCATGTGATGATACTTATTTCACTCCAGTCCAGCCAAAATGTAATCGCTGGCATCTTTCACAACTACAAGGATTACACTGAACACATTTCCCTGTAAGACTGCTGGTGAGAACAATAAAACCTGTGTGCAAATAGAGGCTTCCAAACCACATGCTTAGTTAAACGGGTCTACATTTTAAACATGGCAAAGCCTCTAATAAATGCACTAAGTGAGTACTGGCTGCCACTGCACGTAAATGGTCTTTTTTTTAAAAAAAGAGGGGGGGGGAGAGGTTAAAGCTGGGTAAGCTTTAGTAAGAATTAAAGGCTACAGAATGAATAGAGCTGGAATATGAATACAAACTGTTGCTGAATAAATAGTGCAGGCTGTCAGGTTTTTGTGCACTGCTCAGTAATGCGGAGAAAGAGTAACTAGTAAGGCAGATCGTCATCGGAGTTTGGTATGATTCCTTCTTTACTCAGCTGCATGTATGGGAACTAATCAAAAATTGTACTCGTCACTGCCATAGCTAACTAAGAGGAAATTCTTTGGGATGTTGATGCTGTTCTCTTGAAGGTGGGTAAGAAAATCCTGACCTGGCCCTTTCCTTCCAGACGTTCATGTGTCAAGCACATCCTTTCCCTCCCCCAAAATGGATCTATTCTATGGCACTGCTTTCCTGTTTGTTCTCTTCCTGGTCCCCACTATGTCAGTTTGTGCGACAATCACAGGACTTTGTTGTCTCTCCACCAGTCAATCTCAGATGACATTTATTTATTTTTCTTATCGCCTTTGCAACTGAAAACTATTGAGTTTTCTGTTCGTGAAGCGATCTGAAAAGCTTGAGTGACTGGACACTTATTGTAGGTGAACAGAATGGTCTTTTATTGTGAAGTGCTTCACACTACTTCACAGAACAATGTCATTATTACAATTGCAGAGAGAATATAAAAAAGGTTAAATTATAAATAATGCAACAAGCAACTGCTAATAGGCAGGATATATTAAAACATTCCATTATCCACACACTAAGAAAAAAATCAATTTAGATTTTTGCATAAATATTAATACTGGCAATAACAATTGTTTTAGTTGGGAGTTCACAGAAGTACAAACATTAACACTGACAAAGTTATTCTATTACAGTAAACACTTGTATCAATTATAACACTGAGGATACATTTAAAAATGATTTAGGTCTTCTAGATTCACATTTTAAATGTGTACAGAATCTGTAACTAAGAGATTTACTTTGAATCATAATTTGCAGTATTCGATGCATCTGTTACAGGATGTCTACTTTCCAAGAAGGAAAAAAGTGATCCGACCAGTAACAGACCATCCCCATTGCATTCCACAGTTAACCATTAAAAAATATTCCCAGTGTTTAAAAAAGGGTTATTATTGGTAATCAATACTGTCAATAGAACTGTAACGATAGCACAATAGTATTATCGTCAAAAATTCTGTACCACGTCAGTGTTAAATTTAATAACCCTTGCAAGAGCCAAAGAAGAGGCAGGCATGTGTTGTCCATTTCTGGCACCTATTTAACACACATTAAAACCAGGAATAATGTACCTGGCTGACCAACAGATGTGGATTGTGGCAGTTAATAGAATTAAGCGGCAGATTTTGTAAGATGGGACTACTATACAATGTTCTGAATTTCTGTGTACATGGGACTGTTTTTCCTGTTACTCTTTTCACGTTTTTTATAGTCAATATTGTACCCTCTGCCTAGCTGGACTAATGTGAGTGTTTTGCAATCTGACTTTGGTTAATTCAATATCTCATTGACAAATGGCTACATCATTCCCGATTTTTAAGGAGGATTTCAAATCTTCTGTGGCCTCTCCCGGAACTTAGCTTAGTCATGTGCAATTCATAGGTTGTTAAACATCTGGAATATGAGTCTTCAGAAAAAACACCCTTCAACAGAGAACTAAGTAGTTGCAGTAGCCATCAGCTCAGCCACACCTAGAGAGCATAGGTGCAGAATGTCATGGGAGCATCAGAAATAGGAGATGTCAAAAGAGTAACATGGGAAGAAAGATCCAGCTGTGAGCTCTCATGGATTGGAAAATTCCCAAGGATTCAAGCTTAGAAAAAGAGGTTGTTACAGCACAAAATCACAAGAGGTGTGGGTGAAGAAGACCCTTTAGACCATTTGATCTCATTAGAATGTCCACTCTGTTATATGTTCCCATTTACAGCATCACTCTATTTTTATAAGGCCATTAGTTACAGTCTATGTAAAGAAATACTTCCTAATGTCTGTCCTGAAATTACTCTTCACAACCCTGAACTTCTGCCTTATCCTGCTGCCTTGGCTTATCTGTTTTGACCCCTGGAGTTATGCTGGAAAGTCTAAGGAATAATGGAGTAGTCCAATACCCAGTTTAGCTCTGCAGTCTCAAGATATATGGACAACTATTCAGCAACATACAGTAATTTTGTAACAAGCAGCATGAGAAATCGTGAAGAATCTCTGGAAGGAACATTCAACATTCATTTTGATTCTTTGGGTAAATAGATGCAATCAACTATTTTGGAAGATTTCCAAATCCTCATGAAAGGCTTATGCTGTTCCTTAGCAATATTTGTCATAATGAGATAATCTGCACATGTAGCGTAGTCAGCTATGGATCATGTTGGGTGCTTCTAATCTCAGCTGTATTACAGTGCCATCTGATAGCCTTTGTATGATTAGAGCTCTGATAGTTTTAGTTGGCAAGAAAACATGTGACCACAGCACCAGGCCATTTTTTGACAGAGGATGGATCCTCAGAAATAGCTGTACCCTCAGAAAACAAGCATTTCATTCCCATGTTGGGTATGTGCAGGGTGTGGGTAGGAAGGAGAGCTTTCCACTTCATCTGAGGAAGCACACAGATTGGCCATAACTCAGAAATTAAGTACATGGTGACCTGGAAAGGAGGCACTAATATAATGATGCACACAATCCACAAACGCTGCACATAATCGAGAGATAAAGGACACTTACCACTAACTTTGCAATCTGAATCAATTTATTCAATCACATTATTAATGTCTGTTACATGTGAATGTGCCAAACAGTGCAATGGGGTGAGAAGTAGCAGTGCACGTGGAAAGATCTTGAGACATGGAAAACGTAGGGAATGGCACAAACCTGCATCGGACAGGAATGGCACACCTTGTTGTTATAGCCTCATGGGTCAGCAGGAGATACATCACTGGGAACTGTATCTCATGTGGTATATCTACTGTGTGGGTCAGCCTGGCCCCCAAAGTCAATCTCCAAAATATTCCCCTCTTCCTGATCTATCTCAAAATTGACGACTGCTGCTCCCATCTGGTGCTTAATACTGTGGAGTCTGAGTGGAGGATAGAAACAGGATAAGGTTCCGTGGAAATCTTAGTGCAAATTAGCATTCTCAGTAAAGCCACTATTTGCCCTAAACATTTATACCAAAAAGAGATAGCTGCACTTGACTGACTTAAGCATGGACTCAACTATTAGTTCATTGCTTTATTTTGTATTTTAGTGTGACATCCTTCTGGGCCATTTTAGAAACTTAATACTGATTTAATGGCAAATTTAGATTCTTGCCTGCAGCTTACGCACAATACCAAAGACGTTAACTTTAGCACCGAGTGAAATATTCCATCCCTAGCATTTGCCTTCAATATAACCTGGGTGAATTTGCCTTCATTAAAAAAAACTCTGTAATGGATACAGTACTGTTTCAAATCCAGAATTATTGCCTGAAATTTAAAATTATACTATGGAAACATAGGACAGTAAAAAGGCAGAGGACTGTGGGGAAAAAATTGCATTTGGGTCTGGAAATAAGGAGCATAAAGCAAGGTGGGAGATTTTTAAAAAAATTTGAAGCAGTGCTTCTCAGCTGAAAAAGTAAAAAAAATTTAAAGAAGAGCAAAATTAATTCTCCATAGTGGTCAGTCTGGTGTATACCTGAGAATGACCAGCATTGGATGTGTGAATGTTTTGCATTCTCCTTACATATTATAGATTTAATTATTGACAGAATATACAGTACGTTTGCCAACCCTACTTTTTTTGTTAAAAAAGCAAACAATCTGGTGGTTCTCTGAAAAGATACACGTTCATCTGTGCAGCACTCTCTCTCTCTCTCTCTCTTTCTTGCTTTCAGGCCCATAAAATGAAACTTACAAACACTTTCTCTTAGTCTCTCCACAACAATTTTACACCACTTAAGAAACTTTGTAAAAAGATTCTAATATTGCAACTTTCCATTAACCACCCAGTCTGCATTGCATCAACATTCATGATAAGTTATAGAGTTAAGCTAGGGTACACTTTTTCGATACTTAGTCACTATTTTTCTACGTCTCTCTACCTGCTCAGACGGTGAATTCCCCGATTTGTTCCACAATTCCTTTAAATCTTTAAGTTCCTGCAAGACTTCATTAGCTTGCTTCCATTTCGCCACAGCTTCATTCAGCAAGTTTTCTGCATTGCCTGGTGGCTGATTGTCTTGTGTGCCATTGCCTTCTTTGTCGCTTTGAAGATGCCCTTTTTCACCCGAAGTCTCCGAAACTTGGTGGAGAAGTTCTTGAGTTACTTTTAGCTCCAAAGCTATGTCCTCTTCCATTTGCTCCACATTCTTTTTCTTCATGTTGGTATAAAAAGTGTCAAATTGTTTTCTTTTTACATTTTGTTTGCATTCTGATAAGATATCGCCCAAAGAAGCACATTTGACCATGGATAGATGTCCCCCATTTGCTGCTGCATTCACTGAAGCGACTGGCCTTGAAGTTTCAGAAAGCTCCTTATTTTCATTGGTATCTGAAATTGCTTTGGCCTGAAGGTCAAGTGATTGACCCTCATTCTCTGGGTTGTCAGAAATGGTTTTTGTGGTACAAGAGACTTCTTGTTTCTTACGCTCCTCTGGATCTTGTGCCTTATCCTCTTCAGAACCTTGTGTCTTACTCTCCTCTGGATCTTGTGTCTTATCCTCCTCAGAACCTTGTGTCTTACCCTCCTCGGACATTGGTTTCTTATCCTTCTTGGGATCTGGTTCCTTAACCTCCTCAGAGATTTGCTCCTTGCTTTGACTAAGTGAGGGTTCTGGATCGTTGTTGCTTTGTGTATTATTATTCTTGACTTTAGGCATAAGGATAGGACGGGTCTTGTTTGTATTGCTCTCAGCATTTTCCTTTGATCGTTGTACTCCATCTGTTGAATCTTTGGGAACACCAGACTGATGCCCTAGTTCTAGCCTCTGCATTCCATCCGAAACAGAACTGGCTACCTAAAATATGAAGGAGAGGAAAATGTTAAAACTGCTTCACCGTCAATGATGTAAGTTTCACTAAGTGTGGACATAATAGGAAACTTGAGGGGCTCCAAATTATATCATAACTGGGTTCCACAGTTGCATGTCTCATGCTGCAAATTCATTCAATTTCTCTTTGTGTGTGTCCACTTGAGCAGCACAACCAAAGACTAGTACTGAGCACCAGTGTTTCTGGTGTTAACTTAAATTTCGGTAAGAGAGAGAGTCAAACCTCGCAAAAAATGATTACTAGTGTGAGGTAGTAAAGGATTAATAGGATGAATAGTTGGGTTCATGGAGAAGGGTCACAAGTGTTCAGAGCCAGATACTCTGCTGAATTTGTTAAATTAAAATATCAATCTGTTTATCTCTCTTAAGGTGTAAAAATGTTGGTTAATTGCTTTCGGTTTATGGCTTTTTTGATAGATTTTGTGAGTTAATGGGTTTTATGGTCTTGTCGGAATCTTTTAGTCTGAACGATAGTTGAGTTAACAGTTGAGTTAACCAGTTTCATGTTTTCGAACTGTCAAAATATGAAGGATTTATTGAAGAAGGTAATTCTTAGTCAATTACAAGTTGAGTTTGTCAAAGTACAGAGAACTGATTGGCTATAAAAGTCACATCCTCACATTTGAGTTATAAAAGAGAGGGAGTGGAGTTGAGTTTTGAAGTTTGGAGTTTTAACTGATATTTGACTTTAATATCACAAATTATAAAATCTCTGAATCTTAGGAACTCAGAAGAGATGTGAATTTGGGGTAAGCTTACTCCATTTGTTTACTCTTGGTAGTCCAAGTGTTGAGGCTCAGTGGTTAGATATCTTATAGAGTATGGGATATTATGCCTTGTTAAAGTTATATTAATATAGTATTATCAAAGTATTATATAAGAATTGTTTTTGTTATTTTGCGTTGAATGCCCCGAATACGGTAATATATATATTGAAGCATAAGGGTTTGAATAAATGAGGAATATTTTATTGAAAGCCAAGTGTTGGGTCTATTTTGTGAGACTGCTCTGACCGGGCATGTATCTTTGACATAAAATGAGAAGAGAAGGATCACTCCTTTCAGCGTGCACCTGGAAGGAGCATGTAATTCTCACACGGAGGTAAGATACCGTGACACTAGAATGTTGGCAGAATTCACTGTCATAACTTTGACTGATGGCAATCAATGACAACATTTGTAACACAACTGGGAATTGAAAGAAACATCGTGCTTGACCCTGAAAGAAGATAGCTGGTGGAACTACAGCCAACAGGCACGCTTGCTCCCGCATATATTTCCTTTCAGTCCTTCTGCCTCGCCCCCTCCCTTGCCACCTTCAAGACCCATCTCGGGACCCTGCTCTTCGACCGTGCTTTTGATCTCCCTGCTTTCCCCCCTGCCCTCCACCCTCCCCCACTCCGACCCCCACCTCGGGTCTGTAATCTGTCTGTCCAGTGCCTTGGGATGTCCTCCCGAGGTGAATGGCACTATAAAAAATTAATTTTGTTGTTGTTTATGTCCCTGGCTCCAGGCCTTCAGGTGAAAATTCTGAAAGAGCTTCAAACCCTCTCCCTTCAGGCCAGGCCTGCTTGGACTGACAACAAGGGACACCCTCAGACTGGCTTCAGTTGCAAATCTCACCATTTTTCCAATCAGGAAAGGGGATTGCAGGGAAAAGGGAAAAGTGAAACATTTTACAGGGGACGTCCTTTTGGAAATCCTCAACAGTCCTGCCCAATGTGTCCTTGATCCCACAGTGCATGTGTGGAGGTGGTGGAAAAAGGATTCTACTTTTTAATGCTGAGAATGCAGTCCACCTGCTGACACAGAAAAGATTTAAGAAAAAAGGTTTCTCTTTGAGTCACAACTGCATTGTGGAAGTGACACCCATCTGAGCTACTGCTGATTTGACTGGGCTCCAGAACACACATACACAGAAACACAGCAAATGTTGACTCACCCTGTGGTTTTCCTTCCCTCCCTATCCTAGATCAGAAATTCATTAAATAGAGAGAAATGTGAAAGTAGATCACATTCTGCCATTCTAACACAGGACATTATTCTAGTGCAGTTCAGTAGCCCCCAACCACCATTCACTCTTCACAGGACTTAAAGAGTTCTTACTTTTGAAACGAGTTGTTTATAGCTTTAGGCTTAAATTATAATTGCATTATTCTGACCCGAATGAAGCTTCAGCATTTTGAATACCTAGAATTAGTGCTAATTTTGATTTTATACCTGTATTGCCAAAATATTGCAAAGCAAGTTTATTATTGTTACTGTTTGAATTACTAATTGTTCAGCTTGGTATTGTGCATTCGTAGTCAAACATGGCAACCAATTTGAATCCAGCAATGTCCCACCAACAGCGAGAAAGTGAATGGTCAATTTATCTGGAGGATTTTTGGTCAGGACATCAGGGGAGGAAAAACGCCTTTCTCTTTTTGAATAGTGCCAAGGAATCTTCAACATCCACCTGAACAGGCAAATGCAATGTCAGTTTAACATCTCATCCAAAAGATGTGACCTTCAACAATGCAGCACTCCCCCAACACTGCCCTGGAATGTTAGCCTAGTCTATGAGCTCAATATTGTGGGGCTTGAAGCCACAACCTTCTGACCCAAAGGCAGGTGTATTAGCAACTGAGCCACTTGACACATTTGGAATGGAATGGAGAGCTCAAAGAAAGGACCTTAAATGCATTTTTAAAAAATGTAATCAATCATCTAATTAATTAAACCACCATCTGGTAATTTAAGTTATTACTTAAAACAAATTTGTCATTGATGTTTCTTTTGAGAACCAAGAGACTTAAAGACAGGAAATTGTTCATTAGGTTTTACAAAATTCACATAAGTTTAAAATTATTGGTTTGGCAAATGTTTGCATGAGGGTCAGTCATTTAGATCTGTTGAGGTTTTTAAGAATGTCTGTTTTTGCCAAGAACTGAGGTTGGGTGCAAACTAGGGAAGGTTATTAAGATAGCGTGTCAATTTGTTTCCACCAACTCGAGTTCAAATCCAGCCCAAACAGCTGGAGCAAAATTCTCTTCTTTTCCAGCTGTAATGGTCTGAAATTAAATGATTTCAAAACATTCCTTAGTGGGCGTGGGCCTCCAGTACAAAACTGAAATTCAGCACAAAGTTGAAACTCAGCGAAGTCATAAAGACGGCTGGTGTGAGATACAGAACCATTAACAGTGGTGTAGGAAGTGAGTCTGAGTCATAAGACAAGGCAATCGTCTGTGATATGCCTGATCTGGGTATGCCAAAAGGACAGCACCTCCAACAATGCAGTGCTCCCCTTGTACTCCATTGGAGTCAGCCAAGTCTATGTGAGCTCAAAATCCCTATGTGGGGCTTGAAGCTGTAGCCTTCTGATTTAGAGGCAAGACCAACTGAGCCAGGCTGACACCCACTGAGCACATAGCAAAAAGTAAAAATAATAGGGATAATTGCAACATCATTCATATTGTACACAAACATTTTGAAATAAACACAGGATTATTGCTGAGCAGTCCCAATGCAACTCCAGTTAATGAAGCCTAAGGAAAGGTGATCCCACCATAAGGTTAAGTGTTTTATCGTTCAAAATTTTTTTAATTCTAGACTTACTTCTTTGAGGTGTTGCCTCGATGGTGGTCGTCTTGTATGATTTATTTTTGCTCTGTTGCGCGTCAAGTGATCCAGGGAAATGCTTTCATCCACCTTAACCTAAATACCAAACAAGCGGTGTGTGTGAGTCTTCAAATGTATCCAAAAAACAAACCAACATTTGTAAAATTAAGGATAGATAGGAGAAGACCAAAGGTGCAGTCAACGAGTAAGGATTTTTGAAGGCAAAGAGGGGAAGGATAGAGGGACAGAGGTTCAGAGAGAACACTGGCAATGTAGCTGAAAGCTTGGCCAACCATGGAGAGGCAAAGGACATGAAACAGAACAGAATGAGTGGGAAAGTGGGATCTCAGAGATAGTGTGGCAATACCTTATTTGAAGATAAGACTGAGGAAGACAAATCAAAGCCAGATTTTATGCTCAAGCCAAATGTTACAATTGGATTTTATGAAGTGAATAGTCTCCTGAAATGGTAACGTGGTTTTCTCTGTATTTGTTACCCACATAATGTGTCAAATAATAATAAACATCTGTGTGGAAATTAACTCTGATCTCTCTTTCAATGGTTAGATGAAGAGACATAAATAACGGTGGTGATGTGAGTATAATCAGCACTCAAATAGTTTAAAAAGCAATTACCTCATCAAATGCTTTATTGCTAGCTTGGCTAATAGCTTCATTGAGGACGCTAAACCAAGATTCCTTTTCCTCCACGCTAACAAACTGAAATTTTGGTTCTGGTACCTGGAAAGCAAGCATGATTATTATTATTAAAGTGGATTTATTCATCTGCTACAATTCAATTTCCGCCATAGTCCATGACACTACAATGATACCATCTGATATCAGTATAATGGATTCTGGATGACAAGCTGTATGTGTTATCAATGGCTTTGATGAGTTACTGCAATAAACATCCATAAACAGCAAACTAGAACAGTGGTACTGGAGACCATCTCTTTAATAACTTCAGCAGCATTGCAAACCTGGTATACCTGTTCATCAACTCCTAAAGTAAACTCCTGAGGTGGCTTCTAGTGCAGGCTCAGAATTGAATCAATCGCCCTTCGAACGTATGTGCTGCTCTCTCTGTTGTACAAATTAAGACCAAAGTGATGCCCCTGACGTCTACGTTATAAATAGCTATTGAGAATCTCTGAGAAGATGCTGAGTATATACTGTATTGTGTGTAGTAAACTGTGAGGTTAGGTTGTTTCCACAACCTCCCACCGAGATTAGGTTGTGTGTGTCCACAACTTCTCATTACAAGTTCCGACTTTCAGCAACGCTTGTCATGTGGTCCCCTGAAGAAGGGGAATACTGAATGTAGTCATTCACTCATGAGCGCTGCTTAAAGAGCCAGTTTAAAAACTTCCCACTCAACTCTGGAAAATAACAATAAGAATCCTTGCATTTGATATAGCACCTTATTACATTGTTAGAACATCTCAAAGTGTGCCACCGGATTTTCTATGGAGTGTAATGATTTGAGAATAGTTAAAAAGATTGGAATTGGATGGATATTCAAAGAGGAGTACGTTTATAGGTATAGGGAAAAAGCAGGAAGCTGGGATAAGAGGGGATAACCTCAGTGGAGGAAGCAATTCCACCATAGGCTCATTGAGCTGAAGGTGTTCCTTCTGTGCTGTGAATTCTATGATTCTGATGAGAGACGGAAGGCTGCACAAGAGGAGGAAATTCAAGGATCATAATAGAGGGACTGATCAAGAGGCCCTTTGATCCATTTAAAAGCATCAAAGATAGATGGGTGGTCAACCTTATCCTAAATAAAATGAATGATGCTAAATAAAATAAAATGATCGGGGGCTTGCTGGAAGGAGACTTTCGGGGATAAGCATCAAGAGTATTTGGAAGAAGCATACAATCTGAACGTTGACAACAAAAATAATACTATCAGTCTGTTAAACGCAATTATCCTAATTCACTCCAAGGGAAGCTCCAACAGAGGAATGTGATGAAAGAGCCAGATTTCTTCTAAATCTCTAATAATGTGCAGACATCTGCTCCCATCGTGCCAGTACATTTAACATTTTTACAATAAAAGTTAGGAGAAAAAAAGCAACTTGATTTTAGCAAAGACACTGGACAACTCCCAGCTGCGGCACTGCACTCTTTCCTACTTCCACTTTTCTGGGAGACTTCTGTTTTTTTCAGCAGTGAAGTTACTTTAACAATGATTGTGCTGGAATTTATTCTTAGAACATTCTGCACACAATGGAGTCACACTATTACTTCACATTCTCTGGAACTTGAGTTGAAGTCCTCAGTAATCATTTCCAAAACAAAGTAAGCTAAAGGACCTTGGGAATTTGTAAGAAAAAGAACTGGTGTTACCCCAAATAGATCTGAGAAATTTACAGTGCGGAAACAGGCTATTCGGCCCAATTAGTCTGTGCTGATCAGCCAGCCTTAACCACACCAGCTCAGCAAACCAAGACGCTCTATTCTCTCTCTATACACCTCTGGCTCTGACAACATCCACAAGCCACCAATATCATCACTGCGGTCTTAATGGCGCATTGAAAGAACTATGATTAGTTTTATACTAAACTTTACTGTGCTTTTCAACCTCTTCCAATGTAAATCTCCTGCACACGATCTGCAAACATAGCCTAGAAATTGGGGTAAGACTCCATCCTGGGTGGTTTGCTCAGTTAGTGATTATTAAATATTGAACTTTTAGCGCTCATTGAGTGAGGGAGTGAATTGAAGAGATACAATACAGTATTATGCTGGAAGCCCAGTTACTTGGAAACCTGAATAGGATTGGGAGATACTCAACAGAATATGTGATTGTCTTCCAATGTAGATAGACAAGTGGCCACCCACCATCTTAATCGTATTTGAAACACAATAGTAATCCTGGCATTTGATATGGTGCCATTTACGTCAGAAGGATCTCTCAAACTGTCTCTCAGGATTTATTGTAAAGTGTAGTGACTGTGTGTAAGCCAACGCGACAGCCTATTTGAGTACAGCAATATTTCTCGAAGAGCCATGAAGTGAATGATTTATTTTACCTGGGGGTTTATTGGCCAGTACAAGGGAAAAACTACCTGTTTTCAAATAGTGCCAAGAGATCTTTAACATACACCTTAATAGACAGATCGGACTGAGTTTAAGATGTTGGTTTCTGGGAGTTCAAATTTCTGATGTGGAGCTTAAAGCCACAACTTTCTGGCTTGAAGGTAAGACTGCGATCAACTGAGCCAGGCTGATGTATAGTACAGTACATATTTGGTTTACTCCATTTCATTTCAGTGTCTTCCCCTCAGATAAGGGCCTGATTAGTTTCGCTTTAAATAATGAATGATCCTTGCATTTGTTTATGCTGTCTATAACAGCAAAGTCTCAAAGTGTGTCACAAATAATTGCTGTCAAGTGTAGTTACTGTTTATTTTGAGGCCAACAAGTGGCAGGTTAATTTACACAGCAAGGTCCAACAAACTCCCTTGAAGTGAATGAACAAGCAATGTAGAGGATTGCTGGCCAGGACACCAGAAGGAATCTTCTCTTTTTGAAATATTGTGGTGTTTTAAATCAGAATACAATCAATTGTTCCATGCTGCTTGGATAGTTTATATGCTCTTCCTCAGTTTATATAACAAATGTTCCCTACCTGCCAATTTCTTCAGGAAGGAACTACTAATACATTGTTTAGATTCTTGTTTAGAAAGAAAATTGTTGCCTACAATCTTGTAAAAGAACTCTTCAGCTTCACTAAATAACTGACTTCAAGACAACAAATTTGATTTTGATGAAAACAGTTTCGGGGGAGCCATATTGTTTCAATTTGTTCACTGCAGTATCCCCCTCAAGTCAACAATAATCTGTATTAGTGCTGAAATGCATTAATTCATGAGATGCCCTTACAGTGATTGTAAAGGCATTACAGATCTTAGTTTAGATGTTTGTATGACTTGCCACCAAAGCAAAATAATACTGATATTGCATCAGTGTCGTTATACTTATCTGCTTTACGAGGCCATCTTCTCTCAAATAGGAGAATCTCTATTGTAGCCTATTGTATTCCTGTTATCTATAAAATGAAATAACCTTGGCAACTTTACTTTTCCATCACTGAGTAACTGTTCCACAACACAGCTGTTGCCACTTTGACCCTCGGAGTTTGCCGTGAGAGGCAAATCTACCTCCAGCAGCAGTTCCGAATAAAACATGGCTGCGTTTGCCAGTGCTGACTATCAGAAGACTCCATTCCAGAGTTCCCATTGCCTCTGGAGCAATCAACCTCCATCTCCAGAGTGAGGAGGGTCAGTTGGTGCCAGAACAAAGGGACAGGTGACGATGTAAGTGGAACAAAGAAGTGAGATGCGTTAGGTATGAGCAAAAGCATTTTAAGTTTATTTTGCTGTTCTCACCACTCTGACTTTGGTTTACTGTAGCTCATTAAAGAGCCTAAATGGCAACACCCAACTTCACATCTGTGGATAACAGTAGTGAGTCCATGAGGAGTTGTAAGCCCGCAGGTCTATTAAAAGTGTAGGTTTTGCTCCTATTCTTTTTGACATTTTAAGTACAATGGCTATGCATTGTCCTATTGTCCTGGAGCTAAGAGAAGCACCCACAATATATTAAATTAACCTACACTGTACTCAACCAACGGCAAGAGGATATTTTGTTTTTATTTTCTGATGAGCCTTAGGAAAATCCAGAAAGCTAATCACTGTGCAGGCACCACTCTCATAATTTCCATGTGGTCTGATATCCTTGACCAATCCATCATTTAACTTCTTTGATGCTTTTTTTAATAGTGAAAAAGGCTTTCACCAATAGCAAACTTGAACCATGAGCCTACAATTGTAGAAAAACCCTTGGTTGCCGGCAACTCAGCCAACCTTGGCTTGAACGTCAGTGACAGTGGTTCATGGATACTGGTTGTTGGAACAAATCAATGTACTAACTATTATCTTTATTGCTGCTTTCTTGTGGATAACGGAACACACAATGTACATCATGCTATTAATTGCTGGCATGAATACACCCATGATCTGCCAGCAGGAGTAACTTTGTAACAACTGGAACACTTCATCCTGCTGTTGGCCAAGAACTGGTCAAACTTGTTTACTGGAGTCTCTGGTGTCTGAATTTCATTAAGATTTTAACTGAAACAAGTTCTCATTTTGGGACCGAGCGAGCCTCTGAATTAAAATTGCTTATGAAGCAACTACTTCGCATTCATTTGAAAAAAAGGTGCTTTTGAGAAATTCGAGAAAAACAGAATAGTGCTTTTTACACGACAGTACTTGCTAGTTTTAAAGCCAACAACATCTATTGAAAGGGTTAATGCTTCCACAAGGTGTGTGTGCGCGTGTGTGATGGAACCATTAACCCTTTCGATAGTTGTTGTTGGCTTTAAAACTAGATCTTCTTACTCCTAATAAACAGTCTCAGGAAAAATGAATGACCCAAGATTCACAGAACATCTGTGATAAGAAACTATGGGATACAATCTATAAAACTACAAATGACTGACCTTGACCTGATAACTCAGAGCTAACAGTTGCAACTCAATTACAGTCAGTACCACTAGTGGCCCTTGAAACATGTTCCAAAGCCAATGTATTTGATTTGTATTAAATAATTAATCCTTGCTCTGTTGACAGGTAAAGCAGAAGTTCACCCCTTCTCTCTGGATTTCTCCTGTCCCAGAACGTGACCCAGTAATCTGAAACGCCCCGTTCCAAGCCATGTCTCCAGCCAATGCAGAGAAGCGTTTAATCTTAAATCTCCCTACACTGACCTGTACATGGCAGTGGGAGTAAATCTTGAGATTTATACCATCCTCAGGATTTTGAAATGCGCACCCACCACCCGTGTGATAACCGGTCCCCTACTTGTGGAATCTGAATGATTTGTCCACGTTCATGTCAAGTGTTCCATCTTTTTACAATGTTACCCTGGGTCAGCATGCATATGATCAGTGTAAGTGTACCGATTCATTTGTAAGTGTACCGATTCATTTGTAAGTGCATCATTTGTAAGTGCATCTGAGCCATTCCTGTAATGCTCGTCATTTCTTCCTAAGTTCCTTCCAAAAGAAAAACTGCATATAGCTATAGATTGGCAGATCAGCACCTAGTTTCTACAATTGCATTCAATCCGTCTAATCTACCACTGTGACTCAGTATTGCTCAAAAGCACAGATCCATTGTACTATGAAGTCATTCTTCAAAGAAGAACACATCTTTCATGGTTAACAGGTTTTTATGGAGTCCTGTAGCTCAGTGGTTAGAGCATTCGCTTTGCAAGCGAGAGACCTGGGTTCGATTCCCGGCAGGGTGAAACCTTGGGCAAGTTTCCTTACTCCACACTGCTGTTAATAATCCCTCAAGAAAAAATAAATAAATTGGTAATTTCAATTCACGACTGTTTGTGGGATGCTGCTGTGCGCAATTGGCTGCTGCATTTCGCTCACAAATATACAGTCAATTCACTTTACAGTCTATTCTGTGAAACACTTTGAGACGTCTAGAAGGCGTGAAAAGCGCTATATCAAATGCAAGGATTATTATTATTTATTTCATTCAGAGCATCCAATTTCTATGTATGTTCATGAATCACATCTCAAACATCCAGTAAAGTTTCTTCCCATACCCAGCAGGAAAATGCTGTTCTTGCCATTTTGAGACAAGATGGCAAGAATGCAGTGTGATCTATTACACATTTCCTAAACTTGTTACGGTTGTAATTCCGGCAGTAAATGTGTGGTTTGTGGCCTTTGGAAAGAGTAATGCTGGTCTTTTCTACCTTTACAAATGCCTCCCTTTCTGCAGTCTAAATTGGTATGACGTCTGATCTATTTTCCATCTGTGAGTGAACTTTGAATGGTCTGTTGTTTAAGAACTGGAGGCTGTGCTTAAGAAGTTAAAGAGCACTTCCTTATCTGAAGATCCCAGGCATAATATTTGTTGTTATTTTTTTCTATTTTCCAGTTGCTCGTTAAAATTATCGAGGTATATCTCGCTGAGTCTCCCAGCAAATCAATAATAAGTGATTCGCCATCTCCTCTCAGAAATGTCTTTCTGTCTGTATGGTGTATTATGAAAGATGTAACCTTACAAGGCATATGAATTTGTGGACAGTGATTCCGACAGGATTCCTTTCATTTATATAACGTTTTCATGAAGGCAAATTCACAGCCTGTGAAATGTGTCAAAGTTTGTAAAACAAATTGCTCTTATTACATGAATCCTGGGGCTCAATGACACCTTGTCTCTCATGTAGGCCAACATGTAGCAGGCCTCAGTCCTATGCCTGTTAAATAAACTCTTGCAGGTGCACATATTTTGACTTTCTGACTCTTTTAGTCATCAATTAATGCATTTTCCAAGCATCAATTTAAGTTTGCTGCACACTGTGAATGCTATGCTGATTTCAGTGTGATGAATATTGGGATTCATCTGAGTCAATTTTCCAGAATTAACTTGGATTTTCACTTCATAATGTAACCGGAATTCCACCCTTTTAAAATCAGCAAATTCTCAGAAAGCCATGGGTTCATCAGTCAAAGCTAGCATGACTGTAAATGCACGCCATAGCTGATTTAATAGCATTTTTCAAGGAAATATGGTATAGATCAAAATATAGATAGGTACAGGATACAGTGCATATGGATTTCTGGAAGACTTTTAATAAGGTCACACGATTAATGACAAAGAAGACTCTTTGATCTATTTTATCTCATCCTTCCAATCCAACCATCAACCCATTACAGCATCAAACGTTTTCTTAAATGAATCCACTCTCCTGGCCTTTTGCACCCTTCCTGTGTCACCTCTTGATTACGTTCATGTAAAGAAACTCTTTTCTGAGATTTGTCCAAAAACACCTTTCACAAATCTGTGCTATTGTGTACTGCTACCTTAGCGTATCTAAAAGTTTTGTTTTGGGTTTACCCTCTGAGGCATCTCGCTTCAAGGCTGAAGAACACTAGATGATATAATACTTTACAGCTCATTCCTCCAATACTGGAGATTAGCTGTGCTGGTTTCCTCTGTATTGTCCCTAGGGCTTTATGTTGCAGCAACCAGAATCTGTGCACAACGCTTCTCGTGCTACCTGATCAAAACCCTGCGCAACTTCAACAAGTCTTCTCACAATTTGAGATCAAGGGATTTGACAATGTATCCCAGCATCCTGTGTACCATGTTTATGGGAGTATTTTAAGAATGTTTGCGTTTTGCACTTCTGCATTTTGCACTCAGCGCCTTGAGATGTCATTCTGACGTGAGTGACGCTATGCAACTGTAATTTGTTGTTTATTATTATTATTCCTGGCTCACATTGTTCGGAGATAGTGCGCAAGAAGTCTATTTGCGTGCCTATTTCAAAAATTTAAGGCGTCTCATCGACGTGATAAGGCACTATATAAAAATAGCAAAGATTATTAAAATATTTTCACATGAGTAGTTGGGACGAAGAAGGTCGCTTGGCCCATTGATTTCATCCTTCCTGAATACCACCTTACCATTACAGAATCAGCTTCTTAAATCATTCCAGCTTCACACACTCTTCATGTTAACCCGTTCAATCATGAATTACCTTCTGTTTAAAGAAAAAANTTCTTGGGTTTCTGTCCCACAATTTCCTTTTTACAACTATGAGCCTGTGCCGTCTGGTTCCACTACATTGGCACATCTAGAAGTATGATTTCTGGTTTACTTTCTCAATCCCAATTAGAATCTTGTATCTTCTATAAGACTCCTTCTGAGATGTCTCTATTCAAACCTGAAGAGTTTATCTAATGTATTAGCTAATCATTGCTCTGAGATCATCCTTTCAACACCACCATTTTCATTTTCATTGCTCTCCTCTGCACTGAATCAAAGGCCTGGGCAGCCCCTTGATAGCACAGGATCACACTGAACACAGCATACTATATACAGCCTGACTAGAGCACTGTATATCTTGTGCATAACTACGGGGGATCTGAACTCAACTGATTTGGCAATACTGTATAGCCCATTATCCTGGTTGCCCTGTTTATTGCTGCCTCACACTGTTTTGACATGATGGTGAGTTAATGAGTTCAACTAGCTCTCCTTTGAAACTGAAGGCTGAAAAATCTGACCTTATCTGATCATTCCTCATTGAACACTTGGAATTAACCTTGTTGTTCTCCTCTGCTCTGACTTTAGACCTAAGACCCCTAAGTCTTTTACAACTTTCTCTTGGCAGATCCATCCTATCTGAGAAGTGCTTCCTAATTTTACTTCCTATGTGCAGTACTTTCTGTTTATCTGTACTGGACATGAATGCACAGAAAACACACAATGTGAAAGCCAGACAAGTGGTTTAACATTTAAATGCATTTGTAAAACTTCTGAATGATAAATGTGCTCCCTGGAACAGCAAGATAGAACTAATGACATTTGTCTAAAAAACTAAGAATCGTTTGTTTAAAACTGTTTTTTTCCTTCGAGGAGATTACTCCACACTTGTGTGTGGGAAGCAACATGAACGGAATGCACTCTAGACTGTATACCTTCCATATTACACTTTCTCTGATTTTGTTATTCTAAATGTTTTAAACAGATAAACTGCACAATAGGTTTGGTATGTCAAGTTTTTAAAAAATAAATTGTGATTGGAGGGAGGATTAGGGCTGAAGGCAGTGTTTTCACAACACGGCAGGAATTGAAAGTAATAGTGTGACTTGTCAGTGTGATTGTTTTAGAGGCTAAAGTCAACAAGAAAGTTCGAAGAAAAATATTATGATACCTTGTGCATTTCTGTCAAAAAAAGTTACACCTTCAAATGCACTTAATATAGTCACGATAATTTACAGAAATTTCTGAAGCGCTTTGAGGTTTGATGTGATACACTGCTGTATCAAATGCAAGAATTATTATTATGACCCTTTGAACAATTACATTTCTTGTTGCTGTTGTCCCTATTCCCCTGTCCGCATTAGTGACCAAGCCTTCTTTTGTTGTCTTTTTGTTTAAAACTTGACATACCAAACCTATTGTGCAGTTTATCCGTTTAAAGCGTTTAGAATAACAAAATTAGAGACAGTGTAATATGGAAGGTATACAGTCTAGAGTGCATTCCGTTCATGTTGCTTCCCACACACAAGTGTGGAATAATCTCCTCGAAGGAAAAAAAACAGGTTTAAACAAACGATTCTTAGTTTGAGACAAATGTCATTAGTTCTATCTTGCTGTTCCGGTGAGCACAGTATATAGTCTCCTCGAAGGAAATAAACAGGTATAAACAAACGATTCTCAGAACTAATGACATTTGTCTCAAACTAACTTGCTGTTCCAGTGAGCACAGTATTCATCCAGAGGCTTACAAATACATTTAAATGTTAAAGCCCTTGTCTGGCTTTCACATTAAATTTGCATTCTGTGCTTTCTGTGCAATCATGTACAGTATTCAGACATTAAAACTTGATAAAGAAATATCCAGTAGAAAATATTTTTTTAAAAGAAGTACAACCCTAGGTATACAGGATACAAATAGGATCCTACAAACAGGACTTGTTCTGGCCCAATAAATCAATCAGCTTCACTCCAATCTTTGAATTAGGGTTAATATTATTTATGCCTTGGGAATCAAGCACTCAAAGCACATTGTTTTTGTGTTAATATATTTAGGAACTATTAGTTGGATCTGCTTGGATCTGTTACAATCTTTTAATGTTGCTGTCGTGATTGTGCAAAAGTAATAAGTCTTTGATCTTTCAGGATTTAACAATAATAATAATCCTTGCATTTGATATAGCGCCTTATCACATTGTCTCAAAGCGCTTCACAGAATATACTGTAAAGTGAATTGATCGTATATTTTGTGGGCGAAATGCGGCAATAGCGCACAGCAGTGTCCCACAAACAGTCGTGGATTGAGTGACCAATTCATTATTATTATTTTATAAAAAAATTTTGAAGGAATTATTTCCCCCGGAAAAGCCATCTGCCAATCGACTAACAAACAGGTTGCTACTTACTGCTAGGTAAACAGGCGTGTGGAATACGGAAACTTGCCCAACATTTCGCCCTGCCAGGAATCGAACCCGGTCTCTCGCTTGCGAGGCGAGTGCTCCAGAATTACTTTCAAACTGAGAACGTGGCATTTCCCAAACTAAAATTTTGACTCCGAAAACAACGGCAGAGACTAAACCACAACCACGTAGGGTGGCAATATGCCACCCTACGTTGATTTTCTGCAAATTATTTCGCTCTGTTCGGTAATTTTTTGTCACGAAAATAACAATAACATTGGAGGCACAATGCGAAGCAATACCTCGTCTTCAAGATGACCACAAAAACCCTTTGCGTCCAAAAGTTGATGTCCCTTTTCTCAAAGGGTGTTTTAAGTTTTAAAGCCAAGGATCAGAACCCCCCCCCCCCCACACCCACCCCACCCTCTCTCCATCCCTGAGAAATGGACACAGTTGACATGAACTGATATACACATAAATCCAAGGGCCTTGTCCTCAAACTAACCTTAACACCAGAACGTCGCACCAAACCAAACTTTAAGTGATTCTTCTTTTTAAAACCAAACCCTCGCAGGTCTTGGCACTTCTCATAGTTGCTCAAGTCGATGATTTCCTCGTATGCTTTGTCCTCCTTTTTGTTTCAAAAAAAAACAAGAAAGAGGGAGAAATAACAAGAGAGAGAGAAGAGAGAGAGAAAAGAGAGAGAGAGAGAGAGAGAGAGAAAGAGAAAAGAGGGAAAAAAAAACACACATTAAAATCTGCCCTGATCTCAACTTTTAAATTTTGTGGGTTTATTTTTTGTACCCCCTTTCCCCCCCCTCCACCCCCTCTTTCCCCCACCACTCTCCACTCCCCCCCCCCCCCCCCCCCCCCACCCCCTTTGCTCCCTTACCTCATGCTCGTAAACTAAGATCTGTGCCTTTTGCAGCCTGATATAGCGGTCCTTCCACGATCCACCGAGGAGTCCTTTCCCACTAAACTTCCGAAGCCATCCAGCCTTACCCGACTGAGCACAGCGCTGCTTCTCGCCGCTTTGCAGACCCTGGTGGGGGAGTTGAGTGGGTGGGTGGGGGGTAAAGAAGGAGAGGGGAGAGAGAGAGGGAGGGAGGGAGGGAGGGAGCAGAAAAGAACAAGAGAGTTGGTCTCTTGGCAAACAAAACAGCTTCAGACTCCCAAGCGATGGGTCCATCATCCCCGCAAAAGGCAACCGGTTGAAAAACGCAGCAAACGCTCAAAAAGTGCAATGCAAACCCAGGGCGTATTTTTTTCTCTCTCTCTCTCTCTTTCTTTTTCCCCCCTCTCCCTCCTTCCCTCCCTCCCTCCCTCCCCTCCCCTCTCCTCTCCTCTCGTCGTTGTTGTTTATCCCTCTCCCTCTTGTTCCGCTGTCTGTAGGATACCTACATCTCCCATAGTCGGCAGTTAAGGATCCACCGGTTTAAAAGGCGCTTTGGGTGAAGCTCTTTGCGGAGTTTGAGAGGAAAGGTTACACAGTCCTTTCTATTATACTCGATCTCCAGTCAGAGACATCATGTGAGGGAGGGAGGGAGGGAGGAAGGAAGAAGTTGAACTCTCGCCCAGACACTCTCTCTCTCTCTCTCTCTGTGTGTGTGTGTTTTTCCTCCTTCTTTTGACTCACAATATTAACACACACGCAAAAAAAAAAGGCTGGGTTTCCGCTACTTTTGATACGTCTGAACACACACCCACTCACTCGCACTCTCTCTCACACACACACACACACACAAGAGAGAGAAAGAGAAGTCGATCCACTACACTGTCTGGTCAAGACTTTTCTTTCTTACTCTCCCTCTTTCTCTCTCTCTCTCTCTCTCCCCCCCTCCACCCACCCATTTGGGAAGGGGTGGGAGTGGGAGTGGGAGGAGGAGGAGGAGGAGGAGGAGAGGAGGAAAAAGGAAGTGGCAGCTGTTTTTTTAATAGAAAAGGAACCGAATTGGGAAGTTGACGTGTGTCGTGCTCTCTCTCTCCCCTCTCTCTCTCTCCTGGTCACTGTTTCAACGCAACCATCGAGAAGTTCACAAGGACAAATAAAAAGGGAAGTGAGAGAGAGAGCCACATTGGTGGGGGGAGTTTCAGTGCAATAACTCGCACCAACACTCCACCCCCCACCTCCCTCCCCACTGCTACTCCTTTGGGCTTGTGCTGAAAGCCAGAATTAAAGTAGATTGCAGGGTTTGTTAGAGGAAAACTTTCCCCCCTTCTCCACCCCCCCCCCCCCCCCTCCTCCTCCTCCTTCTTCTTCCTCCAAGGTTTGGGCATAGGGTATGTTACTGGTCCAGTGCTGGACGCACTGCAGTCACAGCGCTACCTGTTGGTCGCAGAGTTATACTTAGAGCCCAGGTCTGCGGGTGTCAGATGTAGAGGGGTAAAAGGGGAACTACTCAGTATTAATCCTTGCATTTCATATGGTGCCTTATCGCCACGTTGAGACATCAGATTATGTCACAGATTATAACACAGATTATACTGTACAGTGGATTGACTGTGTATTTTGTGGAGGAAACCGGGCGGCCAATTGCGCACAGCAATGGCCCACCAACAGTCGATGAAACATTCCGGTCAAAATCCTACTTAAAACGAAAGGTGCTTGATCCTTTTAGTAGCACACCTTCTTTGTGGTTTTATCATAGGTTTTTCTTTTAACCTGTTGGTTATTTCGGGACACTGGTTAAGTGTTAGGAGTGCAGCGAAGAGTAACTAGGGTGATCTCGCAGTGTTAGAGGAATGAGTGAGGATTAGACAAAATGGGGCTCTTCAAACTCGAGAAAAGACATCTCAGAAGGAATCTTATGGAGGTGTAGAACATTTTAAACTGGATTGAAAAAAGAAACCCAAGACAACACTTTCAGATGCACCCAAGCAATAGAATAATAATAATAATAATAAGCCTTATGTTTGATATAGGGCTTTTCACGTTGTCGAGACGTCTCAAAGGGCTTCACAGAATATACTGTAAAGTTAATTGTATATTTTATGGGTGCAAGGCAATAATAATCAATAAAAATATTATAAAAATAAAACAAGAGGACATATGTTTAGAGTTGGATTGGGCAATTTCAGGACAGACTCAAGCAAGTATTTATTTCCTCAGAAGGTAATTAAATTTCAACCACCCTACCAGGAAGGGTGGATGAAATTGTCCTTTTCAACTCTAAACCTTCTACTCTTTTGGTGTATACAAAAATATTGTTCTGGGTGTACTTTTTCCATAACATTTTTCAATACCATAAATTTTATATATCCTTTATAAGGTTCCCCCTCCAACTGAAACCAGAACTAATTCTAAGTGAGAGAGACACAGCGTGCTCCCTGATGCATCGCCCAGGCAAAGATTTAAGAAGGGAATTTCCTAATTTAACATGTGACTTTCGGGTGGGAAGTTGAGCAGCTCCTGGATTATTGTCAAACTCAGTCATATTATTTCTTCACTACCTCATTTCATCATCCAGTTGTGAACTGTCTGTAAGATCTTTTTCAGGCTCTATGGCTCTTGCTAGTTACTAGTGTTTGTACTTGTGTGATGTTTACTTCTAACTTTGTAACGTTGAATCTCTCTGTTGGTGAACTCATTTGGTTTAATTGGCTAAAGTCTGTGCCAAGAGCATAATATTTACATCCTTTACAATCGAGACAAAGGCATAATATTGTGTAATAGTGCATTAAGATGGGTTACAACAACAACAACTTGGATTTATATAGCGTCCTCCATGCCGGATGGCGACTCAGAGCGCTTTACAGTTTAGGATCCCAGGACCGAGCCGGGGGAGGGGTGGGAAAGTGATCAAAGGCGCAGTCGAAAAGAAAGGTCTTCAGCCGAGAAGGGTTACATCCCATCTCACATAAAAATGTTGCTAAATGTTTCTAAAGGCCACAGTAATAAATAAGATGGAGTCAAAGGGGATGAGGAGGGGAAAGATGACTGAAAACACGACCAAAGGCTTGAGCCTTGATTGAGGGGAGGGCAGAGCGAGTTGGAGGGATTTTCAGCAATATGTTGTTATTCATTGTTAATATTTGCACAATACTGAAGTTCTACCATGTGCACCTATTGACAGCCAATGATTTATGTGTTAGTCATAACAAAGTGTCTGGATGTACTTGATATGGACACCCCCCACCCATAGGTAAGTATTAAATTAAAAGATTCAGAACAGGAAGTATGGAGGCTGTAAAATGTAAAAGCCTCAATTCGTAATACTAATTAAAGAGGAAATGCACAGCCAAGGTTTTAAGCTTTAAGTTACTCCGGAAGAAGGATTGGTTTGCAAACCACAAGATGGCACTAATGTCAAACATTATATAATCATTTCGGTAAAGGCCACACCCATCTTTCAAGTTTCTTCTCCTTCTGTCAATAAAGTAAAATAGGATCAAAACTTATAAATTACACATCTGTAGACAGTTTTAACAGGGCTTAGACATATTACAAAACATTTCAGTCTCAAAGTTTTGAGAGAACCAAAAAGAACCCCTGTCAATCAAAATCCTCTGACCAATTCCCGGCCTCAGCTGAGGCCCAAAGACAGCCATTTGTCCATTTCCACTGTGACCATAGATTGAACTCTGAAAGTCACAGAACGTCCACATACATAAAGTGAGGAATTGTACAGTGTCCTGATCCGAGCTGAAGAAATCTCTTGTAGAAATCAGTTGTGAAATTTTCCACAGTACAATACAATGTCATTATCCCAAACGATTCTGCATGAAATGAACTGATATTGTCTCAATTGGATGTGGTCCAGTTGGCTTCATGACAATCTTGCCCTTTCCACTCACTCTACTCTATACTTTGACAACAAACGTTAAACCAGCTCTGGGAGATTTTTTTGGTGTCTGACACATGCGGAAACCCATCACCATGCTTAAGAGTATCCAAACCGAACTCAGACTTACACATGGAAATCCCAGAGACAGATTGTTGGAATGGAATGCACACTCTCTCCCTGGAGGGACACATCCTGCTTGCTTATTCTGGAAAATGTTAGGTGCAGGTTGGCAAGAGCCAAGGTTTGGAGACCCCAGAGTGTGCGTTGGGGTGAAGAGGACAAGGTGAGACTCCAATCCTAATAAAACAGTTACCGCTGTGGTTGTCAATAAATCATTTTAAAACAGGTTGCGTAAGTAAGTTATTTATGAATATCATTTATTATGACAACTAACCCTGGCCTCTCCCCCCTCTCCCTTTTCCTCCAATTGTTTTTTTCAGCCTCTTCATGCACAATTATAGAATGCTACATCATATAAACAAGCTATTTGATTCACTGTTTCTGATTGGTATTTATCTGCATGAGATATCCACTCTCCTGCTCACTTCCTATAGCCTTCAATGTTAGTCTTTGTCAGGCAACTCTCCAATTCCTTGTTTTTTAAAAAAAATTAAGCACTCTGCTTCCACAACTTCTACTTATCTTAGAATTGAAAGCCTTAAATAAAGATGTAACTTTTTACAATGGCCCAGTATTGGTGTACCATTGTACCTGCAATTCCACACATAGTTATCCACCAGGGGTGGGGGCGCGGGGAAGGGGGGAGGTAGGTAAGTAGGATGTCCTTGGAGCTGAACTGGCTCTTAGGTGACATGATTCGCAACAAAACATTTCGGAATCGAGCCAGCCTTCTGTGGCTGCCTCAGCAGTCCGGTTCCTGAGCTAGGCGGGCCCTCAGTACTCCATATCACTGCTAATGATATCAAGGCCAGTCTGGCACATTGGCAGGACATGGAAGGGCAGACCAGTCACAGGGAATCATCCCATTCAGCTCTGGTTAATCCTGCAAGTCAAAGCTCTAACGGGTAGGATGTTCCTAGCTGGACAAGCAGCGGGAAAGCTTGCCATACAGTAGCTTATTGATTTTAGCCAAGCCTGTCTAGAAAACTTGAGTAGCAAGAGAAATAATCATAGGACATTTGCACCCATCTCCTGACGGTCTGTTACTGATGGCAGTTACAAAGATTTTTTTTCTGCAAGTACTTTGTTGCTTGAATACAAGTCAAAGACCACTGTGAAAATAGAAAATCAAGAGCAACATATCATGGTCCATTGCTTCTGATCCTTATCATTACTTAGTTTTGTCCTCCCCGTGACCTTCTCCATTACAGAAGATGAGCTTTTGCAATGCTTTTCTGAAACCAGATGCTCAGAGCTGTGAAGGATTGATTCACCCTTTAGTTTTTCTTCCCCGCCTTGGGATTATCTGACTGCAATGCACAGTGTTATAGTCAAGTTCATGACTTCTATGTTTTCACATGTGAATTTCATGTAGTCATTTTTCACAACATAAAATCCTGGAATTTTATGGGGTCCTTTTTCCCCCCCCAGTCAAACACTGAACACAATTGAGGAAGGAGTTGGGGATGGGGGAGGGGGGCGGGGAGAGAAAGTTAATACGCTCCACCCCAGTTAAGTTCAATAAAAATTAGAATTTAATTTAAAATATCCTCTTAGCTCAGTGTACAAAGTGATGGGTGAGCATTCCCAAGACTGATTTACCTGTCCGTGCATGGACTTATTCCCAGAACTGGCCGTGAAGTGGATTGAGGTATTGTGCTGTATTGTGGAACCACCTTGTCCCTGTGTGCATCTCCAGAACAGTAAGGGAGCTTCGAGATGTGCCTGCAACTATCACGGATGGTGATATAATTTGACTAAGACAATAATAATCCTTACATTTGATATAGCCCATTCCACATCAGGACATCCCAAACCGATTCTTATGATATAGTGTAAAGTGGTGTAGTGTCTGTGTGTTCTGTCACATTACATAACAAAAAGTGTCTTCTCTTAATATTTTGGTACTGCTCTCTAGAGTTCAGTACAAATATGACACCTTATTGATGTTTTCTTTGCTCATTGAAAGCGTATTTCCACTATACAACACACATGGCTGCCAGCTGTAGGATGCGATTTAATGTTACTTGTGAACCCTGTCAAATGGTAAAGACCATATGTTATTCATGTATTGTTGGAGTCGCTTTGCAGTGCAGCTGCTATCTATTGCAGAACGATTTAGGAAATGGCCACAAAATCAGAGAGAGCTGGGAAAGCTCAGCAGGTCAGGCAGCATCTATGGAGAAAGGAAAGTGAGTCAACGTTTCGGGTCCACGACCCTTTGTCAGAACGTCAGATATATATAATATATATGGTTTAGTTTAATATATATAATATATATACTATATAGACATAGAGAGAGAGAGAGAGAGAGAGAGATAAGATTAGGATTCTTCCAAAGCTTCACCAAAACGTTTAGCCACCAGCAAATGTGGATGGAGCATTAAAATCCACATATTTATTTAGTTTTAACCTACATTGGATGATGTATGCTGTTACCCTGACAGTCCCCCTCCGTTTCCTTCCCCCATCTGTTTAGAGCTGATCTGACGAAATTGAGATTAAGTTGTTCGCAAGAATGGCCTTTGCAGAAATGGACCTCAGTATAATTTGGATGCTATTAAAATATCATCACTCTTTTGATAACTTCCCAGAACTTAGTGTATCGAGCCTTTGCCAAGTTTTTTTTTATTTCAAAAACGTTTTCAGTCGAAGTTTCCAAAAGCTGTTTCCCATTTGGTCCTTTTTTTTAAAAAAAATCAACCATCTGTTGGAAGCAGAGATAATTTCTGTTATGCTACATATTCTCCGAGGTTGATCTGCCCTTTCTGCCCACTCTGTGCGGAGAAGGAAATGATATGAACATATTTCTCTTGAGGAGGATTCTTGACAGTATAAAGGTTGGAGAGATGTGCAAGAATGTATCTGCATAGAAAATTGTACAGGGATCTTAACAGCATAGAGGGCGATGCTGCTGCCAACAAGAGTTTCAAATGCTGATCGTTATTACTGGATTTCCTTTTAAATGCTTTGTATTTTTTGCATTTTGATGAAACCACATTCGAATTAAATCCCATCGAATCACTTGTGTCAGCCGTGTGAAGGGCTGTGCCACATCCTCCAGATGTGGAAGAGCGTCATATAAATGTAAATTGTCGTTGATCAAAACCCAAATCAAACTGAACCACACGCATTCCTATGCAAACACGAAAGCAACGGGTAACCACACACACAGAACAGGTCCGAACTCACACAAACAGGAGGAACAGGACCTGTCTGTTACCAACATGGGCTTCACTGAAGCCACAGCCAAACTGGGTCCGACCCTATCAGTGTTAAGTCAGTCCCTGGTTCTCTCCTTTAGCGCCAATTGCGAATAGTTTCTCTGATTTCCATTTTATAACACGTACGCGTGAGGGTGATAGAGAATATCAGATTTTGTCCGAAACATCCTTATTTCGACACCCAAGGCTGACTGTGTTCAACATGGCATTAGATCTGAAACTGTCATTGACGACATTCCTGAGCAGCAGAGCCTCTGTTTACAACCATCGAAGTGTCAGTATCCCCCACACACACCATCTCACCTGTCCAGGAAAGTATCCCCAGTTTATTCTCTACGCTGCGCTTTACCATCACATATACACTGTAACTTCACTGCAGTCCAGACCTGGCAGTGGGGCTGTCTCTGCTGATGCTGGTGACTGAGTCCCTTTCACAGGTTCTATCGTTTCTGAACCACTTCACTAAAACAAAACGCGAAAAAAAATAAAGTTGCCACTGACATAAAAAAACGAGCGTGCAAATATACAGGGTTTACAGCTCCTTGTCATGTTGGGATCGCTCAGTCACCAGGAGTGAGAGTGAGAGTCAGAGAGAGAGAGAGAGAGTGAAAAAAAAGTCGGGACGTGGGGGTTATCCATCATCTGTGTTTGCCACTGGTTTTTTGTTTCGCGAGTCACAGAAACATCAGAATTGGGTTAGATATGCATTGCCGGTGAGGAATGAGAGGATAGTTTCCGCTCTGATAGATGAACTGTGTGTGTGGGGGGGGTGGGGAGAGAGGGGAGGGAGGGAGGGATGGGGGGGGGGGTGGGGTGGTGGTAGCAGAGCTCTCTCCTGATTGCTGCAGCCGGAAAAATCGAGAGGTGAAATTCGGGATGAAGTTGACTTCTGGTTTCCCATTCGCAAAGAATCCCGCACTTTGCCCATGAGCTTTGGCCCAAAGTGCATACACCACCCCCCCCCACACCGCTCCCACCCCACACCCCCACACCCCCACCCTCTCCCACACACACCGCCCCCCAGAGCTCCCCCCAGAGCAGAGTCCGGGCTGACTTCCAACTGTGATTGCAACAAACCTCTCTCCTTCCCTCTCTCCCTCCCACTGGGATCCAGTGCTATGTTCTGTGCTGTTTAACCCCAACCCCAACCCAGCACCACCCCGACCCTCCCCCACCCCCCCACACACCCCCCCACACACTCACTCCAAGCGGCTGCTGGGAGGAGGCTGCTGGTGTAAGCCATGGTGGTGGTGGTGGTGGGCGGTGTGGCGGCGGCTCCGCTGGTTTTGCTCATCTCACTCTGCGACTGTCTGTCTCCGCGGCCGCTCTACACTAACCATTGGGCCGTGAGGATCCCGTCCGGGGGCGGCGGGGAGGCAGACCGACTGGCCGCCAAGTACGGCTTCGTGAACCTGGGCCAGGTGAGAGGGTGGGGGGGGAGGGGTGACATGTTGTCTGTCGGGACTGTTCCCAACCCGTCGCGTGAAACGAAGCAGCTCACTGTCCCGAGACTGCTGGCACCGTGATTCTCCCGGGTGTGAGTGTGTGGTGTGAGTGTGTGGGTGTGAGTGTGTGGTGTGAGTGTGAGTGTGTGGGTGTGAGTGTGTGGTGTGAGTGTGAGTGTCAGTGTGTGGGTGTGTTGTGTGTGTGAGTGTTGTGAGTGTCAGTGTGTGTTGTGAGTGTGAGTGTCAGTGTGTGTGTTGTGAGTGTCAGTCTGTGTTGTGAGTGTGAGTGTCAGTGTGTGTGTTGTGAGTGTCAGTGTGTGTTGTGAGTGTGATTGTCAGTGTGTGTGTTGTGAGTGTCAGTGTGTGTTGTGAGTGTCAGTGTGTGACTGTGAGTGTTGAGTGTCAGTGTGTGTGTTGTGAGTGTCAGTGTGTGTTGTGAGTGTCAGTGTGTGAGTGTTTTGAGTGTCAGTGTGTGTGTTAGTGTGAGTGTGTGTTGTAAGTGTCAGTGTGTGAGTGTTGAGTGTCAGTGTGTGTGTTGTGAGTGTCAGTGTGTGAGTGTTGTGAGTGTCAGTGTGTGAGTGTTGTGAGTGTCAGTGTGTGAGTGTTGTGAGTGTCAGTGTGTGAGTGTTTTGAGTGTCAGTGTGTGTGTTGTGAGTGTGAGTGTGTGTTGTGAGTGTCAGTGTGTGAGTGTTGAGTGTCAGTGTGTGTGTTGTGAGTGTCAGTTTGTGAGTGTTGAATGTGTGTTGTGCAAAAAAAACCCTGCAAATGATGAATTGAGGTTCTTAAGAATGAAAGGGGAATCGATTCCCTTTCCCAATTGAAAGGGGTTGATCCCCCCCACCACCACCACCCCCACCCCCCACCCACACTCCCTCTGCTTTTTAAGCTTTCAGGGAAATTGAAAGTTTTCCCCCCCAATTGTATTTTCCTCTGATCCTGCCCGGTTCGTTATTTTGTTTTTGTTAAATGTCACAGTGACCAGAACTGGGTCTTTCCCGGCTCCAGCAGATCCCCTGGGGGTGGGATGTGAATCCAACAGATTTGGCAAAGTAACCCAGCATCCTGTTTTTGCCTGGTTTGTCCCTGTTTGAGCAATTCTGTAGTTCACGAGCACCTCTCGCCTCCCCTTGGCAAATCCCATCTCTTCTTTTGGGGTATGTTTTGACTCCTGTTGTTAATTCCCCCCATGGGCAGAGCTTTATCAATGTAATAATAATAATAATCCTTGCATTTGATATAGCGCTTTTCACGTCGGGAGGTCGTCCCAAAGCGCTTCACAGAACACACTGTAAAGTGAATTGACTGTATATTTGTAGAGCTGTACTTGCCAGCAATCAGACCCGCTCAAGCTGGACTGTTTTGGTTGTTTTCCCTCTGATCCACAATGCAGTGATTCACAGCGTCAAGGGATGTTTTTTTAACAAACGCACGAAGAATGCTAAGGCAATAATGCCCGTTACCTTATTGTGAGGCTGGTTGATCGCAGGACGGTAGAGATTATGTTACTGACCTTTTTTTTTCTCTCTTTCAGATCGGAAGTTTGAAAGATCATTACCATTTTCATCACAGCAAAACCTTTAAAAGGTCCACTGTTTACAGCAGGGGTATACATGCCTTTATTCACCTGGATTCAAAGGTAACACTCGTCAGCTTAAGATGATTGTGCTGTATGGTAATATAGTGGAAATGCACTGGATTTCTTATGTGCTACCGTTCTTAAGCGCTCTGGGACTTTCGCTTGCGTGAGGGGCACTATATAAATGCAAGTTGTTGTTGCTATTGTTGTTGACCACATTGCAGCCTTGCAATAAGGGCATACTGTAGGCTTAGGAGAAGCACCCAATCTATAATAATAATAATCCTTGCATTTGATATAGCACTTTTCTCGTCTTCGAGACGTCTCAAAGCGCTTCACAGACTAGACTGTAAAGTGAATTGACTGTATATTTGTGGGCAACATTCGGCAGCCCAATTGTGCACGTGAGTGTCCCACAAACAGTGGTACAAGAACAAAATAAAATGTGGAATGCTAACAGTAACAACAACTTGCATTTATATAGCGCCCTTCACGCGAGGCAGCATCTTGGAGTATTTAAACTGCCAATTGAACCATCAAGCCTGTTCCATCCCAGTCCACACGAAGCCTGTCTACCTTTCTGTTTGAAATGTGTGCAGGTAGAATGGGTTGAACAGCAAGTAATCAAGCGAAGGGTTAAACGACATGCAAAAAAGAACTTCAGTCTGCACTTCACTGATCCAGAATGGTCAAGCATGTGGTATATTGTGAGTACATTGGTTCACAGGATGTTTTGTACATGCCTCATTTCCTTCATCTGAAACAAGAGATCGGATGTTGATCAGTTTAAGATTGCACAGTCGGTATGGTTAACCAATCTTGTTGCCTGCAAAGCACAATGCAGTTATAAAGTTTTCTTGAACATGTCTCATCAGCCGTTTCTAAGAGAAAAAAACACTTCATCCATAAGAGCACCAAATTTATAAATCATGTCAGATTACAGCAGACTACACTAGCAGGTTTTTTTTAAAAGAAGGAAGCAAACTTTAATTCCTGTATGATAAAAGCCCAATGATTAAATATAATGGACATCAATATTTTACCATGTGGTAAAGATCAATCGGTTTTACTGAGCATTTGCCTGTTATACTTGGGCACACAATTTACTGCAATGTTTTATTTGTTTAATTGGATAAATCAGTCTGTTTTTTGTATACTCTTGAAGCACTGTGAAGAGAAAAACAAATGCAGATCGGAAATGAATGTTCTTGGTGCATGGCAAAAAGGATATACTGGGAGAAATGTTGTTGTTACTATTCTTGATGACGGGATAGAGAGAATGCATCCAGATCTGATGCAGAATTATGTAAGTAAATTTAACAATGGTGTGTATTCCTCATGTATTGCTTTGACATTAAATAGTATTAAAGTTGACAATTGATTAAGTATAAAATAATGATATTAATTCTCACATTTCACGTCGGGAGGATGCCTCAAAGCACTTAACTGTAAAGTGCAGTGACTGTGTAATATTTTGTAGGTGAATGCAACAGCCACTTTTCGCATTGCAAAGTCCCACAAATGGCTAACTCTGAACTTGGGCAATGTCTGTAGTTGCAGATGGATCCTATTGATTTTGGGTTTTCAAAAGTATCAGAATTGGTGCAGAATCGAAGCAGAACTCACCATCTAAAATGCCTTACAATCCTATCTTCCTACTGTGCAGTGTTCACTAACAACCTGTTCCTAGCCCTTGATTCTTTATTTTCCCTCATATTATAATAATAATAATAATAATCCTTGCATTTGATGTAGCGCTTTTCACGTCGGGAGGACGTCCCAAAGCGCTTCACAGAACACACTGTAAAGTGAATTGACTGTATATTTGTGGGCGGCAGCCAATTGCGCATAGCAATGTCCCACAAACAGTCGTGGATTGAAAATGACCAATTTATTATTGTTTTTGGTTTTTTGGAGGGATTATTATTAGGCGCGTGGAGTACGGAAACTTGCCCAAGGGTTCGCCCTGCCTGGAATTGAACTCAGGTCTCTCGCTGGCAAAGCGAGTGCTCTAACCACTGAGCTACAGGACTACTGTTGTTAATTGTTACCAATATGCTTTTGATGGGATTAATTGTTCAAACCCATCAAAAGCATTGGATCAAATCTGGACACTGTGTGTAAATCTGAAGGTGCAAATCTCTGCTCCAATGCCCAAGAAGGGCTGTCCTGACCGATGACCATTTTTAAAGCACACCTCATTATAAAGCGGGATCTGTATGTTATAACAGGCTCCAATGGTAAACATGTTTTCCATCTTCAAAACTGCATCATTTATAGTTAGGAACAATGGATTATTATCTCTTCAGGATCCTCTTGCAAGTTATGATGTCAATGGGAATGACGATGATCCTACTCCACGATATGATGTCAGCAATGAAAATAAGTGAGTTTTCATTAGATGATAATATTATTTAATGTATACCTTTTTTTCCCCCCCTATGCACTCAGAAAGATAGTGATAAAAATAATGATAATCAGCCTTACATTTGGTACAGGGAGGACACCTGAAAGCACTTCACAGAATACACTGTAAAATGTAACAACTGTGTATTTTGTGGGCAAAATTCCTCATTGTCTTAACATTTAAGTTTGTGCAAGTTTTGTGGGAAACCATCCAAAAATTCAGTTTTGTTTTGAAAGCTGATTTTCCCAAGTTTCCTTGGGTTTTCTCTTTTTGTTTGAACATCAGAAGCAAAAATTAACCGTGGCACTAATTGCATTTTAAACAGACACGGAACGCGCTGTGCTGGGGAAGTTGCAGCGATTGCTAATAATTCCCATTGTGCTGTGGGTATAGCATACAATGCAAATATAGGAGGTAAGATAAGTGTGTTTTAATAGTGTAATAATCCTCTTGATTGCATTTGTTACTTAATGCTTTCTGCATCAATGATGATTTCAAAAACCTCCAATAGATTGGTCATGTCATGTGTTAACAAGATAACAAGATTGATTTGGATAAAGAGGCCATCAGCCCATCTGATCTCATCTTTTCAGAATACCCACCATCCCATCCTCCCATCACACAATCAGTCTGCTTTTTAAATGAGTCCAGTGTTCTGGCCTTAACCACCGCTCCTGGCAACCTTCCCATGTACACTGTGTACACTCGGCTGCGGCCTGGTGCCTTGTCCCCTTCAATGCCTCCATCCCAGGACAAATAGAGACTGGTGTTAATCTCAGTTTTCTGTTGATGGAGAGATTCCCTGTTATGCTAAACCAGATTTTGAACAGATTTTTTTTTAAGAAAACTGAAGGATGAGGCTTAGCTAGATCACACCATGTTGTTGCAGTGTAGCCTGGTATCTATATTAGCAAAGCATCTTGGAAACTTCATTACACGGCAATACAATCACGGGGATAAATTTATTTATTTACTAATTTAAAACAAATAAGTTGATGATTATTTCCTGTTTTGAGGCATTCGAATGTTGGATGGATATGTGACTGATATTACAGAAGCACAGTCCTTAAGCATCAGGCCGAATCACATTGACATTTACAGCGCCAGCTGGGGACCGGATGATGATGGTAAAACAGTGGATGGTCCAGGAGCGTTAACAAGGCAGGCCTTAGAGCGAGGCATCCGAACGGTAGGTGAATGTAAACTAAAAGAGCATTTTCAATCTCTGTACTTGCTTGCGGCTATCACTATCACTAACATTTCATTCGTGAACACTCCTGTCAAAATAATAGTTTACGAGAGAGGTTGGGATGAGAAACCTTTTGACCCATTTGATTTTATTCTTCTTGATCAAATCACTCCACTACATTCTTCCTATAACAGCTTCAAGCTCTTTCTAAAATAACCCCAACTACCCTTTCTTGTCTAAATGAATACTTGATGTTTTCTGTTCTAAACTCATTTGTTCTGATTCTGTCATCCTACTGCTATTAACTACAGTACTGTAAAGTGTTCCAAGACTTTACCCCATGTGAAGGGCACTACATAAATGTAAGTTGTTGTTAAAGAATTCCCAATTTATGTTGCATTAGGCTAAATAATCAATTTTTATACTATTGTCTTAGCATACTCTCCTTTTCCCTTTAGAAATATGTGTTTGGCTATTTATAGTGCAGGGTTTAATGTGAAATTGATGGTCTTTGTTTAAACAGGGACGAAATGGATTGGGGTCCATTTTTATCTGGGCTTCTGGAAACGGCGGTAGGCGAGGAGACCACTGTTCTTGTGATGGTTACACCAACAGCATCTACACTATTTCCATCAGCAGTGCCACAGAGAAAGGCAATAAGCCTTGGTATCTTGAGGAATGTGCATCCACCCTTGCCACTACCTACAGCAGCGGAGAATATTATGATCGAAAAATTGTATGAGATTATTTGAGAATTCGACATCAGATTTTTAAAAAATATATATTTTTAACAATGATAAGAATGTGAGCTTTAGAGATGTGAATAATTTATAGAATTGTTATAATAGTTCAAATACATATTTGCCAGTGGAAATACTAATGGGCAAAAGTATCCCATGCTAAGTTCAACCTTACCTACTGAAAATATTAGTCCTTTTATTTGGAAATCATTTTATTAGAGCCCTGTGATTTTATTTAAATATCTCTATAAATCTATACTTAGTATATGGCATTATCAGTCATTAAGATTGAACTTGTGCATGAGCGAGACAATATTTCAGAAAATACCCCTATGTTGCATAAAATTAATCATGGGAACAAAAGTATAATGAATGACTACACATTATAAATGCTTTCTAGTCAGCATTCTATCATGCAATGTTTGTGCCTTGCATAATCTTCAGGCAAGAACCAAATGACACAAATAAACAATGGGTCAAGTAATGAAAATAAACTTTCAGTTAAGGAAGTAAAGTGGAGCAAGTTTTTGGCATGAAAAATGAACAAAACAAGCCTGTAAACATCTTTTTTATTGCAACAGGTCACAACAGACTTGCGGCAGGGCTGTACAGATGGTCACACAGGTACCTCGGTCTCCGCACCTATGATGGCGGGATGCATTGCTTTGGTTTTGGAAGCAAAGTAAGAGTTCTTTGTACATCTTTGTATCTATAACTTAATGTGACTTGGTGTCACAAGGCTCTACCTATGCAACCTAATGTTCTTTATGCCAGTTTATTTTATTGATAATGCAAACAATGCTTCCATGCTTTATCAGCAAGTGGAACAAAACTATAAAACACGTTCCTCCACAAAACACACAGTCACACCACTTTACAGTGTATCTTGTGAAGCCCTTTGGGACGTCCTCCTAACGTGAAAGACAATGTACCAAATGTAAGGATTATTATTATTATGTATGCTGTAAAGATCTGCAGTAGAGGACAGATATATTTAGACTGACTAATGTTTTCTGATTGGATTTTGAATTCACTAAAGGTGTATTCTAATATTTTCAGCCCACTGCTTACATGGAGAGACGTCCAGCATATTTTAGTAAAGACTGCTCGTCCTGTACATTTGAAAGCTCCAGACTGGAAGGTGAATGCTGCTGGGCACAAAGGTAAGTCTGACAAATCAGCAGAATTCAACATTGTAGCACTTTTAAAAATGCTGATTTTTTTNCATTGGCTTTTTAATTTTTTTATATGAATTTGTTAACAACACTTAACAGTTGAAAAACGTGTTGAGATCAGGTGTGTAATTGTACTTTCAGTGAAATTAGATCAGTAACAGTAGGGGTGGAGGGGGGTGGGATTTCGCTGCTGATGGCCATCTATCATGTACTATCAACACAGCAACACAGTCAGGGCTGGACAGTGTTGGCGATGGGTTATAGTCAAATGTAGGCAAAAATATTCTGACGCATATATATGTGATATAAAGCAATCAGACAAAGAATTATTTGTGACAATTTAGTGGCAAAGCTTTTTTTTAAGATAACTTGGAAACCTTAGCTTTATATGAAAGATGGACCAGATATACAAGGAAAAATTTATCTTGTCTCTTTTCTTTTTGTCATAAGATTCTTGTCTTCCTTTATTCGAATGCACTACTGGTTCCAGCAAATCTACACTCCACACCTTTACTAGCCACATTAGACTTTAAATATTGGTTTTAAGTTTTGAAAAAAATAAATTGATTAATGTTTTAATGTTGTTGCCTGTTACTTCCTGCTATTCTGCCATAACACCTAGGCAATCAAACCTGCCTACCTGATTGAGCTATGTATGATTTTTTTGCAAGTTTAAAAGAAAATGCAGCATTTATGTTTGCAAGTGAATTTGAGTTTTACAGCTAAAAGTATATTTTGCTCCTCAGTGAGCCATTTGTATGGCTTTGGTTTGGTGGATGCTGAAGCTATGGTAATAGAAGCAGAGAACTGGAGAACAGTGCCCACACACCATGTCTGCCGAAAGACATCTAATCGTCAAGTTAGGTAAAGATTATTCCAATCTCAGCAACCTCAACACACTCTTCTAACATCAAGAAACAAGTGGCAATGAAGCAAGCCTGTTATGGATGAGGAGAAAGGAGATTTTAACCCCACTTTTCATTGTTTTCTTTCCATTCTGCTCTCATTTTTTGTGGGTGATTCCTGTGGGCAAATTGGCTGCCACAATCGCCTACAAAATGCAGTGAAACCCTGTGAAGCGCATTGAGATGCCCTCCCAATGTAAAAAGTGCTATATCAAATGCAAGTATTCTTATAGTATTATTAGTTCCTTTAAAAAAAGGTAAACTCCGTAACTTATATTGATAGCATTTTAGATAGTGCCATCTTCTCTTCCCTATTCTGAGCATTCCCAGCCTCTGTAGCCCCTCCTTCTAATCCAGGTACCTCATCCTAGTAATAAATACATTTTCCCAAACTCTCTTTACACAGGTTTATCCGACCTAATCAGCTCCTTCGGGTTGTAATTAGCACGGATGGATGTTCAAATCACTCTGATCAGTGGGTGAAACATTTGGAGCATGTCGTCGTTCAAATCACACTTTCTCATCCGAAGCGTGGCAATCTGCAAATAAGTTTGATTTCGCCCTCTGGAACAAAGTCACAGCTCCTTTCTAGCAGGTAAGACATAGTGGAACTAGTTAAATGTTTTTTTAAAATTATATTACAACAATTATCGAGATTCAGTGCTGGAGTTTCTTCTTGTAACCCTTTTTTTTGGTATTGTTTAGAGCTTTGGAGATGTTATTTTAGGATTGGCAAAGTACATGTGGAATGGAAGAATATTGCTGTTATCAGGAAATATTTAGAATTGCAGTTTAATGCTAAGCAACTTGCATTTGTTTTGCTTTATTTAAACCTGGACAAGCAGCGTTTGAAGTTTCTGTTAGTGTTTGTAACTAGTATATTACATTCATCTTTTGTAGCACTTTTTCATTTAAATAATAATGGGTCTGTTTATATAAAGTATCCAGTTTTTCACACAAAGCCCAAAGAAAATATTGATGTCATGCTTTGCTGAATACTAAATGGATAAAATGACGTTTTAATGCTTTAGTTTAGGTTGGCAACATTGCTAACAATAATCACTTTCTAAAAAGAATTGACTTTTTTTTAGAAACTTCATTTTGTTGTAGATGGTGTGTCAGCTGTCAGGAAGGAAATGCCCAATTTATTTCCCTTTTTTTCTGGAGATTAATCTCAGACGTCCCTGACTCTGCCCGCCTAATTAACTTGAGGCATCGCCTTACATTCTGTTGCCAAGAAACAAATATGCTTAAATGCTATATCTGTGGCCTCAGTTTGACTACACTTCTTTTCCAGATATTTTGACAATTCAATGGACGGTTTCTTAAACTGGGAGTTTATGACCGTCCATTGTTGGGGAGAGAGAGTTGAAGGTGAATGGACTTTGGAAATTTATGATACAGCGATCCATCTGCGCCCTTCAGAATCAATAGGTAAAAATTGTCACTTTCATATAAATATGAATAGCTTCTATACACAAGAGAAATGTAGACTAATGTTTTTCTATAGAAGATTGCCAGGCATGTCCGTTGATTGTTTTGCAGTTTGTAATCTCATATCACAATAACTATTTTTCAGACTGAAATTTTGCACTTTCAGGAAAACTAAAAAAATTCAAGTTATTATTCCATGGGACAGCAGAGCATCCTTACTATCCAAATGCAGAAAATGAACATCAGAATGTTCCCCAGGTGGGAGAAGAGGAAAGGGGTTACGCCGGTAGGCTATCTGTCTAATGTTTCGGCAAGTGAATTTAGGGAATCTTTTCCCTTGGCTCCCACCACTGTTAAGCACTCTGAGACGCTGCCCTGCGTGGAGGGCGTTATATACGCGCAAGTTGTTGTTGTTGTTGGTGGTAACACAACAAGTTAAAGCCCTAAATGGCAGGCTGCACGGTTTTAGCTGGTTAAGCTCCAGCGGTACTTTAATGCACACTCTGGGGTCCCCAAGCCTTGGCTCTTGACAACTTGGAAATTGATTGGAACTTAGTCAGATGAATGACTAAAGCGATTATATGATTAATACAAATCATACTTTTGCGAATTTTACTGTAATACTTTCTGAGATTAAGTGAGAGTTCACACTCCACTCCAGACAAATGTAAACCATGAATATGCGGAACTCCCAGGACAGTAAATCGTATAATCGCCTAAGTCATACATCTGCCCAAGTCCCGTCCAATTTCTTATAATGTACAAAAGTTTCACATAACTCATACTTTGCCTAAATCAGATTAAATGTATGGTCCCAACTGATACAATTTATGTGAGGTTTACTGTAGCTTGGTTTGGATACTCTGAAGCTTTGGAGATTTGTTTCTGTATGTGCCAGACATCAGGCTGACCACAACAAATATTTATTTAAACTGGTACTTGACATAAATAGTTTGAAATTAAATTTCAGTTTTCCCTACAATTGATGTTGTCTGTTGTACTCTTGTGATTTGGCTACAGATGAGTGTAAATTATATTGACTTACTTGAATGATGCTGAGCTGAATTGTGCACTAAACACAAATTTTCTCTTCAATAACTCTTCGCTCCACAAAATCCAAATCTATGCAAAATTTGAATATTACTGAATCTCCGAAAAGTAGACCGGCTTTGTCTTCAACAGTTATTTTTTATTGATATTTGAGGATGTCTTAACTCTGTAACACAAAATCACAAGCTTGCTTGCTTTGCTTGATTTACTGTGCAAAACACTTGATTTAATGAGATGATTTCCTTCCACCCTCACATACAGACACAAAAAACTATAATAATAATAATGCATAATTATGCATTGGCTATAGTGCCTTATCTATCTTTATTTTTGTTCAGGGCCCTGTCATGCAGAATGTGATCAACTGGCATGTGATGGCCCTGAGGCAGATAACTGTTTAAATTGTGTTAATTTAAGCCTGGGGACTACAGGATCTAACAGGTAAATAAATTCAGCGCTATTGTTCGGTATTCAGAGGATGCTCCAACTGAAATAATAATAATGCTTGCGTTTGAAATAGTACCTTATTACATTGTTGAGACGTCTCAAAGCGCTTTACAGAATATACTGTAAAGTGAATTGACTGTATATTTTGTCTTTGGTGTCTGTTCTGATTGTTTTTAACGAGTAGCATTGTGTAATTCCTCCCACCTGTCATCTTTGTGTAGGAATTGTGTGCAAATCTGCCCAATAGGATTTTACGCAGACAGTCGAGCAGGAAGATGCCTTTCATGTGATAGGACATGTGAAACATGTGTTGGCAAGAATCAGAGTGATTGCCATTTATGTAAAAGGGGATATTTCTATTACGAGGAACTGGACATATGCCAGCTCTCTTGTCCGTCTGGCTTTTTTACCGATGAAAGTATGTTTTCTGCATTCTTTTGGTTTATTGATGTTTCCTTAAGCTTAAGGATAAACTCTATAAAGAATTCACATTTCTTATTCGTCAGTAGTTTCTAAACTGTCTGCTTCTTCAGAACTCTCTCTTTGTATCCTTCTGCTTTGCATCCTCCCTGTCTGCTTTCAAAAGCTTTCTGAAATCCTACCTATGCCTTCAGTCACCACCTCCCATCCCACCGCCCCCAGCAACAACCTCTATCTTCCTCAGGCACTTTGGTACACCATCTCTGTAAATGGCTTTGAGATGTTTAACCACACGAAAGGCAATATTTGATAGAAACTCGACCTGGGTCTAGATTTACTCTATTAACACAGCATTTTAGAGTGTTCACAAGATACAGTCTTTCATTCTGAGTTGGTTTTCAGTAAATTTCTTTTAGAACTACTGTACAGAAAAACAGTATTAAAATTGAAACTGAATTCAGCAATTTGCTAAATTCTGCACATTCTGAAATGCTGTATCAATAGAGTAAATCTAGTCCCAGGTATAATTGTACCCAATGCAAGCTGTTGTTTCTATGCTTTCAATCTAATGCACTTGCAAAGCATATTGGCATAGATTAAATGCTGCCATGTTTGCCTACAGAACATCAGTCAATATATTTCAAAGTAATTAATTTGTGATGCAGTATGAGACATTTTGAGATACATGGCAGTGTATGAAGTGTAAGTAATCTTGTCAAGTGCAAACTATCAGCGTGTAATACTTGACAAATCTTCTTTCAAAGTTGAACGAAGGTGTCAGAATTGTCCAGAAAACTGCGCGGAGTGTACTGAAAGTGCAGAGAACTGCACAGTCTGCAGAGAAGGGTTCAGGTACGGCAAAGTCATAAAATGATTTTTTTAAATATAAAAACAGATGCAACTGTTGGAAGGTCATTCAAAATTAAGTTTATTGAAAAAAAGGTGTGCGAGCATCTTTGTAAAAGATAATTTCAGAGAATTTGGATTCAAAATGGCTTAAAAAATTATGAAACGGCTTCATAGTTTTGGGCTAATTTGTACACTTGTGAATAGTCTTTATTTTCTTCAGTGTTCATGGGAGGGTTGAGTATCAGTTCAATAGATTTTAAGATTTTTTTTAATATTCTAATTTTTAGAATTGAGCGTTTATTTTCAAAAACAAATTAAGGCGTTATCATCTCTTGATGGCATAGTTGTTTGACACATTGATTAAGGCTGCATCCACTAATCTATGTCAACATAAAAGGTGTAGGGTAAGAAATCCATTCAAATACAGTATGTGGATATATTAAAATGAAATGGTTAAAATGCTGGTTAAAAAGCTGGATGTCCTTTCAGTTTACTGGGAAGTCTCTGTGCACCAGAATGTGACATTGGGACTTACTTAAACATGGAAGAAATGCAATGTGACTCTTGCGCTGACTGTCTCTTTTGCTTGGGTGAGTTATTGTGATTTTTTTAATGTTACATCATTCGAATCCCGTTTCGAAATTAATCCCTGCACTTGCTAAGCACATATTTGTATTGTCTAATGCACACTTCTGCAATGACAACTTTGACTTTGTGGATGTGTTGGAACAGTAACAACTTACTGTATAAAATATAAATGGAGAATATTGCACTAATGAACCTTTGTGCAACAGTGAAAGAGATACAACATAGCATTCATTATGGGAGACCTGTTGGCTTCATGTGTGTGGTATCACATTATTCTGCCTTCAAATCATCTTAGGACAAACATTTGCTAGTTTTATATCCACAAATATCAGGAGAAATTTGTGTTACTCTCACTTAAATTCTCAGGACCTGGACCTCTCGGATGTATCAATTGTCAGAGCGATTCTGTTCTGCAAGATCAAGAATGTGTTTCAACTTGCAATGAAGGCTTTTATCCCCAAAATGTGCATGGGTTGCATTTCAGAGTTTGCAAAAGGTGCAGTATGTGTTTTTTTCCTATATAATTTTCTATTCCGACACTGTATATTCACTGTGTAATTATTCTACGGATAAGAACATTCTTCACGTCTACGTTTGTCTGACTGGTTGGATTTATGTTTGCTCAGGTTGCAAAGCCATTGCAAAGAGTGGAACTGAGCCATATGAATCATGAAGATCGCAGGTTCAATCCCCGGTCTTTGCTTAGTCAATTGATCTCAGATGGAACAATGTTGTGGGCACTGTAATTGAACACAGCACCCCTGAACTAGAAAAGGGTTAAATCAGCCAAAGTTCTCACTTGTGATCGGTGTCTATTTCCTTCCCCCACCTTGGATCCTGCATCTCTACAAATGACAAGTGAAAATGGGATCAGGCACTGTCTGTGTTATCTCCAAAGTCAAATAGCTTGCTGACACTCATTAGGTTATTTTCAAACAGGTAATGGTTAATTCCATTGTTTTTCCATTTATGTCAGGTGCAATGAGATCACAGAAACAAGAGGGCACAATTTTAGACTTGCAAAGGGCAAGAAAGGACACAAGGAAATATTTCTTCACCCAAAGGGTAATTAACAACCAGGGCAGAAGGGTGAGGCCGACTCTATGTCACAGGAGTGAGGTAGCGTGAAGATTCTGAGATCCAAGGGACTGAAGGACCATGTTTTTCTGATCCTCTCTTATGAACTTGTGAAAATCTGCAGTTTGCAGGTTGGCTCTGTCGCGTTTGTTGAATAACAGCACATCACATGTAATTCTTTCTAACCTGTCAGAACCCCTCTTTAATTCCTTCAAACTGAACTGTGAGAAGCTGTAAGAGTGACTCTTGCCTGCTGGTTATTATCGATGACTGTTGCAGGTTTTGTTTTTAACAGTATTGATATTTAGTTTTCACACCAAAAGAAGTTGTGTTTGTAATGGAATAAAAGTACTTGTCTGGTTTTAATTGATTTTTTACCTTTTTTTCTGAACAGATGTGCAGAGTTTTGCCTTAGGTGTGGAGGTCCTGGAAAAACTTGTATAACATGCAGAGAAGGTCACGTTGTGATAAATGGCATATGTTTTTCAAACAGCACATGTTTCAATGGTAAGTAAAGATACATAATCACCACTCAACATTTCCCTTATTTGCTTTCCCCCTTCTATCTTCTCCCTGTGACACGTGCATTTCATATAATACTAAATAATAATAAATAATCTTTGCATTTGAAATGGCGTCATTGCGACATCTGAAAGTGTTTCAAAGGATATACTGTAAAGTGGATTGACTGTGTGTTTTGTGGACAAAACTGTATATTTTAGTCCTTGACCAAAAGACATCATAGAGAACGATGAAGAAATTATATACATTTGAAGAATAAAGGTTTGAAAGGAAGTGGGGAAAGAAGAGGTTGAATAATAGAGAATAAATTGCTGTAATTGGGAGCAAGCATAGCACAGAGGTGATGAGCCAAGACGGTTTCCTTTGAAAGTTCTACTATTCTAGTATTTAAGACTGTAACTAACTTTTTTTAACTTCAATTTCCAGCTGATCTTGTCTTCTGTAAGATGATAAAATTAAACAAGCTTTGTGAAAAGAAGCTGCTGAAAGATTTGTGTTGTCGGACTTGTCTCTTGAATGAATGAAGAAAATCAACAACATCTGGAAAATATGATCATTATTTGCCACTGTATATTTTCTATCATGGACTCAAACCACTATCATGGACTTAAACCTTCTTCAAACCATACGGAAACAGTATTACAGCCCAGAGTTGATAGTCACTCACACATATACAGAACACACACACAAGCCCAGAAGTAATAAACTCACACATATAGAGAACTCACACACACAAACCCAGAGTTAATAGAAAAAAAGATACATCTGTACTGGCTTTAGTTGAAAGATAAGCGAAGAGAGCCTGGTCTCATTTGGCTCTCTGATCCTAGCTCTCTGTTTCAGGCTGACGTTCCGGTGTTTAAATCACCTTTGTGATCATGAAAAAAAAATGCGGTCACTCAATGCACAGCTGTTTGTGGGATACTGTATGCGCAATTGGCTGCCGTGTTTTGCCCACAAAAGATACAGTCAATTCACTTTACAGTATATTCTGTGAAGCACTTTGAGACGTCGTGAAGACGTGATAAGGCACTGTATCAAATGCAAGGATCATTATTATAATTATTATTACAACAGGACCCAATGGTGACATGTTGCTCATTTTGTGTTTATCCTCTTACTTATACCACCTCCAATGTTTTGATTTAAAATTGTATTGTTTCAAATTTGGGAGATGACACTTTTAAAATACTCAAGAATTCTGTAGTCTTTCTGTGTGTGTTTTATTTTCATTTTTGTTTAATAAAAATGATAGTAGATTACCATTGCTGTGTTTTATTGTTTATTGACTGTTTAGGTAGATGTTAAAAAGATTTGAAAAGAGAAAGTTTTTATTCCTAGTCCAACTATCCTCCACATAAATTAAGCATGGTGTATGAAGGCTTCATCACAAAAGCAACTTGTTCTCTTTTTAATCCCGCTTTTTAAATCCATTTTGATTCTGGATCTATGCCTTCTGGGCCAGGCTATTGTCACAATCTTTTGTAGCATGATATTTTTACTGGATTCCAGTTTAGCTCTGTCTTAAGAATTTTAATTTTGGTTCAAATATAATTTAGCTCTTTTCATTTTACCATATTTTAAACCACGTGTAGGTTTGAGGTGAAAATCCGGTGTGTGAAACAAACTCTACTAAACATAGCTGTTCTGTCCTTAAGATAAACAAAGAACTGTCACACATCATAAAAAATAAAAATAGTAATAATGCTTGCATTTTGCTATTGTGTCTTATTGCATTGTCAGAATGTTCTCAGAGTGCTTTACAAAATTCAACACTGTGAATGTGCTTTGGAACGTCCTCCTGACATAAAGGACTCTGTATAAATGTAAATTGCATTTTATGGTATTTTACTGTGAACTCTAGTGACATTGTGTTTTGCAGACAAATGCCTGTAAGATAACAAGAGCTTTGGATGGAGAAAGGCACTTGACCCATTTGTTCTTGTCCGCAATGTTCACACTATTATCTTCCCATTACAGCATCAAATGTTTTCTTCAATAAGCCCAGGGTTCTGGCGCATCCTGGCCACCTATTCCAGCTGCTGATGACCATCAGTGGTGTTTTCCCTAAACTTGTCCTGCACAACCATTAAATATTGTTAACGTTTGTTGGAATTTGTTAATTATAAGCAATTGCACTGGAAGAACATCACCTCTGTGCTGTCATTGTTACATGTTTGGATCCTGTTTATTACAATCCTAGTGTTTTGCAACAAAAAAAGTTATTTACACAACATTGAGCAAAAAGCTTTAAAGTTTGACAATGGCGAGTAAAACCTGTATTTTCAGGAAGAAACAACAACTTGCACTTATACAGCGCCCACCACGCAGGGCAGTGTCTCAGAGCGCTTAACAGTCGTGGAGCCTGACTCCGAGCTGGGTGGATGGGGGGAGGTGGCCGCAAGCAAGGTCAAAGAGGAAGATTTTCAGACGGGTCTTTAAAACGGGGAGAGCAGGGGCAAGGTGGAGGGATTGAGGGAGTGTTCCAGAGTTTTGGGGCATAGTGGCTGAAAGCCATCCTCCAGTGGTGGCCGGAGGGTGACAGGTACAAACAGGAGGCCGGTGCCAGTCGAGCAAAGGTGCCAGGTGATGGATTGGGGAGTGAGTAGTTCGGAGAGGTAGGGAGGTGCCAGAGAGTGAAGAGATTTGAACACGAGTGAGGATCTTGAAGTCAACCCATTCGGTGAAACAATAATATTCCTTAATAATAATAATAATGGGTGCCTCCTGCTTTTGGAAAACAGTAATATGTCAACTGCTTAGGGAATCACAACCACAAATACTGTATAAGATGGTGACAAAGGGAATCTAAAAGAGAATTTAGGAGGAAGCACTTCCCATTAGAGAGTAGTGAGATTATGGAACACGGTGGTTGAATCGGACAGTGTAAATGCATTCAAGAGGAAGCTAGACCTTCACATGAGGGAGAGGGGAATAGAAGGGTGCGGGAGGGAGTAAAGAGCAGGTGAAGACTCGGATGGAGTATAAACACTGGCACAAACTGGTTGGGTTGAGTGACCTGTTTCGGTGCTGTACGTTCTTTGTAAATCTTTGTAATATCTGCGCACATGTGGCACTGAGTCTGTGGCAGCGGCATATTGATGGGGGTGGGGGAATCTAATAACTTTGACCACCTATATTCCAGCAAAAAAAAACACACAATGTGGGTTAGAAATGTCCTGGATCAGGATCAAGACGAAAAAGGGTGATCCCAGCTTAAATAAATAACACCCAGGAGAGTTACGTTACACCTACAAGTCCTAGAGTATCATGTTACACTAGCAGTTGACTATATTAAGAATTGCTACTTAATATCCTGAGTTATCAAGTCCTGGTCAAAGTCACTAATGACATTTTGAACATCTGTGATGAGGGCTCCCTCTGCCTCCTTGTCCTCCTCGACCTCTCTGCTGCCTTCGACACTGTCGACCACTCCATCCTCATACACCACCTCTCTGCTTTACGCAATCTGCACGGATCTGCCCTTGCCTGGTTCGATTCCTATCTCTCTCAATGTCTCCACGGTTTCTCCTCCAGCCCCCGCACTGTCATGTCTGGTGTCCCCAGGGCTCTGTCCTTGGCCCTCTCCTCTTTAATATCTACATGCTTCCCCTTGGTGACATCATCCGCAGAAATGGGGTCAACTTCCATATGTATGCGGATGACACCCAACTCTATCTTTCTGCCTCCACCCTCAACTCCAGGACCACTGCTGTCTTGACAGACTGCCTATCGGACATCAAGTCCTGAATGAGGGTAAATTTCCTAGTTGAAAGTGAACAAGACTGAGGCCCTCCTGATTGGCTCGCGCCAGTGCTTCAGCACTTCAGGCTCTGGCAGCATCAACCTCCATGGTTGCACACTTCAACTCACCAAACCAGTCAGGAACCTCGGTGTCTTGTTCGACCCTCAACTGTCTTTTCTCCCCCACATTCAAGCCATGACCCGCTCTGCCTTCCCTCACCTCCGTAACATCACCCAACTCCGCCACTACCTCACCCCTCAGGCCGCTGAAACTCTTGTTCATGCCTTCATCACCTCCAGGCCCGACTATGCAAACGCCCTGTTTGTACCTTCCTAATTCCTCCCTCCACAAACTGCAGATAATCCAGATCTCTGCAGCCCGCGTCCTCTCCCGCACCAAACTCCATGACCCCATCTCCCCCAGTCTCGCCCGACTCCACTGGCTCCCTATCCTTCATAAGGATCTAATTCAAGATCCCGGTTCTCACTTACAAAGCCCTCCATGGCCTCGCCCCACCCTACCTCTGCGACCTCCTAACCCCCTACCAACCCGCCCGTTCCCTCTGCTCAGCCGGCTCTGACCTGCTCCACGTCCCCCGACCCACCCGCCCTACCATTGGCGGGAGAGCCTTCAGCCACTCTGCCCCCAACCTCTGGAATTCTCTCCGCCTCGCCCCCTCCTTAGCCTCCTTCAAATCCCGCCTCAAGACCCTCCTCTTCGACCATGCCATCGGCCACCCCCTTCCCCTCCCCTCCCTTTACCCCCCCAACCCCAGCTCGGGTCTGAAATGCTGTGCACTGTCCAGCGCCTTGGGACGTCCTCCCGACGTGAAAGGCGCTATGCAAACGTAATCTTGTTGTTGTTGTTGTTACCAATTTCTAAAACAGAAAACAAATACAAACATGGGGTGGGAGGGCGTGTAGGGGGGGGGCGGGGCTGAAAGTGGGAGGGGCTGAAAGAGGGAGCTGGTTGAATCGCTCCGGCGGCCACTCTGCGCGCCTGGGTTTAAAAGGGTTGAATCGCTCCGGCGGCCACTGTGTGTGCTGCGCCGGGTCGGTCGCTGGTGATTGGCAGTTGACGGCGGGCGGCGGGTCGCGCGCGCGGGCTGCTCTGCTCTGGTCTGGTCTGGTCTTGGGAGCGAGGCGGGGGAGTGACTGGCGGGTGAAGATGGTGAAGCTCACGGCCGAGCTGATCGAGCAGGTGGCGCAGTACACGAACCCCGTGCGGGACCGGGAGCTGGACCTGAGAGGTGAGGCCCGGCGAGGCGAGGCCTCCCTGGGCCTGGGTTAAACTCCCGCCCGCCGCCTTGGCCTAGAAAGCGGTCGCTGAGACAGTGGGGCCTCTCGCCGCATGGGCCCCGACTACAACCCTTCTCCCTCCCTCCCTCCTCCCCTCCCTCACCACCTCCTCGGCCTCCTGTTCCTGCCGACACTCGAGCGTCCCGCTCTCGGCCTGGCCGACCGCTGGTCACTGCACAAGCCATAGCCACGAGTCCAGTCTCTCTCTCTCTCTCTCCCCCCTCACCACCACCACCACCACCTTCGGCAGCAGAAGAAATTAAACCTCAAAGCAATTGCTTTGCCACCATGAGCTCTGCGATGGCTGTTGATGGGGGGAAAACAGAAAAGGCAGAATAGTTTCGGTCTAATAACTAAACCCGCGGGGCTCCTCCGAGGTGCCATTTTACGAGGAAGAGTGAATGCGCATCGGTTGCACTGTTCTGTGTTACCCGAATGTTTTAATGCCGCTCAGCACATCAACGACCAAAAGTCATTGGTTTGTGCAAACCTGATCTGCTTCCAAACCATCTCACACACTCAGCTGCAGTCAAAGTGATTTTCAGAAGCCCTGTGTTTTGCAGACTGTGGTCTTTTAACTTTGTTGTGCATAGTATTTTTTTTCCTGAAGATAATTTTTATATATATTATATACGTGTATGTGTGTGTGTATATGTATATATGTATATAATCTCTTTTTTAGGATACAAAATACCTGTTATTGAAAACTTGGGAGCAACCTTGGACCAATTTGATACAATTGATTTCTCGGACAATGAAATTCGGAAGTTAGACGGTTTTCCTTTACTGAAAAGGCTTAAAACACTGTTGGTGAATAATAATCGATTATGGTAAGTTCATTTGTGCGCTTGTTTTTAACATATTTGTAATTAATATCTTTCCTTAATTAATACACAACCCCTACACTTGACAGCAATTACATATGATAAACTTTGAGATGTTTTGATGTTATAGGTGCTGTACCAATTGCAAGGACTGATGTGCACACTGGGACACTGATTTTATTTGGTACCTTTGCTGATATCAAAAGCCAGTTCTTTAATTCGGATGAATTCTACAAGTTCGGCGAGAAAGTCTTAAAAACATAATGCGTGTAGTGTATTATGAAGTGCTCAAGTGGAATCCTGTAGCTCAGTGGTTAGAGCACTCACCTCGCAAGTGAGAGACCTGGGTTCGATTCCCAGCAGAGTGAAACCATGGACAAGTTTCCTTACTCCACACGTTTGATAATAATCCCTCCAGAAAAAAAATAATAAATAGGTCATTTCAATCCATGACTATTTGTGGAATACTGCTGTGCGCAATTGGCTGCCGCTTTTCGCCCACAAATATACAGTCTTGTTTTGTGAAGCGCTTTGAGTTGTCTAGAAGTCTTGGAAAAGCGCTATATCAAATGCAAGGATTATTGTTGTTATTTATAAGTTTCCTAGAAGCTCATGTCTCCCGTGGATCTGAATGTATGCTTCTGGCATTTGATGTCAGCTCGGGAAGCTGGAAGTGCCATCAACAATGACCTTATTACCTGGAAGAGATGCCAGTAACCTTTTTGTTACAGAGCTGTTGTAACTTGGGGTCTATTTTTTGATCCATAACACAATTATGATTCATACACATCTGATATGTTAATTGTATCATTAAAAATGATTTTAATCAATTCTACAAAGAGGGCAGTAAGATTCTGTACAAGGTTACAAAGGTGCAAGCACATGGGGTTGGGCACAAGTAAATATTATGGTAACTTGATTCATTTTATAAATTGAACCTTTATTGTTTCAGTCGGATAGGTGAAGGCCTTGAACAATCTTTACCAAGCCTACAAGAGTTAATATTGACAAACAACAACCTTCAAGAACTGGTAAGTTGTGTCTAGGCAGAAAAAACAGTACTTTAGGAAATAATCATTTCCAGAAGCAAAAAAATATATAATTCCTTTTTCATGGTCCCTCTGTCCATTCTGTATTGTACTGGAGACTTGTTCATCTGTGTGTTTTCAAAATGTGTTCTAAAAAAGTAGCATTTTTAATAGTCAACTGTTAATGTAACATTGCACTCTAGATCTCAAAGAAGCAACCCTCAAGGGTGTTATTTATTTAAGCTACGATCTTGATCATGGTCAGGTTATCCTAATGTACATCTTTGCCCTTTTTTGCTGGAATAAACATGGTCAAAGGGAAATCTAATACAGGTTTGTATAAAATTTATAAATAGTTTTGATAAAGCAAAAAGAGTGTTGCTGATCGACAGGTCTGTAATAAGCGGATATAAATGAGGTATTATCAGCAGAAGAAAAAACAATTTAGATGTTTTTAAGCAGAATTTCTAAAATCTTATCTTTTCTGTGCAGGGTGATCTGGACCCACTTGGAACAATCAAGTCTTTGACTTTCGTGAGGTAACACTTTCCTAGGTCTATCTGGCTTTTACGTGGTTGCTGATGGATAATGTGTACCACATTTTAGTTTGTATTTTAGTTTGGTGTATTTTAGTTTGGTAGTGTTTGCTTGTTGTGCACCCTTTGTTTTACCTGTAAAGATATACAAATGAAAGAATATAATACAGTACATCAATAGGGCACTGTGCTTTGTCGGAGGCACCTTCCTTTGGATGAGACGTTAAACCGAGGTCCCATCTGCCTGTTCAGGTTGGACATTAAAGATCGCATGTCACTATTTGAAAAGATCGTCTTCTAGATAAATTGATCATTCACTTCTTTATGAGCTGCCACATTCGTCTGCAAAATACATGGTCACTGCAATTTACAGGAAATTCTGTGAAGTGCTTTGAGAAGTTTTGATAATGTTGTAAGATGCTGTATCAAATCCTATTATCGTAAGATCAAAGTTTGGGGCAATGTTTGAAAACTGCTGTGAACGAGTTGGATAGAAGTTCCCATTGATCAGTTTTCAGTAGCAATGTTGCATTTCAGCCATAATCGTTTTTGACTGTGGCCGGTGCTTAAATTTGATTATGATGAATGTAGCAATATTTTTAGAAAGTCACTGCTAGGAGTTTCTGTACATTACTAATGCGGAATGTTTGAGTGTAGACTTTGTTGGACGGAAAGAATAATGTAAAATTAACTTGGGCAGAGAGCTTTGATTAAACTTGTCAACCTGGAGGGATTTGTTCAGTTGCTAATTATGTTCTAATGCATGATGTGAGCACCTAATACCCCTTTCAGCTGCTGGAAGCAGCTAGTTGGCAATTACTATAATAATAATAATCATCCTTGCACTTTTCATGTCTTCTAAATGTCTCAAAGCGCTTCACGGAATAGACTGTATATTTGTGGGCTGTACATCATTGGTTATTAGACTGTATATGCTGAGTGTCTGCTTCATTTGTACTTGCTTTCTGATCACTTGGTGCAAATTTCATTTTAATGTTTTACTTTGTCAGTTTTCCAATTACCAAATCACTAAAACTGTTTTGAACAGCAGAAAATGTTGCTAAAGTGGGTCAAGCTGTTATAGCTCCACATTCCTTGGACCAATCTTTCATTGAATACTTTTGTCATTTATCTGGTCAGTTTCTTACTCTATTGGAAAACTTCATTGTGAACATAAAAGGAGTTAGGCAATTACAATAGATTGTCTTTAATTCTTCAGAACTACAGTAATCTTGTGTTTTATATGAGCCTGGGAATAGTACATTAAATTAGTGTATATTTTATTTTTAGTCTCCTTAGAAATCCTGTTACAAGCAAGAAACATTACAGGTTATATGTCATACAGAAAGCTCCACATATCCGAGTCCTAGACTTCCAAAAGGTGAAACTAAAGGTATGTCTTCTAGGAATGATTGCACTGTATTTTACAGTTCCTCTACATTTGTTCTATTTAAGGCAATTCAATATTTCAAAAGGTTTGTTCCTATATTCACAATCTAACCTACTTCTTGTAGAAAATGTGTGCATTGCTTTTCTTCTAAATATGGTTTTGCAGTGCTGAAGATACACAGCTAAACCTGTTACATCACATTAATAATTGGTTCTGTTTTAATAACTAATTTTAAAAATTAGTTTCAGATGATACAGTAAGTTTTATTGTTTTGGGCAAGATTTCCTCATGAATTTTGTAATATGCAACTTGTAAATTTTAAGGTTCATGTGAAAATGGGGTCATTGCATAATATTTTAACCACATCAAGACATTATGTACATTTATTGGGATCAAGATGATTCATAGAGCTGTTTTTGATTGATTGTTATTAATTTGATAATATTGTGGAACAAATTATTTTTGATTCAAGTGCTTTTATAATTCCTGCACATATGGCCAATTGTACATAAATTCCACAGCAACTTGTCCATGTTTTCTATATGTTTGCTAATAACAAACTGTTCAGCCCAATCTCTTTCACGTTGATCATGCTCACTTTGTACCATTCTCATACTTATTTACAAGAAAAGAGTGAAATTTCTGCTCCGACCTTAATGGTAATTGAATGAAGTTCTGCACAATCTGCTGTTCCTCTTTGTGTACCTGGCATTGTTACATTTAGTAGAAAACCAGAAGAAAAAATCTGTTATACAATGTTTAAAATATTATAATCCCATTTCTTGATGAAAGTTACAATCACATTTTACTTTATGAAGCTGGGATTGATTGAGATTTCAGTGTTGACTATGGTTTTTCGGTAAGTGTTTTTTTTGTATTTTTGTCCTGTGTAGTTGGGCTTTCTGACTAATCATCTGCAGTTGAGAAGGTGGTTCCTTCACTCTATTCTCGCACCACCAGAACCCTCATAGCTGGCAGGTGTCAAAGAGTCTGGCTTTCCCCTACTTTTACTTCTCCACCTTTTTGATAGCTGAGCCTAAGGCTTCCTCTCCAATGCCTTCCTGCTCAGATGTGCCCGTTCGGGTGAATGGAGTGGGACTCATTGTGGCATTGTTCAGAAATTTTCAGTATTTTCCAACTTTGTTTCCAGTTATTTAAATGAGAATTATACTCAGTTGATTGATTCTTACAATTTCATTTAATATGATGCTAGGGCTTTAGTTTAGTTACTTGAGCACTGAAAAAGTTTCACCTTTCAAACTAGGCAGTATTCTCATTTGCTGTAACTTACAAACTTTCAAATAGATTTTATGGAAACCTCCAAATGAGTACTACAAATATAGAATATACAAGCCCAACATTAATTTGTAGTTTTAGGAATAAAGAAACTTATTTTAGAAAAGTGTGCAGGATTTCTATTGAAGGCCTCAAAATATTAATGATGAAGGTTTCAAATTCTAAGCATAACTTTTTTTTATAATCAAAGAACTAGCTAGAGTAGAAAAGAGGTTTTGCTGAAAATAAGAGCCTACATGTACATTTCACATCTAATTATTGAGAAGCCTTTATTATTTTTGGGTAAATTCCTGACAGTTTTTTTAATGAGAAGTTAATGTTAAAGTAACTTAAGTTACATAAGATAACACCTGATGTACATACGCATGTTAATTATGTATTGGCTAGGCCTACAATATATTAAGGATTCCAGAGATACTTTTTGAATTAAACCTGATATTTGTAATCATTTTTAATGATTTGTAGTTATTTTCTTGTTCTTTGTGCAGTGAACTGCCTGCAACTAGTGTCACTTTATGAACAACCATTATGTCGCATTGGGGATGAAATATCAGTTGTTGCTTCACCTGACACTTAGTAACCGATATAAGCACAACTATTGCAGCTAGTAAACTGCTTCAGGAAGCCTTGGATTAGTCTTTCTAGCTGCCTTTCTTAAAGATAGGTAATATATTAGTCAGTAAGTTACAAGTTTATAGTTACTGCAGGATTAGGGAGCATATTGCTTTGCTGGTGGGAAAATGATCAATTTAACTGTAACTGGATATGATGTATTGCCACAGGAACGTCAGGAAGCGGAGCGAATGTTCAAAGGCAAAAGAGGTGCTCAGCTTGCAAAGGATATTACCAAGAAAACAAAGACGTAAGATACAGATACTAAACTTGGCTTGGCATTTTACCTCAGAAACACTGAAATTGGGGCTCTTGTAAGGAGGTGAGATTTAATTAGTACAACAGAGAAGAAATATGACTTTTGGGAAAGGTCAGTACTTCAAATTGAATTTATCACAGACTATTGAGTGCTGTGGTTCCACTTAATAGTGTTTCTGAGGGAAGCTATTTCAAGTGTTGCTCCATTCTTATGGGAGTACTGTAAAATGTATCAGTTTATGAAAAGATCAGATACTGCACTGATTTTAAACTGGCTTTAAAGGTTCGGAGTAAGCTGCTTGTATGGAAGTTGAATCAGTCATTCTTTGCTTTTTGTTTCAAGTTTCACTCCAGGTGCAGGATTACCCGGCGATAAAAAGAAAACGGGTCCTTCCCCAGCAGAAGTGGAAGCAATTAAGGTAAGAGGAATAACTGCTGAATATAGTTCCTAAAATAATAAGCTTAATTTCTCATAGTGGACGGAGGTTGGATAAGGGAGGAGAGAGAATGAATTTGAGAAAAGTGTTTGGTTCATTTGGTCTTCCAGAATGGCTTTGTTTCTCAACCTTGGGGGGGAGAGAACTGTTGGTCCATGGGGTATTGGCGCACTTTCAGATCGGAAGTAATGGCAGGAAACTATACTATTAATAATGGTTTGCTGTTTGACCTTGATGTGGAGATCAAGATGGGAGATTGGAAGAGGAGTCAAATGGTTGCTGGAGACTGTTGAATAGTGCAGTGGGCGACGCAATGAATGCAAGTATTTTTGATAATGTAAATGTAATATTTTTAAATTACAGACTGCTATTGCTAATGCTTCAACCCTGGCTGAGGTGGAAAGATTAAAGGGCATGCTGCAAGCTGGACAGATCCCAGGCAGGGAAAAGAAAGCTGGTAAGTGGCCTAGGTTTGTGAAAGAACTGAGTTCAGCGGAATGCAAATGGTCAAATGAATGGATGTCTTGCAAAAATTCCATTACTAGCTGTTAATCATAAAGACCCCAGTTGAGTTACTGAACAATTCTAGAATATCTGACTTGTTTCAATGACTCTGCTCCCATGCTGTAACGTCAATGAATCTACTTGTATAAATTTTCAAGCCAAGTAGTTTTTACAATCAAGGAAAAATGTTTGTTTGAAACTTGATTTGTTGGACTCGCTGGAAAAATGTAGCTATGAAATGATTTGGGAAAATAATCTTTTCCTTTGTGAATTTGCAGGTCCTTCAGATGAGGTTGAAGAGGAGGAAATGGAGGAAGATCCTGTTGTCAATGGCTCTTAATGTCCAAACTTTGTATCAGTTTTAAAGTTCGAGAGCCCTTTGTTTCACCAGCTTCAATACAGCTAGAACTTAAAAGATATTTTGTATGAAGTGATTATTCCCATACTTGACCCTCGTTGGCTGTTCTGTAAAACAGTGATGCATTTGTGTTTTTGACAATGCACTGTCAGCTGTTAATCTCTTACAAACGCCTGACCGGTTGGTGATATTGACAATACCTGCACCAGAAAATACTAAATGGAGTATGTTTAGATTGTCTTCAGATTTACACAAAGAGCAATTTCATGTTTTTTTTTCCAAGTAAGCACAATCGACCGCCTTCATATATTTGGCATGCACTGACTTTTCTAAACGTGATTGGTGTGAATAGTGTGCTGCTCGTTTGACAATTCATTAAACCATTTTCATGTAATATGTATCTAATTTTGTAAACTGTTTACATTGTAATATTTCTAATTGTAATTGGTTACAAAATGATTTTAGATGTTTTCAACAAGAACAAATTATACTTGTCCTGGGCGCTGGGTGATCAAGGGTTTTTGGAGGGAGTGAAGGGTAGGGGGGGATGGGGGATAAGGTTTTCAACCAAGTACTAAGTTAGAGTGGCCATTTGATTCCCAACTTTTAGGGAATCATAATTAGCATTATCATGTGCACACCATATTTGAGGGAAATTATGTTGGTTATCCCCTATGAACACTTGTATCTCTGTTATTTGATCCATTTAAAAATAATTATTGCTATATGGCTTTGACTGAAAACAATCTTCTCCCTATTGAAGCTACTGTGGGCCTGCGAAGCATAGGTGTTTGCGGAAAGACAGACCTAGCTTGCTATTTCTAGCATTAAATATGTGTGATGTGAAGATCTTGTGAAATTTTGCAGCTTAGTGGTTAGAGCACTCACCTCAAGCAAGGAGGAGGACCTGCGTTCGATTCCAGGGCGAAATGTTGGGCAAGTTTCCTTACTCCACACACTTCTGTTTACCTAACAGTGAGTAGGAACCTGATTGTTAGTCGATTGGCAGATCGTTTTTCTGGGGGTAATAATCCCTTTTTTTAAAAAAAACACTAATTTGGTCACTCAATCCACGACTGTTTGTGGGGCACTGCCAATCACAATTAGCTGCCACATTTTGCCCACAAAATATACAGTCAATTCATTTTGCTGTGTATTCTGAGAGGTGCTTTGAGACATATAGAAGACATGAAAAGGTGTAATATCAAATGCAAGGATTATTATTATTAAATTCTGTTGTCGTATTAAAAAATTACCCCAAAAGGTAAAAGTAAATAGTACGGGAAGAGAAGAGGGGAAACGGGAGAGGTTGACTATGTGACAATGAACATTTGAACATTTGGCGGTTTAAAGATCAAGCAAAAGTATAATAAGAATCCTTATATTTGATGTAAGCGCCTTCCCGCTCAGGAGGATCCCCAAAGAGCTTCGCACCACGTGCTATAAAGTGCAGTGACTTTATGTGTGTGTGTGTGTGGGGCAAACCCACCAGCCCCACCTGCGCTACGGAATGACGTGAATTAGAAATCTAGGGAACAAAACCGTGGATGTGATAACAATCCTCGCACTTGACAGCAGCCCCTGAGGTTGAGTACGTCTCGGAAGCGCTTCGGGGGGGGGGAACGCGCCGCCAAGTGGAGTGACTGCGCGTAATGGGGAGAAAAAAAAGAGAGGCGCGAGGATAGGGGTTAGTGAGGGACGAGGTAGGAACCAATACTCCCGGTGCCTCGGCTGCAGTTTGCATTTGTGCAAATGCACGGCCGCTGCACTTAATGCACCAATGCAAGACAAGGTGCTGAGTGGTGGGGAGGGGGAGTGGTGGGGGGGGGGAGAGGGGGTAAGGAGTCACTGGCAGGAGTCGCTGCGCATGCGCCGCTCGGGTGACACGTCAGCGCAATGGGTCACGAGGCGGAAACCGGAAGCGCCGTTTGTATTTGTGGCGTCACCTGGTGCAGCGCGGAGCTCGTGATGGCCAATCCCCCGCCCGAGCAGCGAGACCCCCTCGGCGCCCCCACCCCGGTCCCCAGCGTCCTCCTGTACCTGTACACAGAAGGTAGAGCCCGGGGGTGGGGGGCAGTGATGAGGGACGGAGAGAGGGGAGAGAGAGAGAGAGATGGCCTGGGGGGGCGGTGGGGGGGGGCGGGCAGTGATGAAGTGGCCCCGGTGGGTTGGGGGCAGTGATGAGGGAGAACCCCTGATTGGGGGGTGGGAGGTGACAGTGATGAGGGAGAGGGGGTGGGGAGGTGATGGGGTGGGGTTGACAGTGATGAGGGGGTGGGGGGGGGTGACAGTGATGAGGGGTGGGGGGGTGACAGTGATGAGGGGGTGGGGGTTGACAGTGATGAGGGAGAGGGGATGGGGGGTTGACAGTGATGAGGGAGAGGGTGGGGAGGTGACAGTGATGAGGGAGGGGGTGGGGAGGTGACAGTGATGAGGGAGAGGGGGTGGGGAGGTGACAGTGATGAGGGAGGGGGTGGGGAGGTGACAGTGATGAGGGAGAGGGGGTGGGGAGGTGACAGTGATGAGGGAGGGGGTGGGGAGGTGACAGTGATGAGGGAGAGGGGGTGGGGAGGTGACAGTGATGTGGGAGAGGGGATGGGGGGGTGACAGTGATGAGGGAGAGGGGATGGGGGGTGACAGTGATGAGGGAGAGGGGGTGGGGAGGTGACAGTGATGAGGGAGAGGGGGTGGGGGGTGACAGTGATGAGGGAGGGGATGGGGGTGACAGTGATGAGGGAGGGGGTGGGGGGTGACAGTGATGAGGGAGGGGGTGGGGAGGTGACAGTGATGAGGGAGGGGGTGGGGAGGTGACAGTGATGAGGGAGAGGGGGTGGGGAGGTGACAGTGATGAGGGAGAGGGGTGGGGAGGTGACAGTGATGAGGGAGGGGTGGGGAGGTGACAGTGATGAGGGAGAGGGGATGGGGGGTTGACAGTGATGAGGGAGGGGGTGGGGAGGTGACAGTGATGAGGGAGGGGGTGGGGAGGTGACAGTGATGAGGGAGAGGGGGTGGGGAGGTGACAGTGATGAGGGAGAGGGGGTGGGGAGGTGACAGTGATGAGGGACAGCCCTTGGAGAGGGAGGTGAGGGAACACTGGTGTGAGTGCAGTGAAAACACAATACATTTATATAGAGATTGTCACGTACAATAATGGCTCGAAGCAGCACTTCACAGAGACCATAAGACATGGAGGGTGAGGGTAGGGGTAAGAGGGAGATGACCACAGGCTTGATTGAAGAGGTCATTTTTTCATAAGAGAAGCCATATGGAGCTGGTGGGTTGTAGGAGAAACAGCAAGGGATGGAGAGCCTTGTGAATAAGAGAGAGCGAGCAGACTTGAGTTATTTAAAATATATATATTTTCACTGATCTGAAGTTTGCTATTCCTTCCAGGGACACTGATTATTTCCAGTTATGGATGGTACATCTTCTTTGGCTGCATTGCCATTTACTTACTCCTTCAAAAGCTGAGTGACATGATGCAGTCCAGGAGACCACATCAAACACATACTGATCTGGGTACTGTAAAATCTTATATGGTCATTTTCAATAACAAATAATAACATTTGATGTAGCATTTTATCTCATCGTCGAGACATCTCAAAGCACTTCACAGAATATACTGTAAAATAATTGACTGTATATTTTGTGGGGAAAAAGTGACAGCCTTGAATGAAGCATTGCCTCCTCATCTTGGTGTCTTGCCTGAATGCGTTTGAAGTTGATTTGTCTTTAATTCTTTATTCCATTTAAAGTTTCTTAATGATTCAAGTGCTTATGTCAACAGTCACATGATTCATGATTTTTTAAGAAGTGTTTCTTAATGTTTATTATTAAAATAGTATGGTTCTATTTTTCAATAAAAGTCACAGAATCTTTTTCTCAAATAATCAGGTCAGTTCTAGATGACATTTCAAGAAAGTGACATTACAAAATGAAGATCTTTTGACCACTAGTTTTTCTCTTATAACCTATTTTTCTGTTTCTAAACTAGAACCGCTTTTAATTGTGAAACAACAAGAAGCGATGGAAGCTGCACGGCGCAAAATGCAGGCAGAGCTGGATACCCAAGCAGTGAAATACAAAGAAAAACAAAATCTAGTGAGTGCTTAATAAATACGAGCAGGATACTGATGTCAAGTTACAGCCTGGTAGCAAGTGTGTGAGATGCTACTTTGGTTTATCATCATACAGGGCCTGGTTTCTTTGGGTATAAATTGTTTTATTTTTTAAAATTTCAAGTAACACTATTGTTATCTTTACACAGCTCGAAGAAGCGAAGAGAAGACAGAAAATAGAAGCATGGGAGAGCATACAGGAAGGAAGAAGCTACAGAGCAAATACAAGATTCAACCAAGTAATTTGCTTTTAGCTATTTACAATAGATATTTTTTTCTATTTTGTACTATTGGAGTGTTGATGTTCTAAAAATTAAACAACCTGTTAAATTTATCTTTATTAGCAGGAACCAGGACAGCCTAGTTCATCTAACCTTACAAAGCCAAAGTCTGGCAAAAAATCCCTGGCGACTGGTAAGTACAGAATTCTTTCTCTCTGTTATTATCATTGACCGTTTCTTTGTTTGTTCAATTAATACACTAATTTTTTTTAATGTCAGAATATCGCCCACAAAATATACAGTAAATTCACTTCACAGTATATTCTGTGAAGTGCTTTGAGACTTCTTGAAGTGATAAGTGATAAGACGCTATATTAAATGCAAGGATCATTACTATTGTCTTCACTATACTGGAAACATGGTGGGCCTTCACAAAGCACCATTGAAGCTGCTCGAAAATGGGCTGCCTCTTTCGAAGCTGGACTGATCGATGTGTGTTGAGATGCTAACTTGCTGTAGCTAAACTAAAATTTGACAGCAATTTGCCTGGGCATAGCAAGATATCACATTGAGGCATTTCGTTGGATAGAAAAAGATATCAGAAGGACTCTTACTGATTCAGTTTCATATGAGCAAGAGACTTGACGTGTTGCACTATTCCAGTAAAGCAGCCAATAAGGCACGTTTACAGGATAGGAGTCATGATAATACAGTAATTGTTTTATCATATTTTGATCAATTTTAAAATAGTTTGTCAATCTTTTGCTAGGAATTATTTATCAAAAAAATTGCAACACAAAACAATGATAATTACAAAACAACCCAATGTCATTACTGAGACTTGAGGTTAAGAGTCAGAATGCCTTGTATAGCTTTGTGTCATACGTTTGCTTTTTGCTGCACTAAATTTTCCATTGCTGAGGTATAGGTGTACTGGTTATGATTTTTGTGAATTGTAGCCAAACATTGTATGATCGTCAAAATTGTACATCCTGTTACCCTCCTAGCTTAGATTGGAAAATAAATGGGGTAGTGAGTTTACCAGCCCTCAAGAGCATGTTGCATGTGTCAAGAGTGTGAAACTGTGTTCTTTTACACAAGGTAAATGTGACGTGGAATGCATAAAACTGATGTTTCAAACCTTAAATACTTGTATTTCTAGGTTTTAATGCTCTCACGGGAGATGGTGGTGGGTCGTGCACTTGGAGACCAAATCGTAGAGGACCATCTTCTGGTGGATGAGGTTAAAGTACAGTCAGTGCTGATTGCACCAGTTTGCACTGACAGGAAATCCTGGATGCACTATCTTGAAACCAATGCTCGTTAATTTCAAAAATTTCAGTCTTTAGTTTTAACTTGCGTGGCAAATAGCAAAATTACTTTTACATTTGTTTTTACTAAAATATAGAAGCTGCCTTCTTTTTAATCCCCCCCCCCCCCCCACCCCATCCCGTTGAAGTAACTATGTTTAGAATTTCAAACTTTATTGAACTGAAGCAAGATGAAATTGACAGCTATGAATGACGCCATCCTTGTAAATGGTTCCCCAACCAATGAGGATGTCTGAAATTGGACAGGGATAGTGCGAGATGTATTTTTTCTACTAAGGGAACATAAATGTGCGTAGTGAATATCAAAATGAGTAGTTGTGTTTTAACTGATGACTAAAAGCATCAAAACGTTTTGTTTGCATTATCTATTAAAAATCCTCTATCTAAAATTCCAGTTGTGTTGATTTTTCTTTTTTATAGATGTTTCATCATAAATATTGCAAGTAGACTGGAGGAATTAATTTCAAATGCATATTTATCTGTTAACATAATTCTGTGATTTAGTAATGTATAACATAATTCTACTCTAATATCCATGGATGTCTGCTGTCTAACTCTTCTAAACTGTTATGGTCTGTAGTTTGCCTGTGAGTACCATTTACATTAAAACAAGCTGATTTAGCATTTGTCACAAATGTCACTTGAGGTGATGAGATTTTCCCATTAGCCACAAGAGGGCATCTGAGTACTCTTGTTGCTCAGCTCTGAAAGCTTTTTAAGTGATTGATTGCATTTGTAAACTGCAAACAGAAAACTCTCTCCCAATATTCAACCCTGGTCTCCTTCCCTCCGCTCACAATATCCCTCTACCGGCCCCAGAAGAACAGAAATCATTGCGTCCCATGGAGTATTTCTTTGGACGTAACGGGAATTTTCTGAATTGTCTCTGATATTTTCCCTCCAATTTGCACGGATCAATGCTACTTTCACCCCATAGACAATTTTATTCCTCAAAGTCTCCCTCATCCTCTTTCCCCGCTTTCAAAACGCTACTAAAATCCATTCCATCTCACACCCCTCTCCCTGACTTCAAACTTCAGGTAAAAACCTACCAAGCTTTTGGTGATCCTCCTGTAGCTTATGTCATTCCATCTTCATTGGTGTATCCAGCTGTCAACCTGCCTCAGTTGTTAGCACTCTTTCCTCTCGAGTCAGAAGATTGTGGATTCAAACCCCACACCGAGGATTTGAGTTCACAATGCAGGCTGATACGCCAGCAATTCAGTGCATGGTCAGAGATGTTGAGGAGATGTTAAACCAAGGCCCCATCTACCTGTTCAGGTGGACATTAAAGATCCCATGGCACTATTCAAAAAGAAGGGAGTTTCTCCTGGTCTTTATTTAACAGATACTGATTTTTATTTTTTCCCCCACAAACTACACAGTCAATTCACTTTACAGTACATCCTGTGAAGTGCTTGGGGATGTTTTAATGATGTAATGAGGTGCTCTATCAAATGTGAGGATTGTTATTTATTATTATCTGGCCAACAATCTGGCCAATAAAATTGTTAGTTCACCTTGTGTCGGTGTGTGGTACATTGTGCGCAAATTGGCTGCCACGTTCACCTACAAAATAAGCAGTCACTACGCTTGACAGTAAGTCCTGTGAAGTGCTTTGAGACTTCCTACCAACATAAGGTGCTTTGCCTTATCAAATGCAGTGATCATCAAGCACTTTCTATGTGAAAGGTCTTTTATAAATGCACATTGTAACTGTTGATGTATATTAGTGCACATCACAACGTTTTTTTATGAAAGGGGGTGTCAAAGGGGTCACCCCGTTCCAATTACAGAATGTTCAATGATAAACACCAAGGGATTAACTTTATTCTTAGTGTTGCTGTGTTGGATGCTTGTTACTTAGAAAAATTACCTTGGGGATTAGGAGATATTGTACCCTTTTTACACTGGTACTACTATTTGGAGTGAAGTGATCATGTAATTTTGAGGTTGAAGGTTGAATTGAAAGCAGAATTCAGACTTTGGAAGCATTTACAGATACCCTGGTGATTTTACAGTGACGTCAAAGTAACTGACTGTGCACTTTATCCAAACCACTGCAGAGACTATATTAGATAAACAAGAGTTCAAGTAACTGGAATCTAAAGCAAAGTTGCGCTGGGAATATAAACATGATTCGTAAAATTAAGCAGTTCAGATTACTGGGAGTCAGATAAACAGAAGTGTACTGTACTCTGTAGTAAAATGCTCTATGTGTATGGAGTTATTAAGGCATTTTCTTGACGTCTCTTGATTCATTGCCTGTAAGACTACTATCTGGCTGTGAGACTGGATTTCTAGTGAGTTTGTAACGCATTGCAGAATGATGCAAACCTTTACATTGTTGCAATGAAACCAATTTAAAAATGGCATTGCAACTTTTTAACTAAATATAATAGTGTTTACATTGTTAAAATGATCCAGAAGTCAATAAAGGGGTAGAAAGAAGGAAGAGCACAAAATGTGATGAATTGTTTCAGAGTTTATCTAACTTGCACAGACTACGGAACACCTTATACTTTAAGACTTGGTTTGATGGAGTTTGATTTAAACTTGTTCTTTTAGTTGGGACACTTTTTGAAATGTATGAAACAAGATTGAGTGCTGTTGTGCAAATTATCTGCTGTGTTCGCTTACAAAATCTAGAGTCACTACACCTCACAGCAAACCCTGTGAAGCATTTTGAGACGTCCTCCCGACATGGAAGGGTGCTGTATCAAATGCAATGATTGTTATTGTTAGAGAGGCAACACAGTAGCTGATGCAATTCAGTTTACATTGTATGTACAATTTGTTTAATGTGGAACTTTGATGTTGCAATACATTGGAGAGATACAAATCCCTGACAGAGGTGTGGAATCTTTCTTTGACAAGAGTCATAAGTATCTCTTCTAGTTTTTATATTCTATAATGAGTTCCAATTAGATCGTAAAAGAATAAATTAGGGATTGTAAAAGCAAACAGTACAGAACCTTTGTGTCTTGTTTGACCCTCAACTGTTCTTTATAGCCTACATTCACGCCACGAACTGTTCTGCCTTCCCCCACCTCCACTGCATTGCTCAGGTCTGCCACTACCGCTCTCCTTAGGCCGCCGAGAGCCTCACCCGCACATTCATTACATCCAGGCTCGATTATGCTAACACCTTGCTTCTCGGTCTTCCCAGCTCTTCCCTCTACAAGCTGCTACAACCAGAACTCTGCAGCTCAAGTGCTCTCCGGCACCAAGCCCTGTGTCCCTATCATCGCCCAACCTCGCCCAGCTCCACTACCTCCCCATCCTCCAGAGGATAGAGTTCAAAATCCTTATCCTTGCTTTCAGACCCCTCCATGACCTTGCAGATCTCCTCTATATGTACTTTGTTGTATGAAAAAAGCTCATTGTTTCCAGAATGAGCAAGCTTGGTGAGGATGCTTGTTCTGATGTTATAACAGCTGAACAGGGCATCTATTGTTATCCTCACCTGTTGGTTGTTTTCATATGCAGTAAACGTCGTGATTGTAATTTTTCCCCCTGAGGTTGCAAACATGTTATTAAACATAAATGTTTAATTATCCTAATTGTACCTGCAGAGTGCAGCACAATAAGGTTTACAGGAGTACTTTACTCCACATTCCATTCAGTTGCCATCTGTGCAACCTGGGATTTATTGAGAACTAAGCTTTGATTAAAACAGCCTTTCAATATGAACTGTTTTACAAGTATAGGATGAGTGGGGGGGTTTTTGTAAGTTGCCTCTGTAGATTCATGCCAAATACTTCAAAGTGAAATAACGAATAACGCTAATTACACAGGAAAACCTCACTGCTGGAATGCCACACAGGAACAGCTGCTTTGCCATAACATAACTGAACTGGGAACGGCAGAAAATGTTAAGACATAACTGTCGCTCACAAGTTCACGATACAAATAGCCACTTCACCGAGGACGATATAACGCTTATATTCAATTTAGATTATTAAAAAAAAACATTCCGATATGGCTAATTCCATCTCATTGTGTAAACTGAGGTCAGTGAAAGATATTAATCAAGTTTGTCCTCAATTCGATATTTTGAAGCATCGGAAGCTAAAGCAAGTGTAAACTTACAGACATTTGGTAACACGTCAGTTAAAAAAAAAAGGAGGGGTGGTAAGCTACGTGCAGATCGAGCTAAGTTTATTGCAAAGAATTACAGTATGTACATTATGACCAGACTGCACGTGGAGAGTAACAGGTCCAACCTTTCCAAGTTACACAGGGGCTTTGCGCGTTGGAGACGTAGCACCGTGTCGGCCGCATTCAGCACAGCCCTCTCCTTTCAGATGCAAGTGAACGGGTGGCAAGACACGTCAGCCTCATGCATTGCCACTACAAGTCTGACATTAAGTGATCAATGCACTTTGATTAAAAAAAAATGAACCCAATGTTCATTTCCATTCAGATCGTCACAAATGCAGGAAAAAAAAAGGTTACAGGAAGAACAACTACGCGAACAGCAGAACTGCAAAAAGCAAAATCCATCAGAAAAGACAGTCTCAAATATTGTTAGTACAGAAACAAAACATACAACACCGCAGTTATCAATTAACGTGTCACATATTGTGAATGTTATGTGTGTGTGTCGGTGGGGGGGGGGGTAGAGAATCATAATAACTGTCCCAGTTGGAGTCAAGAAGACACCCAATTATTGCTGGAAAGCGTGGACCGTTGCAGGGGATGAATTCTGCAAATGACTTTGTTTCTCCTTAGTGAGGAGAGCAAAAACTTTGAATCACCGATGCAAAGGGGAATGATGCGGAGGATGGTTAGAGATGGATGGTGGGTGGATCGCTTTACATCAGGTGGCCCTGACTCGGTGGAGACAGCAGATGGAAATGGAGGGAGGAGGAGAAGAGAGAAGGGGAGAAGGAGAAGAGAGAGGGAGAAGAGGAAGAGGAGGAGAAGAGAGAGAAGAGGAGGAGGGGAGGAAGGGAGGAGAGAGGAAGAAGGGGAGGAAGGGAGAGAGGAGGAGGGGAGAGAAGGAGAAGGAGAAGAGGAGGGGAGCAAAGAAAGAGGAGGGGGGGAGAGAGGGAGGGGAGGAGAGAGGGAGAAGAGGAGAGGGGGAGGAGAGGAGGAGAAGAGAGGGAGAGGAGGAAGAGGAGAGGAAGAGGGGAGGAGAGAGGGAGAGGAGGAAGAGGAGGGGAGGAGAGAGGGAGAGGAGGAGGGGAGGGCCGGGGGTCGGGGCTACAGTGTTGCTTTAAGGAGACGGCACACACTTCACTTCGCTCCCGGAGCCAATCAGGGTCGGGCTACGGGTGCCGCGCGCGGCCACAAAACGCTTTAAAGAACGCGCTCGGTGACGTCTCTCGGAGCCACACAATGGCGAAGTGAGCGAGTCAGAGCTGCACAGAGAGAGAGAGCGAGAGAGAGGGGGGAGTGAGTGTGAGAGAGAGAGAGAGAGAGAAAAAAGTGTGGGGGGGGTTTGGTGAGAGATAGAGAGAGAGAGACAGAGAGAGGGAGGGAGGGAGAGGGAGAGACAGAGGGAGGATGCGGCGGGTTCGCGGGGCGAGCGAGGCTCGGGGCGGGGGAAGAGCGCAGCGAAGAGACGGGGCGTCGCGGACCGAGGCCGCGCCGTGATATGAAGCCCTTCCTTTCACTTCAGACAGGAGGAGGAGGAGGAGGAGGCGGTAAGAGAAAGGGAGAAGCGCCTTCTTCGCCTGGTCCCGAAGTAGTTATGGTGTAAGGAAGAAGGGTGTGTGTGTGTGTGTGTGTGTGGGTGTGTGTGTGGGGGGGGGTGGGGGTTGGGGGTGTTTGGGGAGGGAAGGAGGGAGGGAGGGGGGGAAAGAGAGAGAAGAAAGAAAGAAAAGGAGAGGAGAGAAAAAGGAAAGCCTCGGACTTGGGAGAGCAATTGACACAGAGAGAAAGACCAGACACAGAGGTGGTGGTGGTGGTGTGGGGGGAAAGGGGTGGGTGTGTGGGGTGGGGTGGGGGGGGGGGGATACAGAGAGAGAATACATTGAGTTGCATTAGAAGACAGGGAGTGGAGTGAGGGAGGAGGGAGTGAGGGAGGGAGGGGGGAGCGGGATGGCCGGGAGGAGCCGGCGCTCCTGGCTCAGTGTGCTGCTGGGACTGGTGGTCGGGTTCACCCTCGCCTCCCGGCTCATCCTGCCCCGGGCCAGCGAGTTCACCAAGGGCCACCGGCGCAAAGTCAGCAGCGTGTGCCCGCACACGGCCCGCAAGGACTCCGCAAGGGGCGGGGCGCTGGGCTGGCAGCCCCAGGCGGGCGGCCTGAGCTCGAAGCCGGGCGGCCGGGGGGATGAGGGGGGCGGCGACGCGCTGGCAGTGGCGCCCCGGTCCACCCGCTTTCTCTACGTGGGGGTGATGAGCGCTCAGAAGTACCTGGAGAACCGGGCGGTGGCGGCTCATCAGACCTGGGCTCAGGACATCCCGGGCACGGTGGAGTTCTTCTCCAGCGAGGGCTCCGACCCGTCCTTGCCCATCCCCCTGATCGCCCTGCCCGGGGTGGACGACTCGTACCCGCCGCAGAAGAAGTCCTTCATGATGCTCAAGTACATGCACGACCACTACCTGGACAGGTACGAGTGGTTCATGAGAGCCGACGACGACGTGTACATCCGAAGCGACAAACTGGAGGCTTTCCTCCGGACGCTCAACAGCAGCCAACCGCTGTACCTGGGCCAGACCGGCCTCGGCACGTCGGACGAGCTGGGCAAACTGGCCCTGGAGCCCGGGGAGAACTTCTGCATGGGAGGCCCCGGCGTCATCATGAGCCGGGAGGTGCTGCGCCGGATGGTGCCGCACATCGGCGAGTGCCTGCGGGAGATGTACACCACCCACGAGGACGTGGAAGTGGGCAGATGTGTGCGGAGGTTCGCAGGCGTTCAGTGCGTTTGGTCGTACGAGGTAAGTGAGGGTTGGTGGGGGTTGGGGGGGGGGGGGGGGGTAGAGGGGGTTTCTTCCCAGGACCACCTCTGAACTTAAATCTCTTTTTTTAATTTAGCAAATAACCCTTCAAACTCCCTTCCCCCAGCGCTCCCCCCCCCACCCCCCCCCCCCACCATCCCCATTTCACCACCACATTGGAAAGACTGGTTCACTGGTGACAAACCGTCTCCACTCCTTGAGAGTTTCCACGTTTCTGTTGTCTGTTGAGAAAGAAACCAAATGTCGCCTCTCCCCCCCCCCCCCCTTACCCCTCCCTCTCCCTCCCCCCACTTTTTTTTTGTTTGGTTTTACTCTGAAGCGATCCAACATTCAAAGTTACGCAAAGTTTAACATAAGAGTAGTAAATCTAGAGAAACCTTGTAACCACTTTTTTTTGGGGGGTGTGGGTGTCGGGGGGGGGGGGGGGGGGGGATGATTGGGGGCAGAGTCTGACAGGGAGGGTTATTAACTGCTGCGTATTGCCTCTGCTTCCCAACTTATGGAGAACACATGGACTTGCAATCGGATGTGTACCGTACAAAGGAGCGATCTGGATTGCAGCTCTGTCTCTCTCTGGCTTTGTTACTGTGAGAGGGGGTGGGGGGAGGGGAGGTGGGGGGGGGGGGAGGGTGGGGGTGGGGAGGGGAGGGTGGGGGGAGGGTGGGGGTGGGCAGCAAAATGTGGTCAAGCAAGTTCGAGATGAACGTTTTCGTATTGTGTTTCCCTCCTCGGTAGGAGAGACGTAGTGATGGGTGCGAATCGCTAACTCAGTCATGAAATGTAACAAAAGAGTAAAAGCTACTTGATATGGTCTAAAACACTGAAGCACTCCAAACAGTATCGATAACGCCAAACAATAACACAAACATTGTATGAAACCGCTAGTTCTGGACATTGAATGACAGGCTAATCGTCGATCTTCTCGGTCAAGAGGTTTCCAGCAGGAAGAAGGGTCCCTATCGGTTTTGTGTCTTTTAAAAAGTGAGGTGTGTGTTCTTTTTTTGCTGATTGCAAGAAAGCCAAATCAAATGCGTCTTCAGTTCCCTATGCAAAGTAATCTGCTTGCTGCAGAGTGGGGAAGTTTATAAACTTTTTAAAGCTTTATGCTTACCGGTAATTTTTAGTGATCAAGACGGATGTGGAAGTCGACTTTTGTGAAGTAACTATTCTGGATCCCATTAATGATCAAGTAGGTGAGAAATGCACACACCATTAATACAACACAGTGCCTCTACTCTTGCTTTGGCCATAGATCCAATTCGGTTTGAGTCCTCGAAGCCGTTGTTGACTTTAGTAGAACACTTTTCAACTTCAGTAATGCACTGAGCTATCAGCTTTTGACCATCTAAGTTTCAATAAGTGATTGTTCAAATACTGGTGTAAACTAACCAGGATTGGATGCTGTTCTGCAACAAAATGTGCTGGAAAAGCGCACAACAGTTCATTCTCACCTGAGAGAGAAAGAGTTTAATGTTTTCACAACCTTTCATTAGAAAAAGTTGTGCCTGAAACCGTGAAATCTGATGTTTCTCTTTCATGTGGTTAAGGCCTGATGTGGATTTGGTTTCTTTTTATTTTTCTAAAATTAAACTTATTTCCTGAGGGAGCTGGCTTAAAATTGTTGGCACATCTTACATGAATATGCCACGCTTTTTCAAATGGTTTTATGGTCTGATTTTTTAAATGTTGCTGATTCCCACCCTTGTTCTATACCCTAATTATTGTGTCCTAAAAAACACCAAAGATATGCTACATTTTGCCTAGCTAAATTAGAGGTTTTGCAGTGATTGCTTGCAGCAAGGAATTAACTTATTTATTAGTGCTGAAATAACAAATTGAATTACTAGTTTTTACTTGGCATTAAAACTGAAGAGGCAGCAATTGAAAGTTTGTTCTGAAACTACATTACAGTGTGAGTTGCATTGCACTATGGTGAGAAGTTGGCAACATCTGGTCTGGTTCATGGGTACTTAAATATCATCAACATTAAAAAGCTTTCTTGGTTATTAAGACTTATTATTTTTACAGGGTTAGGTGCAAAGTACTGTACTCTAAGTGCTTTTCTTTGTTGCAGACTTGAATAATAGTGTGGACTAAGATATCTACTTCTGATATTTTAAGATAAAGTTGGATGGATTTTTGGCAAAGTAACTGCCTGAATGTACAAGAGAGAATGAGAATTGTCTGTTGATGAACTTAGGGACTGACATGCTACGAGCTGAGAAGCTATTGGCAAGAAAATGGCCGTTAGGCCCAAAGATTATACAACAAAACATTCCCTTCTGATAGTCAGATGGATTGTGATGCTTTAATTTTGATCCTGTACATTCCTATTTTCCTAAATATGACACTCCATATATGGTACGCTATACCAGGTTTGTTATGAACTTCAATGCTGGTTCATTTCAGTACTATTTTTNAACAGAAGAAGCAGATCGGAATGCTTTCACTTCAATGGCTACATTAGCCTCTGCTTTGCATAACTCAATTGTGCTGTTACTCATATTATTATTATTATTCTTGCATTTGATAGGGCATTAAAGGGCTGTAAATGTGTTTCCAACTGGTGAATTGTGTTATAATAAGTAACAGTTATAATCTTGAGCTCTATGGTCTAACAATGGGTAGTAGAATAAGGTAACTTACAGTGACCTGGCATAAGAGTAGGTACCTGTATTTGTGAATTAACATGAACCTAAATTTATTTTTGAAGAGTAATTCTCTGTACAAGCAGTGTATGTGTTAACTGTGTACAAGTAGCATATGGTACTATCTGAGAAGCCATTGGCAAGAAAATATCTGTTAGGCCAAAAGATTATACAACAAAATATGCCCCCAGATCAACAACAAATAAATTATGGTGTTTTCTGTATGCATCAAAAATGCCCCCAGATCAACAACAATAACAAAATTACATTTATAATTAGTTTTATGTCTGCTTACAATAGAAACTAAGGCTGGTCTTAACTAGTTTTATATTCTTAAATAAAGTTACCTTGTAACTACAGTGAGGACTTGTAATCCAAATATTAGAAATGAATCTCAAATGGCTAAAAAAAAATAAAAAATTGTGCGTTGATGTTTTGTGATGTGTTTTAGCTGATGAGGTTGGAAATGGCCCTTCTGATGGTTTTAGTAAAGGAGGGGGAAATATTGCAATTGAAAATGTTGACAGTCTCCTGGCTGCGAATGAGGAAAGGAATTTTTAAAAAGTTTGTCCTTGGTTTTTCTTTCAACGGAATCGGAACCGACAACTACGTTATGTACATTTTTGGAGCTTTAGGGATAAATTGTTACAAACATTCTCTGTTACTGGTCCAGTACATTCTGTATCGACTGGTACTGTAATGGGGGACTTGGACATCCTCCCGACGTGAAAGGTGCTATACAAATGCAGTTTTGTATTGAATTGTATCCTCGATGAGAATTTGAAGAGATTTTCAGTTGAATTATATTTCTCTTCTATTACCAGTACTCACAGAACTTCAACAGAACCATTCTGGTATTGGTACTGGTTTTGCATAACTTTCATGTGTTTGGAGATGATTTATTCTAAATAATAAAGCTACAGACTTCATCAATTGCATAGCGGCAGCTTAATTAGGTTTCTAGTTAAACCAATTTCAGACTAGTGCAGAATGTGAAGGCCCTTGGATGTCATTAATAATAATGTTGGATTAGATGTAGCACCTACAACCTGCACAAGGTTTCTAGAGCTTCATATGGAATTGCTGTAGTGACTGTATGTACTGAAGCTTTCCTCCTCACTTTTCTCTTTCCTTCAACCTCACCCCTCACCACCTTTGTGTCAACAAATTATTTGTCCACATGCATAGTTGATCTATCAGCCATCCAATTTACAGCTCTATTGGTGGTTTTGGGAGGAAATTCCCCAAGAATACCTGTTTCCATCACAGTTGCTTCCCGTTATAGATCCAAACGTTAAGAACAATGGTATTATGCGAAACTGTGCAACTGAATATGTTGTCCCAAGTAGAAACTCAAAGCCAATATATGTATGGGTGTTGCCTTTGTCTGTTCTGGTTGTATATTTTGTAATGAGAAATCTTAAAAGAAAGTTACTCGTGAAGTGAAGCTTCAGTGTAAGGATCATGCAATGGCGTAAGCAGTTCGCAGAGAAGAATGACCAACGCATCATGTCAGCAGTGCTAAATTCCAGTAAATGTGATTCGCAGTGCGAATAATTGATAACACTAATGCATCTCATGCCACCTAAGCAGGATATGTCAATTCACCACATGCTGTTACTCATGAACATTTCTTTGTCTGGAGCCATAATGCTGCCAGACAACTACTCTTAATAGTGTCTGCAACATCCGTTTCTCTTCCCTTCCCTTCCCCCATTGTCGGCTCCTAATTTTCATGATCCTGTAGGCAGGAGGCTAGGCACTCAACGCAGGAGGGATGACAGAATTCCTCAGTACCAGTCATTCTATAAAATACTTGTATTTTTAATAGTTGTTTTTCTTAACTTGCTCTTTATGGGTGCTGGGAAAACCATGTCTTCCAATAGCTTCGGCTGAACAGCTGGAAAAAAAGGTGGATCAACATTGAATCCCAACTCTTGTCAACCTTCCAGCATTGGCGAGATTGTTAATGCACTTGAAGTAACTTCTAAAGGCCACAAATGAAGGGGAAAGAAGACCCTGCTCAGCAGTACACAAAGTTCCACTTCAATCTGCCCTTTAGAAAGAACTAATACACTCCTTAATACAGCGCAGAGAGTATGATGGGTTTGCTGCGTTTATCAAATGCTTGAATGCCTGCTTTTGTTCAGTGTTATAGATCTTACTGATCTGAATGTGTAGGGCAATTTATTTTTTAACCCCCTTTCTTCCCCCCACCCCCACCCCCCTCCAATAAAGGCTCTTTTCACATACTTAAGTTTGTTTTTGAGAGACAGCCCCAGAGCGTGGATTTACTCAGTCCTGCACGACTCTTAAGCAACAGGAGAACTGAGTCTGGGTTCAGGTGAGAGAACGAGAGAAAGAGCGGGCCAGAATTAGCAAAGAATTCCCAGTTTACTTTGCTAGATCTGTCCGGAGTACACATTTACAGAAAGTGCCTTGTTTTTTGTTGGAGTGGTACAAGGCTTGTTTGTACTAACTCAGCCGCGCTGAGGCTCCGGCACCAAACGCTTCAATCAGTGCTGGTCAGTTTTCTCGGTAAGTACAGTGAAATTCAGAGAAAAAGAATAATTTGGAATATGATTATGTAGGGGACTTTTCTGAATGACCCATTAATTGAGTAAACTGGAATAAAGTAAAGGTTGAATAGGTGTAGACTGTATTGCAAAAGCAGTCCTGAGCATCAGTTGATGTCCACAATCATACAATGTAGATCTTATATACAACATTTGTCCCTCCACAACTTGCCAGGTGAAATGTTGGCAGAGAAAGATTAAAAATCCTCTGACAAAATAAATGAACCATTGAGAGAATCTAGTAAAAAGTATATTTGAAGATCACCATGTAGAACTTCAATTTAGTCATGATTTTATCATGATATGATATGGAGTCTTTGTAGTTTTTTTATTTATAATGTTGATATTATTGGACAAAAGTAAGAATATATGATTGTCTTTAAACTAGTTTTGCATTGGGCTGGAGTTAATGTTGTAATTGCGTAAGATCTAGTATATTTCAATAATGTTGGACATTCATTTTGGTTACATCAGGGATTTATGTAGTTAGGTGGACTCCGACTGGTCTAAATCCACAAGTAGCTAAGTGACTTGTGTGTAAATTTTAGGTGTAGAATTTGTCATGTGCACATTTACCCACTCAATTGCATTACGTGTACCATCACTCACCTTTTATACATTAATATATATATATCAACTATCTTGAGTGAGAGAGAGAAGAGGGAGAGATGGCATTATGCTAATAGGTGGGCCATGGGATGGTCTTGAATGATCTTCCCCTGTTCCTAATTTCCCATGATAGAAAATTTATACATATGAACATTGTCATTGCTTTTTGCTAATTTTATATGAGTTCAGGTGGTGGTTCTGCTAATTGCCAACAACTCATACAAACAACTCATAATTGGGTGCTTCAAACTGTTTAAAGAAATCAAATTGCTAAATGTACTGGCATGTAATATGTGCATTTAACTTGCCTCGCAAACAAGCAACCTGGGTTCATTTCCAGGCAGGGTGAAAAGTTGGGCAAGTTTCCTTACTAGCACCTGTTTACCAAGCAGTAAGTAGGAACCTGGTTGTTAGTCGATTCATGGATCGGATTGTTTTTCCGGGAGGTAATAATTCCTTCAAAAAAAAATTGGTCACTCAGTCCACGACTGTTTGCGGGGCATTACTGTGCGCAGTTGTCTGCCACATTTTGCCCACAATATATAGCCAATTAACTTTACAGTATATTCTGTGAAGCGCTTTGAGACGTCTCGAAGACGTGATAAGGCGCTATATCAATTGCAAGGATTATTATTAGTATTTTTAGGTTTGGAGAGGTGTCAGGAAAGAGAACTAGTTTCACAATATAGTATCCGAATGTACCTTCTTTGAACATGTACTAACTTTTCAGTTCATTTGGGAATTTTCAGCTCTACAGTATTTAATTAATTATATAGAACATTACAGCACAGAAATGGGACATTTGGCCTACCTGGTACATCCCAATGGTTGTACGCCATAAATGCCTCCACCCTTTGCCTATAACACCCTCATGTGTGCATTAAGTTTCCTCTTAAATACATTGATACTTTTTGGCTTGACCACAGCTTCCAGCAATGTTGAGCCACATTCACTCAATTCCCTGGATAAGGAAGGCCCCCTTAACCTCCATTTCAGAATTGCTGCGGCTCTCTTATATTTACGCCCTTGATATTTATATTAATGTTCAAGAATAAGCTTTCCATCCAAATTCAGTTTGGTACTAAAGCTCCACCGCCTTTTCATTGTATTGCTTATAAAACGATTAAACCATGCATGACAGCAACATGAAAAACACTGAAGATTACTTAGTGGGAGAATGTGATCTAGTTCAAAGGGCATTCTAGTTAAGCTGCTTATCTCATTGTGTATATACTGTAGCTTCAGGGACTTCTGAAATTTAGCGTATCTAGTAATGTTGTTGCAAATGCAGCATTTTCTGTAATAGATGTTTTGGTTTAGTGATCATTCAGTTGCATATGCTCTCTATCTTGTCCTTTGTACAGAATAGCAATTACAGTATTTGAATTGTTTGAAAGTACAAAGATATTTACTTTTGTGGCTTTCAGTTGTGTGGATATATAGCTGTAGGTATATAATAATGTCTTTCTAAAAATAAATTGGAATTAGGACAGGAAATCACAATGAATAGCTGAAGAACTTCCTAATGATTTTTAGCCAAAGTAATTTTAAACCTTTGTTCTTTAATGTTCCATTTCCAAAGTTGCCTTGAAGTTAAAAACTCCTTTCTAAATTAGTGAAAAAGTGCCTGTTTTTCTAAAGCTTCTTTCAGCATCACTTCCCTCTGACAAATGCCCTGCTGAATTTTTCTACTTTATCACCACCTTGGTTTGCTCTGTCCAGCGAGTTTACAAATCTTACTGTTCACTCTTTGATAAGTTTTGTTTTCTGAAAAATAAAATGCTGACTCCTGGTCAGTGCAGTGTAACAAACAGTCTGTATCAAATTGGCAGCCGATCTCTTGAGTGGCAGCATGGAAATAAATTCCACTTTGAGTAATATTTTTAATATCTGTCTTAAGCGGTTTAAATCATAGTTTTAAAACTGTTGCATATCTTGCAAAGTACTATTGAGTTCCATATAACTTGAACATGCTGCTCCTAAATCTGTTAATGGGTTTCATGTTCTGCTGGAGGGGGGATCTAAATATCTGGACACTTATACCTTTTGCTTGTAAATGTCCAAGTTGATAGAACTTAACCATCATAGTCTTGTTTTTGTCACTAGAGCTCTATTTATTATACAGTAAGTATTACACTGGAGCCTTTGAGATTTGGTTGAGTGCTTCACTTTTCTATAGAAAACATAATAAACTCCAGGATTGGTTCTTTCCAATGGAAACCGGAGTAGATATTCCCCCTCAGTCTGCGGTCCATCTTGTTACAATGGGCATCCATTAGACGTGGTAAGATGAGAGCGTAATTGTTTTTATTGGGAAGTGGGGGAGAGTCCTTGCTAAAGTTGGTGGGTGGATGGGTTGATTCATACTCTAGCTGTATTGTACATTTTGCTACACACACACCACCACCCAAACTCCTGAAATGCTTAAGAATTACAGAGTGTCACTAATTGTAGAAAATTATTAGAATGCATTTATCATATATGGAAGCCTACATTTTAGAAACCCACATTCTAGAATTCTTGCAAAGAAGTGGATTTAAGCTCGAAAACATTGCACATTGTATTAATGCTTTGGAATAAAAGCCCATCACTCCTCCTTTCCTATCACGAGCGATTTATTTCACAGCGTAGCTTGAGAGATGACTTGAATTCACAACTTAAATCTTTCAGTCCTGTAGCTCAGTGGTTAGAGCACCCGCCTTGCAAGCGAGAGACCTGGGTTCAATTCCCGGCATGGCACAATGTTGGGCAAGTTTCCACACGGCTAATAATAATCCCTCAGGAAAACAAAACAATAAAATTGTTCACTTCAATTCACGACTGTTTGTGGGACACTGCTGTGCGTAATTGGCTGCCGCGTTTCGACAGTCAGCTCACTTTACAGTATACTCTGTGAAGCGCTTTGAGATGTCTAGAAACCGTGAAAAAGTGCTATATCAAATGCAAGGATTATTATCATTAAAACTATTCTTGGATTTTGTGTAAAATGCTATAAAACCTTTTTGCTTACACATAATGTGTCAGGTACCACAGCTTACAAGATCCTTGTGTTTTATTGTCTTGTCTATTACAACAATGCACTTGATGCAAGTGCTAAAGTATTGCAGAGTTTTATCGGGAATAATGTCCTCTCAGTGACGGCTGTCTTACCACCTCTTCCACTCTTTCCCCCACACTCCCAATCAGCGCTGGGCTGACAGACTGTCTTTCTCTTTCTAAAATGGCTGAATACCTGATTCTGCATCATGACTAAACCTGAAACACGGCCACTTGTTCATCATCTGCTTCATATTCAATACAGTGTTTACAAATAAGTGAAAATTGTACCATTTGGGGATGCACCATGACTGCTAAATTTCTATTGATAATATTAGGATCTTGCCCAGTTTTATTGAAATGTTGAACAATACGGAAGAGAATTGGGAATAACTTGAAATGATGCAACACATTTTTTTTCTGAAAATGCAAAACTATTTATGGATTCATAAATACAGCCAGCCACGCACTGTGGGATGGGTGTGTGGTACAGGGTGGTATTCTTGATTTTCAGAATTTCATAACTGAAAACAGCCTTCGACACATGATTATGGGAATGCCAATGACTAAATCTGAAGGACAGCCAAATGTTCTTAGGGAACTAGTATTAAACTAATTTTATTACTTTGTTCACCACCACCGTCCCCTTTCGAAAAAAGCACAACAGATTTTTCTATACAAAATATCTGTAAATGATCAAAATGAAATTGCAGTAATTGGGAGCTGGCTTCTTAATGGGACCATGCAATTGCTTTTCTTTGTATCTCTGTCAAAACGTAAAAGCAGTTCCCGAGATGCTTCCGAAACTTTAAAATGAAGCGTAAAACGTGGTTTAGATCATTTGCAGTTGAACTCCAAAGACGCAGCAATCTGCGACTAGTTACTCAATGTTGTCTCCCCTCTGATGCCAAATTCAGAACTGATGCCATTTCAGCTGAAGTTCCAAACCACTGCAATGTAGCTGAACCCGCTTTGTCATGAGTCAAAATGTGCAGCGTCACCACTGACTGAATTGACCATTTTAACCTTCCCTCGTCTTTCACATTACTAGGCAGAACCTGGTTTATGGCAATGAGTACCTTCAGTGCTTTTCCTATTTATTCTTGCAGAGCCAAGAATGATAAGTTGTAGATGTGCTGTGCTATGCTAGACAAAATGTTGGAAAGTTGTCATTGATACAGAATTTGTCCAAAGTAAAACATGCAGAATTTATATCCTTCCCACTTGAAATAGGGAGGGAAATTCCTTTCCATAGATTTTTCTTTCTCCCCCCCCCAAAGAGCAGTTTTGGTTTTCTCCCTGACCATTAATATGTCATCTACTTTTTCTAATTTCCACCTTGACGGGAAATGATTTTTCCATTTTCAGAGCCACATTGTAATACTCACACATCATGACTTCCCCAAACTGTTTACTTTCTATTGCCTGTTGTCCATTCATTCTTACTTTTATTGCAAGCTGCTCCTTCCTTTCTTGTGCATCTGTGGCTGCAAACATTCAGCTCGGTCTCCTATGAAATTTTTTATTCTGCTTGCTCGTCTACCTATGGGAAAATCTGTTCAGCTGCTGCACTGGGGAATGCTGTGGCAAGGTTTGCAAGTTTTCCTTTTGATACTACAGTGTTCAGCACTTATTGAGTTATTTGAAAAAGCCATTGAACATTCATAAACAAAGGTGATTTTTAAGAAAAAGAACTGCCGGTCTGTCATTGCATTATTTCCTATCGCAACCTTTCTCCATTTCTCCCTTTTTTTCTTTGCTTGACTTGAATGTCCTCATTGTTGCATTTTCTTCATAAGCGTTGCTTTCAAGTCCTTTCTGTCATCTTTTTCCTCCCCCAACTTGGCTGCCCAGTCAGCTGTGTGAAGCACTTTTGAGACATCCTCCCAATGGAAATTGTTCTAAATGTGAACGATGTTCCCTTCCGACCTTTCTGACCATGAATCAATTTCTCTGATTTTTTTTCTGCAGATTTTCGGGTTCATTTCATCTATTGCCTATTTTGCAGTTGTGTTTGTTTCAGTCACCAATATGTGCAAAAAATGCATAATGTAGCAATAGATGTAGTAGTAACAGGATTTTTACAACAACTTAAGAGTTTCACTGTTAAGTGGCACACTCATGCAACACCGTTGTAGCGGAACTTGCAATGCTTATTATCAGGTTAGACCTCTTTGCTATCAACTTTAAGATAATCAAACGTTGACTTAGAGATGCATTGTTCTGAGATTTTGATGTGCTGAAATATAGCTCCTTACAACACTGCAGCATCATGTTAATCTCTTTAGATTAATTCTAGTCAGACTTTAAGATTGTTGTCATTTTCTGTTCTTTCTGTTCTTCTTATTGTGTTTTGGCACACAGTGCTGTCAGTTTTTTGTACAAGAATATAATTGCATGCAAAATCCAAGTGGCAGCTGTTGGTTTTTATCATTTCAAAGTGTTAGTTGTATATGATTCTCAATCCTACATTCTTCCCTCCAGTTTACAAATTCTTGAAGAATTCAAATTATAAAAAAAAGTTGTACAAAAAAAAAACCATTTAGGACGATTTCAAATCCCAGTATTGCAAGAGCTTGGTTTCCAAGGTTGCTTCTTGAAAATTGCTTGGATTCTATCCCAGCTTAGCTTAGTCTCTTAGCTCGAAGAAGGTCAAGTGGTCTTTGAATATATTGTTGCATCCAGCGGCATCTTTAAAAGGTATGAGTTAAATTGGTTATTACTGTATTGATTGTGAAGGAGAAGCAGCTTACAATTCAAAGTTATTGATTTCTAGGAAAAGGTCGGTGTATGACAGGGAAGTCACTTAAACTCAGTATATGTTAGGCGCTCACTGTGAAGTGCGTTCGGTTTGGTGATGATCCTCACGTGTCAAGCCACCCAGATAACCAAAGAAATCAAATCGAGTTAACTGGGCTTTAATGTAAATTCATCAATTACACAGCAGTTCTTTCTGAAAGAGAATATAATGTTTTGAGTGTGATCCCTACTTTTTTTTGACATATTTGCAATCATTCTTCGCTCATGGAGTGTATACATGCGCGGAACTATTTACCCACTGCATTGCAAATGATTCCTTTAGAAAATGATGGTTCATGCAAGTCAGTGGCCTCGGCTACTTGAATGCTGCCTTTGGCCTTGCTGTCAATGGGAATCATTTAGCTTTTTTAAAAAAAAACAAATGTGAATTTCCTATAAACATTATGTTCTCTTTTTCAATGATAGCACAATGCACAACTTTATTTGGACAGTGGCAAGAACTCTTAAAATAAACAAACAAACTTTCTCTTCCATTTTTCATTACTCAGCTCCCTTCCCCCAACTTCCATATGATGATTCTCACTAATTTTGCTATTGAGGGAAGGCTTATTCACTGTGAGTAAGTCTTAACTTGTTATTATTGTGGTTGATCTTGAATCTGAAGATCTATATACTTTCCCTGATCTCTGTCAGACTTTTCAGTTGGATTTTTACTAATTACTACACTCACTCATACTTGCTTTGGAAAATATTCTGGCCTAGGATCCAGAAGAACAACAACAAATTACATTTGTATAGCGCCTTTCACGTCGGGAGGACGCCCCAAGATGCTGGACAGTCAGGAATTTGGTCCCTGTGCATTTTCCAATGACATTTTTGTCTTCTCTAAATTTGGTATTTGGCGAAAATAAAATCCACTTAATGCTTCTCAAAAATGTTTAAGTGTCTAAAATTAGTCAATAACAAAACTTAGTAGTGGATGAAAGTAAACCCCTGAATAATTTCAGTCTGTATTTGGTTCTGCCAAAGCAATCTAGAATTTTGTTTTTATAAATTAAATCTTTTATTTTAATATCCTTATGTTGGCATAATTGTGTCCGTGCATGCGTTCAATTAAAAGTAATTGGAACAAACTGATTCAGTAACTGCAGTGTTGGGTAAGATGCTCAACGGACATTTAGGAATGCCACCATGTATTTTTAAAAATAATCTATTTAATATTTAACCCTCTACCATTTTACTATAGTGTGTTCTTTAATAGCAAAATGTTTGAGATTGCTTAATTTCTTGTCTGCAGAATTTCTTCAGAGTGCAGTTAACCAGCTGTCTACAGGATGTTTGATGTCTTTGCCAATTATCTGGTAATGAAATCCTAATAAAGCTGATTTACTTGAAACTCTGCAGATTTTGACGTCATGTCTGTGTAGTAATCTGACCAAGCAAGTCCAGCTTCATTTCAATTAATGGAATGATTTGTCACTGATGAGCATCCTGTTTCTTGCCTGGTTGAGCTCTGTTTCTTACAGATGTGCATTGAAACTTTCCGTGAGGTGGGACGATTCCTAGGTGAATCATTGCTGTAAATTTCTATGAGGGTTTAAAACTCTCTCATTCTTTCTCTTCTCTCACTCTCTCTCGCTCTAACGTAAAATTGATTGGATAGTTTGTGCTATAAGATGGCTTCTTGCATCGCAGATGTCTCCCATTCTATTGTGTGATTGGTGTGGACGCTTGGTGGAGGTTGAACACACCTGGTAAGATGCATTGCAGAGGCCTCTTGTGGGGTTGTGTCATGGCCTCCTACCTATCCTGTGACAGGATAGGGCAGGAGACCACATGCACATGTAGTCCATGATTGGCGCTGCACCATTTCTCGCCTAACCAGCTGAATTTATAACTTTTTTCAAAAAAAGCTTTTTGCTTTATTGAGCACTGACTTCAAATTCAACTACTCAATTCAACCACCTTTCAACAGGAATGACTCCAAATCACTCATAGCAAACACAGGCCCCAGTTGAAAACTTGGGAGCAATCTTTCTCACTAAAATGTACTTCATGTCAAACTCATCACTGCTTTGAGCTCTCACTCTGATAACCTCGCACAGCTCTTGGAAGTAGTAAATCTTATTAATCATACATCTTGAACCAGATGGTTGCCACACGCACTAATCCGTATTGGCAACCCATTACCTGCCGGTGTCATTCGCTGCTTGTAAGTGATGTGATGTTCTAATCCATACATGCACAGTGTGTGGCTTTTACATAATTATTGCTGATGAATTTGAATGTGTGTGTGTATGTATGTATATGTGTGTTTGTGTGTGTGTGTGTGTGTATATATCTATACGCACACACACACACAGGAAAGATGTGAGGAAACATCTGAATGGTGATCTAAGTGGGTGTCTGCTAATTTTGGCATGCCAACTCATCTGGGCCTACACGTGGTTGTTATTTTAGCTGCTTATTTCAATACATCAAAGCAGGGACTTTTTGAGTTCTCTCTGGTCTCTCACATCATGTCTGGTTTTATATGGCAAGCTTGTAAGAGTGGCCCTTGAATGATATTTACGTTTGATAAGGGCGACTCTTAAATTGCTTTATATCTATGTTTAAAATCTTGTTGCATACACTTCCATTAAAGAACCAACATTCAGTGTTAACCTTTGGTCCACAGTACACTACGATTTAGAAATCAGCTGTAGTTATCTCAGCGGTAGTCACGCCTCTTGTCCAAATTCATATTGGGCTTCAGCGCTTGGGATGTTTCTCAATGTGAAAGGAGCTTTATAAATAAAATCTTGTTGTAATACGGCATGTATGACCATATTTAACATGAAAATCTCATCGAACTGTGCAGTACAACGGCCCTATTTAAATACTTTTTGAGGTGTGAAACGTGATCTCTAGAGAAAATATGTGAGTTCATATGTACATTTGAGACAACTTTGAAAGGTATTGCTTAACCTGTTGCAAGAAAGCCAGAATGGAGCTGAATAATTTCCAGGGTACAAGCGACCCAGTGGAATTTCTAAGCAGAAAGAATTGTTTGGAAGCGAATGCTATCTACAACACTGTCAGTAAATGGATTTAAACTCCCAACTCTGCGTATGATAACATTTCAGTTTTAAACAGTTATCGAATGTCTCTAAAAATGCTCCAGTAGTACTTTAAAGTATCACCTCTTGAGAAAATTATTTTTAGATGTACTTTTTTTTATTCCACATGTGTTAGTCTCTCATCGTTTACGTCATGTTCCAAAACTTGTGTTATTCATACAAGAAGTGTGGTCGGCACTTTTCCATTTCTGGGAACTCCTAAAAGCTAGTTCTAAAATAGTTTAATTGGTCATTTTTTTAAACTTTGAACTCACAATCACTTGTGTTTATTAAGACACTGAACAGTTAAACCATGATAGTATGAAACCAATATTACTTGAAAGAACAGGAAACGTCTTAAGGCCTGGATTACACACAAAGGATATTGACTTATGTTTGTTGTACTTCTCTCAGATCATGATTTTGTGTGTGTTAAAGTTATTTTTGTTTGTTGCTCCATGTAATGCATATTGAAGATAGTGGTCAAAAATCTAGGAGCGCAGTAAGTGGCAGTCAGATATGATGTGTCTTTCATGTATCTGACATTTAGCAGCTGGCCAGTTAGCTGTGTACAATTTGAAGCATTCTTTGGGAATCTGACAACAGTTTTTCTTGTTGACTCTGTCTAATGAGCTGTGTAGCTCATTACACAGCTTCTTGGAGTCCCCATATATATTTTTTNCTCTTCTATTGGTTTTCTGTAGCCTAACATTGCTTTCCTTTGGCCTATGTTTTATGAGAGATGGTGTGAGAGTGAGGGAGGGGGAAGTGCAGAGGAAAGAATGAAAAGTGAGAAATGTAAAGGAAGGTGAAATGAAAATTATAAAAGGAATTGCACAATAAGAAACCTTCCCAGGTCTCAACTGTATTGATTGGAATTTTTTTTAAGACCAAATACATTTTAATAGTAGACAAAATATATATTTTTGAAAAGACCTAGAATTTCTTAATTGGTTTTGAACCCTTATGAATGTCTAAGAGCACACACAGTGTACAACATATACCTTTAAATGCCTTGTGATTTTGGGTTCTATTCCCCTCCAAATATTTCCCTTTTTCCATGGAGCGGTCTGAAAATCTGAATTATCAATTATTTATTGTACTCTGTGGTGATCTTCCTGGCTGAAGCAGCCACTTTTTGTGTCCTACTGAGGATAGTAATAGGCTTAATAAAGATGAGCTCAGTTTAGATCTCTCGACACAGCAGTGGGTGGTCTACTTATGTGTCATTCAGGGCAATGAGCTGTGAGCTGAGTCTTTCAAAACTCCCCGCATTTGGATTCCTCTCTTGTTTGACCTTTTGCACTACTGACCTGTAAGTTCTCAAGTATACATTACCTCAATTTTGCCATCTAACCTTATGGGAATATTTTTACAAATATAACTCATCTCATTTGGCTACAGAAAGTTTTTTTTTAAACCTGTGTAGTTTTAGATGTATTCAGTATCTAATAGGTGTGGTATTGTAACCAGCAGGGAGAGTTTTGCATGTGAACATGGGAACTATCTTGTTGTGCCCGCTTTCTAGAGTGTTGGAAGTACAAAGCTGGATAGCTGATCCACAATAGACTTGTAGCTCAGCCTCTTCATCAAGGTGTGTCAGAGTCACCGCCATACAGTATTTGATCTGTTCTTTCAACAATAAAAAATAATAATCCTTGCATTTGATATAGCGCTTTTCGTGTTTTCTAGACGTCTCAAAGCGCTTCACAGAATATACTGTAAAGTGAATTGACTGTATATTTGTGGGCAAACATGGCAGCCAATTGCGCACAGCAGTGTCCCACAAACAGTTGTGGAATGCCTGACCAAATTATTGTTTTTTTTTAAGGATTATTATCCCCGGAAAAGCGATCCGCAATCGACTAACAACAGGGTTTCTTTTTACTGCTAGGTAATCAGAGGCGTGTGGAGTAAGGAAATTTGCCCAATATTTTGCCCTGCCAGAAATAGAACCCAGGTCTCTCACTTGTGAGGCAAGTGTTCTAACCACTGAACTACAATTTACATTTCACATAGCCCCTTTCTATTGGCTGCTGTCCATTCATTCTTATTTTATAGCAAGCCACTTCTTCCATGCTTGCCATATTGAGTGATTTTATGTAAAGTATTTTCTTGGAGGTTCAATACTTTCCTCTTATCACAGCCTGGAGTTATCTTAAGATACAAAGAGCAATGTAGATTATTGAATTGGTTTGGATTAAGAAGTAACTGGCATTCTGGGGTTTTCATTAAAAAAAGTATTTTTCTACCTGAAAGAGGAAACTACATCCCCAGATGTCATCAATAGTTTTAACCATTTAACTACCAAGTTTTGTATGCACAAACAATCCCAGAGAACATCGGTGTACAAAAGCTGAGACTTTAGGAATTCAGCACTGAGTATTGTTGGATTTATACCCAAGCAATACTCTACAACTTGTGTACAAGGAACTGGTAACCTTCACACAGCTTGTTTGTCCATCTCAGGCCAGATTCACTTGTAGGGTGATTGGGATTTGGTGAGAAGGATCACATTCCCCAGTGTTATACCCACCTCTCCCAAGTCCTATTAATGAACATAGTCAATCACCCACTGACCTGCTAGGCTCAGATATTCTACTAAAGACCTCCATTCTGCTCCCATTTCCCATAGCCAAACATATCCCTATAAAACCACCTCTTCAGCAGAAGCACTCTTGTATCTCTTAGGAAAGATGGCCACAAGATATGACACTCATTAGATAGATAGCTGGTAAATGTGTGTGAGCAAATTGCCAGGAGCTGGGGATGAGCCTTCCACCTAGGAAGTAATCACACTCTTAAGATTAAACCTAATTTGTATAAAGCAGCCAAGACAAATGTGAAGGGGGTTGGGGAAGGAGAGGGGGAAGAGGGAGTTTGTATTCTGACAAGCAAGCCTGATTGTACACAGTTTTCATTGGAATGAGTCACAGCTGGAGCTGAGACTGCTGCTTTAGATCAGTATAATGTTTTATTTTGTGTGGTTGTTTTCAATATGGCTTTGTGGAGAGGTAATGTACTTTTATAATGGGTTCAAATATTGAGTCTTGTTTTGGCTATAAAATCTGTGTTGAACCAGCCATATTTATTCTTCTAAAGGTCATATTGATGTTTATCCATATCATGTTCTATATTTAAAACAATTTGTATAGGACCTAGGATAATGTCTTGGAGGATTTTGTAGGGATGGTGTTTGTGCCTCCTGATGTTAAAGGTGCTATACAAATATAATTTGTTGTTGTTAGGTACCAAGCAAAACTGGAGAGAGAGTTAGTCTAAGGTAGATCTAAGCTTTGTCCACTTATTCATGTGGCAGTTAACACCATGTTTGCAGATGATGTCACCAAGAGAAAATATTTATATAAGGGAAAGGAGGGTACCGAACATGTAGCCGTGAGGTACTTTAAAGGTCACAATGTGAGGGCAGGAGGAGAGACCAGGGAGGAGATAGGTTGAGGCAGTGACTTGGTAGGCTTCGAACAATGGGAGTGGAGAGGATAGTGAACACATGTTGAAAGCAACAGAGGTTGATGAGGATAGAGGGATCCCTGGTTGCTGACCTATTTTTCATGTGAAAGTGTGCAGTGTGTGTTGTGGTTTTATTGCGACATTGTAGAAACTGATGTGTGTTGTGATGCATATTAGTCATTATAGATGTGTAGCTGAGTTGAGCTTAGAAAAATAGGTTAAAAGTGTAAAATCCTCAAAAGACTATAGGTTATAGTATTTTATGATGCTTGCACCTATACAAATATGCTGAAAAATAACATCCTGATTCCATATAAATCTTATTCTAAGATCTCTTTTAAAATGAGAGTTTGTGTCACAATTATCTGACAATGCCATCAACTGAGATCATTCACACACCTTGGTGTGGAATTTCTGATTTTTTAAAAAAAATCATCTTTTGATTTTGCAGTTCAGCTGTTCAACACTAATGAGAAACTAGGTGGAACCTGAAAATGCCACTTAGATTATTTCACAAACCTAATTGCCAGCTTTAAAAGAGCAATTGCGGGTTGAGATATTCATCTGCCGCCTATTGTAAAAGTCACCTCGTATAACTTATCTCGCAATCACAGAGCAGAAGTTCACAAAATTAAAGCTGATTTTAAATAAGTGATAAGGCAGAACTAAATTGCACTTAAGGTTTAAATTATTTGAATTGGCAGATCAAACTCACTTAAAGGTTAGGCATACAAACTTAGTCAGTTGGGCAGGACATTTATGGTCCCTCCCACCCGGTATTATATCTTATGCAATCACTTTGAAGAACCTACATGATTAAGAATTTGGAAAAGTGTCTTTCTTTCATCCGGTTTGCAAAGCGACATTTTGGATTATTTTGTCCTTCAAGAGAAACTCCTGATTAGTACAGTTCAATACAATTTACAAAATTCATACGTCTGACTGCCTTGATGTGTGATCCCATCTCTTCCTGCATCTGTAGGGCATTTTGACTTCTTTTGTGACTGAACTGTGGAAGCTGCTTTCCCACAATTCTATTGCTAGCTTTTGTGAGCCCCAGTGTGAGACTCTTCACAACACTGGTCCTGTTGAAAGCCCTGTGGCTATGATCTCTACATCTACCGAAATAGAACCGAGATGATCACAAGAAAGAATCTCTTGAAGTAGTTTGTTACGGCCATTGACTCTTTCATTGACTCAACAGTACGTGATGGGATTGTAAACAAAGAACAGGGGCCCATTATCTAAATTATTGGGTGATTTACAATAAAATTGAAAGTGTCCTTTTATACACCAATTTCTTTGTACCTTTCCCCATGCAGACCTGAAGCCAATGGTATGTGGATGTTATTAGTTCAAATAATGTATACCTGTTAGTTGAGTAAGATGTGGAGGATTTTCTCAATTGACATATTTTGCACTTTTTGTTTTGACAGGTGTTTCCTTTATTGTGTCAGCAGAACCAATACTGTTTGGGTTAGCCAGAATCTTAATCAATAAATTGGTCACTCATTCCACGATTGTTTGTGGGACACTGCTGTGCATAATTGGCTCCCGCGTTTCACTCACAAAATATTCAGTCAATTCATTTTACAATATATTCTGTGAAGCACTTTGAGATGTCTCGAAGACGTGATAAAGCACTATATCAAATGCAAGGATTATTATCATCATCATCCACAGACCAGTGGGGCCACTTTACCAGTGATTCCATGGTTCTTAATTTACTGGATCTGTATTGCTGCTCAACTGGATTTGTATTGAAAGAGAAGGGCACAAGATGAGGTTGCCGTTAAATGCCCAGATTAGGTGGAAGCATTGAATCAGCAAGAGAAACTACATTGGAAGTATTTTAAAGTTTCTCCTTACTCTCAAGGAAGCATGATTGCTATGTAGATGAGAAACAGATGAGTGAGTGCCCTGAAGGAAAATGATGCTCAAAGCTAGGTAAGAGATAAACAATGAGACCTGAGAGGAAAATGAGCAGAATAATTGACTTTAATGACAAAGCAGCTGGGAAATGTTGAGATAAAAGGCCTGGATGCTTTTTTTGTTTCACTTCAACAGTGAATTTTGAGGCTGCTTCAAAAATGTAAATGGTTAGGTAATGTAAAAGCCCAGATTGGTGATTTTAAAGTCTAAAATAGTAAAGTTGGACACTTTTGATCGTGTAGTTTCTTGAATGCAAGGTCAGGCTGGGTCAGTAATGAATAGACAGTACAGTTTGGGAGCATCCTATTTAAAGCAAGGGTGGGAGCATAATGGCAGTCATCAAATGAAATAATCATATGGTTGGTGAAACTTCGCGAAAGTTGCCAGATGGCTAAAACTAATATGGAATAAACTTGAAAGAGGAAAATGATACAAGTGTTAGGTTAGAAATATATAGCTTTAAATTTCAACAGCTTTGACCAGAGTTTTTTTCTAAAATATATATCTCTACACGTAACCTTTTTGATTTATCCTTCAAACGTTCAGCCACTAGAAATATAACCATGGCTGAATCACCCGATCCAGGGCTCTTTCGAAGCTGCTGCTGCCAGTTGTGTTGACTCGCTGTGTTTCAAGCCGAGTCCTCTATAACTGCAGACTTGACCTCAAACATACCAGTGTTTCATCATATTGGGCGTTGTTGCAAGCTACAGTAGCACATTTTTGAACCATTTTGATTGCTTGTGTTGAGTGCCAACATGCGTTCTTAAATTGGAATAAATATAACTGTTTGTTGAATTCGAGTTTAAATTATTTGGTGAATGACTTGCACCAATTAACTTATGGTCACTTTGTATGGACCTACTTTGATTTGAACTATTAATAATAATAATCTTGTATTTGTTATAGCGCCTTATCACGTCTTTGAGACGTCTTAAAGCTCTTCACAGAATACACTGTAAAGTGAATTGACTCCATATTTTGTGGGTAAAAAGCGGCACAGTAGTATCTCACAAACAGTGTGGATTGAGTGACCAATTTTTTTAAAAAAGTGATTATTATCCCAGAAAAGCGATCCACCAATCAACTAACAACCAGGTTCCTACATACTGTGAGGTAAACAGAGGTATGTGGAGAAAGGAAACTTACCCATTGTTTTGCCCTGCCTGGGAATGAAACCCCGGTCCTCTCACTTGCAAGGCGAGCGCTCTAACCACTAAGGTACAGGATTACTCAGAAGTAGGGAACCATGTATGAAAAGGAGCTGCATATGTTTGCCTGTTTGCCAGAAATCCACATAACACAAATCCACACTAGCTGTGGATTTGGTCTGAAGATTCAGATATTTTGCTAGAATGTTAACTAGTAGCAACACGTTTTCCTTATTATTTAGATTCATGGAATTCTAGATTCCTAAACCAAACTTGGAAGGCAAGTCTCCAGGCAACAAATATTTGCAGAATTTCATTGTGGAGGCATGCCCGTTGTACTCTTCTCCACCAATTTCTGATAATCGAAGGCAACGTTTGTCACAGATTTGAATTAATTGGTACAGACAAATGCAATGGATCTTTAGGTTGCCTGTGGTATTGTAGTTTTGAATCCAACCCAAGCTAATGCATTTGAACAAACTCTTCAAAGGTCCAGACAAAATATTTTGGGAGCAGTTTGAGCACAGTTTCTGGCGAATATGCGAGTCCATACTGTGAAAACCTTCCTGAAAGGATCTAACTTGACGGTCTCCAAGATTATAAGCATGAATGGCATGGAAATATTTGCATGAGTAAACTATCTTCAGGCATTTAGGGTTGAAGGACATTGTTGGAACTGTGTCAAGAAAAAAAGTCGCTTGACCTTTTTGATAACTAATGATGGAGTCGCTTCCTTATATGTCAGAATTCTGACTGAACAAAAACATTGTAGAACATTTTACAAACCATGTGGCCCTCTATGCTATGTCACTCTGTCACTCTGCCACTCGTGCATTTTAAATTACTAGAATTTGTTGGTGGTTAAGATCCATTATAATCTGCATTTGTAGAATTTGTTTGCAACATAATGAATAATGAAACATTGAACCATATCCCGAGGGAGTTGAACGCAGTTTTGTAATTTGTAAAGGAAGTCCTCATGGAGGAAATGCTTTAATCATTTGGGGTTTTGTTTATGTGGTTTATTTTGTTCTCAAATCATTAAAACCTTAATCTGGACCGGTTGGTGGTAGAATCCTCAAACACCAGTGTAGCAATACCCAGGTTATTTTGGAGCGAAAATTGCTTTCCTGCAGATTGACATTTCAACCTAGATGTTTTCATCTGCAGCCCACATCCACAAATTGCTCAGTTTCTCTACTCTTTTGGGGAATTTTATCAGCTTGTTTCCCTATAGCGGGGAAATACAAGTGTCTTGACAGAATGAATAAATGAAGCTGCAATCAGGAGCTGGGGAAATTCATCTAATGAGCAAGGTATTTGTAGAAATGTACTTTCCGCAAAATATGCATTCTGATCAATTTGGATGTGCAAGTAGGCCTTCTGTGTGTCCGTAATCCATTTTAAATGAGACAACATTTACTGAGCATTTTTGATGTTGCTGTTTTTTTTATTAATATCCTGTTCACCTTTACCATCTCGTCGTCTTTAATATCCTGCTGTATGTTTTTTTGGCTTCTCTCAGACTTTTTTTTGATTTAAAAGAGGAATATCTATACAAGGACATACTGAAACAAGTAAGCTGCTAATATCCTTTTACTCTTTACCCAGGGGGCATCAAGCTATTTAAAATCTGACCACACTTCAGTCCATTTCTCTATGAATGTAGTTCTCCTGTTTTTTTGTATGTTTCAGAATAGTCACCTGTTGCTGAAGCCTAATTTCAGGACTGGTTTGTTTGGTGCAGTTTCTAATTGAAACCTGAATAGCCATCATTAACCTCCATTTGCCATTTTTGCTGATGAAAATATAGATCATTGAAGTGCTTTTATAATGTACTCAGTTCCCTACAATCATTTTGTAGCTGATTCTTTTCTGTTTGCTTTTATTTAACTAATTACTTGCTCAATGGCAACTGGCAACCTTGTTTAAAGCAGACCTGCCATTCGAGCTTGTGTGGTTTTTTGTTACTCTAACCATTTCTGTAAAGACTGGCTGAGCTTCTGTATTGTTGCTTCCTTTCACATACAGCTTCCACTGGATGCTTTGTTGAAGTCTTCCTGGATGGCCAGCAACCTGTGTCTGGCATGCAATCAGATCACTGACAGACCACTCCGGTTAATCTCTGCTTTTATGACATCCCTCAAGCAATCGCTACCTCATTGGAAACTTTTTTTAACTGCGTATTTTCAACGAAGTATTTCTGCAGCTCTTCAATTTAAACTAAACTATTTTTTGAAAAAAAAGTGGCTCAATACTAGTTTAGATAAAAGGTTAGCTCAGTGGTTAGAGCACTCGCCTCATAAGCGAGATACCTGGGTTCGATTCCCGGCAGGGCGAAATGTTGGGCAAGTTTCCTTCCTCCAAACGCCTGATAATAATCCCTCAAGAAAAAAAACAATAATAATTTGGTCATGACTGTTTGCGGGACACTGCTGTGCGCAATTGGCTGCCGTTTTTTGCCTACAAAAATGCAGTCAATTCACTTCACAGTATATGAAGCACGTTGAGACGTCTAGAAGACATGAAAGTGCCATATCAAATTCAAGGATTATTATTATTCTATCCAGGAAAAACTTAGTATTGACTCCATTCAGACTCAAAATGAATTGCAATGACTTCCTTCCTTAGAAAATAGTTTATGCTTCCAAGTTTTTTTCAGGGTTGCATACACATGAAACCTTATTGTTTTTGTTATATATAAAATACTTTCCATTATCTTGGCTAATAAAATGCAATTTGTTCTATGAGGAGGGTGACTTTCTGTTACAATAAAAGCTAATGTTGAAATTGTTGCTTGATTGGGGTTTTTCATCATTTTCACTTTCCCCCTCTTCTTATTCTGGCCTTGGCATGTGTATTTGGCTAATAAAATGCAATTTGTTCTGTGAGGAGGGTGACTTTCTGTTACAATAAAAGCTAATGTGAAATTGTTGCTTGATTGGGGTTTTTCATCATTTTCACTTTCCCTCTCTTCTTATTCTGGCCTTGGCATGTGTATGGGATGTTTTATCCAAATAACACAGATGGACAGATGTAATGTGTGGCACATAGAGCTCTTGGACTTCTCAGCCAAGACTATTCTTTCCCACTTCTCTCTCTGTCTGTTGCTTCCTGTAATCTGCATTGCTGTTGCCTCAGATCAAGCCAATTAAACATAGCTTTGGGGGCTAAACACTGGCAGATGACTGGTCAGTATAAATCAATAGTGAAGTAACATGGGTCATCCTGTCTGATTTCAGTCCCCTTTCAAGTGGAAACCGTTGAAATAATTAAACCCGTCAAAGCCTTTGAGGCGCAAATGATTTGATTAGACTGGGGTTTTGTGAGAGATCCTTTCTCGCAATTACAAATGTGCCCCAGGTTGTAGTCCATCATTTTTGATTTCTTCACTCAGGCTTTCTGCTCTTTGGAGTCCAGCTCAGTTTGTAATGTGTGTCTCCTTATTACTTCAGATTAACGTTCCATCAAGCAAATCATGTGTTCTCGCCTTTAGGTGTGTCAGCCTGGCTCAGTTGGTAGCACTCTCACCTCTTGAGTCTGAGTGTTATGGGTTTTTATAAATGAATATATAAATGAAATCTTGTTGTTTTAGCCCCGCGTCAGGACTTGAATTCATGTAGTCTTGAGTTTACACTCCAAAGCAATGTTGCATTGTTTGAGGTCTTTCAGATGAGATGTTAAATTGAGGTCCAGGCTGCTGTTCGGGTGGATGTGAAAGATCCCATGGCACTATTTGAAAAGAAAAGGGAGGTTCTCTCTGCGTCCTGGTCAACAGTGCCCCCAAAATAAAATTGGTCACTCAAATCATGGCTTTCGCAAAATGGTCCAGAACTAAAGGGTCATCAAAACACAAACCAGCCTGACTGCATTGTGTGATCATTTTGCTGCATGTTGGGTTACAAATAACAATGCACAATATAAAATCTCTAAGCCGCCTTTTTTAAATAGATTTTTGTCAAGGCTCCCCAACATAGCCTGTCGTTCCTGCCCCCTTGCAAATGTGCAACGCTGTTGGTTGTTGGCTACATTACCAGCCTGATAATGAAGCCTCTAGGTAGGACATTCTGGGGTCTCAGTTTTAATGATCTAAGATCCCGCATAATTGACACTTAAGAACTATGTATTTTTCACTGTAGGCAAGCATAATGTCAAAGTGGTTTGCAAAACACAAAATTCTGGAACCTTATTGTTGCCTGGAGCTTTTTGTGGCTGTAATCAGCAGTTTGTTTTATAAACCACCAAGGAATTCAATGTTTTGCTTTTTCTCCTTTGAAAAAGCAACCCTGACCATTGGCAACTGTGCTCGTGCCCGAGTCGAAAGCGTGCTGCAAAATTCTTGTTTTATTTTGCCGTGAGATTGCACGTTACCTGCTGCTGAAGTGAGGTGCAGGTGAGGCAGCACTTTTGCCTCTTAATCCAAAGAAAATGGTGTCAGCCTGGCTCAGTCAGAAGGTTGTGGGTACAAGCCCCAGGATGGAACTCTGAACACTCGGAGTCCAGGCTGCTGCTTTATTGTAGTGCTGGGGGCGTACGTTTTTTGAGAAACACAAAAAACGTGCGTTGCATTGTGAGAGTTGCCATCGTTCGGATGAGATTTTATACCAAGGTTCTTTTTGCCTGTTCAGGTGAAAAAATCCTGTGGTACAATTTGATAAGAGAAGGGAGTTTCTCCTAGTGTTGTGGCCAACAATCCCGGGGGGGGGGGGGGGTGGGGGTTGGAATTGGAGGTTTAATTTAATGTCCGTTTGTGGGATATTGTTGTGTGTTGAAGGTATCCTCCTGATGGGAAAGGTCTGACAGTTGACCTGTACAGATTTCAGCCTATACTTGGCACTCCTCTTGCTGGTTTCTTGGCATAATTAACCTGCATGTGTATGAAAAACATGACCTAAATGAAGACAAACTCCCATTCATTCTGACTTCTGGTAGGGCTGCGCTAGAGAAACATTCTGTACCTTGCAGCATTGAAAGCTACAGCTATCATTCATTTTTCTGATGCCTTTTTTATTACTGACCACATCTGTTATTTCATTTTACTGAGCTGAGCTTTTTTGTGTGTGTGTGTGTGTGGAGGGTGGGGGTTAGCTATGCAATTTTTAAACATTTAAACTGCTGAATTTTAAAAAAATTAACCGAATATAAAATGCATTTCATTAAATTCCCACTAGTTGCAGTGTGGTAAGTATTGGAATTGTTCAGTGGTCCTGTGGGGACAACGATATTGCAGCCAAAACTCAGCTTCTGTTTAAATTAGCTGTACTTTTTATTTAATTGGATGAAACCAGTATTTTTTTTCATATATATTCTTGACTTACAAATATTCATTTCATTAAAGTGAACAACACAGCGCTTTGCCTTTCAGCCCCATTTTGAACTGTAGCCAATGCAACCCCAAGCAGCTGTCCCACAGTTGAACATTTAGTCTCTCGATGTTTCGAGACTAAATGTCCATCTGTAGTACAGCTGCTGGGGGGTTGCAAGGACAAGGGCAACATTTGGGTTTTAACGTTTAAAAGCTTCTTAAGAAAACATTTTTCAACAAAGGCTTGCTCTTCCTCACTTTTGGCCTTACGGATCCCTTCACACTGCAAATCTGTTCCTAGAACAGAATATAATCAGAAATGTTCAGCCAACGATCTAGGCGCTGTCAAAAGGCTCTTTGTCCATTTTCTTCATAAGCCAAATCTTCAGGGTTTTAAAAAAAACCTGTACCAATGAGATGATAAATTATGTTTAGATCATTGCATCTTGCTATTGCCATGGTACCCAGCTAGCTTCAGACTAAAGCTTCTCTTTTTTAACCTTTATCATGTTTTCCCTTACATCGTAAGAAGTAAAGATTGATGTTTATGTCAAGCTGGCAGCTCTTAATTAGGAACTAAATGTGAAGTATTATTGAGATACCAGCTGTGGCCTTTAAGAATTGACACATCTTGCAACATAGCATTTTAGTATTTCATGTAGTCAAGTTGCCTCAGTTGAATAACTTTGTTTATAACAAAGTTTACCAAAGCAGGTTTGGAGTAGGTCTCTGCTTTTATTAGTTACGAGTATCTAATTTGGTAATAAATCCAAAGCTCAAAGTTATAAAATCTTAAAACTGAAGTCACCAGCATATAAATTACCACAGTATTATTTTTGGGCTTCTCTTCGTACTCGTGTGTCAGTCTGACGCACTCTTGCCTCTTGAGTCAGAGGGTTGTGGGTTCAAGCCCCACATCGGGAAACGTGTAGTCTAAGCTGACGCTCCAATGCAGTGGACACCCTAGGGGGCTGATGCATTATCAGAGGTGCCGTCCTTCAAATGAGATGTTAAACCGAGGTCCTGTCTGCCTGTTCAGTTGATTGTTAAAGATCCCGTGGCACTATTTGAAAGAGAGGAGAGTTTTCGCTGGGTCCTGGCCAACAAATTCCCTGAACAAAATTGACCAATCACCCATGGCTGTTTGTGGAACTGTGCTGTGCCCAACTGGCTGCTGCGTTTTGCCCATAAAATACACAAGTCACTTCACGTTACAGGATATCTGTGAAGCGCTTTGAGATGTCCTGATGACGTGATAAGATCCTATATGAAATCCAAGTATTATTATTACGCTTCAACTTCTTATTTTAGCAAGAGTTAATGCTTGCAGTTTATTACGATATCATGTATTTTCCTTTCTGTTTTTCCCTTACAGATGCAGCAGCTGTTTTATGAGAACTATGAACAGAATAAAAAAGGCTACATCAAAGATCTGCACAACAGCAAAATCCACCGAGCAATCACTCTGCACCCCAATAAGAATCCAGCATATCAATATAGGTTACACAGCTACATGTTGAGCCGCAAGATAGCAGAGCTCCGTCATCGTACTGTTCAGCTTCACCGGGAGATTGTACTGATGAGCAGGTACAGCAACTCCGAGGTTCACAAAGATGATATGCAATTGGGAATCCCTCCCTCGTTCATGCGGTTTCAGCCGCATCAGAGAGAAGAGGTACTCGAATGGGAGTTTTTGACTGGAAAATATCTCTATTCAGCATTTGATGGACAGCCTCCACGGAGAGGAATGGACTCTTCCCAGAGAGAGGCTTTAGATGACATTATCATGCAGGTAATGGAGATGATTAATGCTAATGCCAAGAGCAGGGGACGTGTCATTGACTTCAAGGAAATTCAGTACGGTTACCGAAGAGTCAACCCTATGTATGGTGCTGAATATGTTCTTGATCTTCTGCTTCTCTACAAAAAACATAAAGGCAAAAAAATGACTGTTCCCGTGAGGAGGCATGCATACTTACAGCAAACCTTCAGCAAGATCCAATTTGCTGAGCATGAAGAGATCGATGCCAAAGATTTGGCCAACAAGATTAATAGTAACTCTGGGTCTTTATCCTTCCTTTCCAACCCCCTCAAGATATTTGTTCCTTTCCAATTTTCAAATGCTAATCTGGAACGCAAGGACCCCAAAGACAAGAAAATCAACATTTTGGTCCCGCTCTCTGGGCGCTTTGAAATGTTTGCACGGTTCATGGGGAACTTTGAAAGGACCTGCCTCGTTTCAAATCAAAACGTTAAGCTGGTAATTTTGCTCTTCAATTCCGATTCAAACCCAGACAAAACAAAGCAAGTAGAACTAATGCGAGACTATCGCGTCAAATTTCCCAAAGCAGACCTACAGATTCTGCCAGTGTCTGGAGAGTTTTCAAGGGCACTTGCTCTAGAAGTTGGATCCTCCCAATTCAGCAACGATTCTCTACTTTTCTTTTGCGATGTAGATTTGATTTTTACAGCTGAATTTCTGCAACGCTGCAGAGACAACACTGTCCAAGGAGAACAAGTGTACTTTCCAATTATCTTTAGCCAATATGACCCAAAGATTGTATATGCCGGGAATGTTCCCAGTGACAACAATTATGCCTTCACTATAAAGACAGGATTCTGGAGGAACTATGGATTTGGGATCACTTGTGTTTACAAAAGTGATCTGTTGCGTTCAGGTGGGTTTGATATCTCTATCCAAGGTTGGGGTATGGAGGATGTGGATCTTTTCAACAAAGTGATTCAAGCTGGTCTAAAACCATTTAGGAGTCAAGAAATCGGAGTAATACACGTCCATCATCCCGTCTACTGTGATCCTAACCTTGAAGCAAAACAGTACAAAATGTGCTTGGGCTCCAAAGCTTCAACCTATGGTTCCACACAGCAGCTGGCTGACCTGTGGCTTGAAAAAAATAAATCCAATCTTGGTAACAGCAGCAATAAGAGTTCAGATAGGACAGCCTAATGTCCAGCTAGGCTGGCAAACACTTTCTACTTTAATTTATTTTTTATTTTTTTTATATAATGCGGCAGTTGACTAAAACTACAGGAGGATAGATTTTGTAAATAAATGATTGTTTTACAGATGGGGTGGGGGGTGGGGGGAGAACATTTTTGCTTTGAACAAATAATGTGACCAGTATTTACATCGATGATTTTGCTGGCTGCACTGACTGTGTATTTCCTGCACTTTGGTGTTTGAAGAAGGTTGGATGGAGAAGCCAATGCACCAAGCAGAACATGTCTGATTTGACTCCTGATGCTTGAGCTAGAGGACCAGACCCTATGGGTCAGTGGTGGGAGACTTGACGAATGGAACCATAAATGTGTACCTGCCGCTGCAGCTCCCTTGGAGTTGTTAAATCTAACTTATAATGTGAATAAATGTTGGACTGATAAGTTTTTCATGCAAAAGAAATGTACCTATTTTAAACTAGCTGGAGCACCCCACACTGAATTTTTATACTATTTTCATTCCATTCGCACTCGATAGGTTTTGTGATCTGTTGAGAGAATGAACCAATATTCTGGTACAGTACTTTAAATTGTCTTGTCTGTTAATTTTTCTTTCCTTCGGTCAGTTTCATAATTTATTGACATTTATTTTAACCCTTGCTCCAAAGTGTTGTCCATGTCCAGTTGCTTATTCACCACTTTTATGCATATTTAGGAGGACTATATTGCCTTTGTGCGTGTGTTTTTTCTTAAACACAATGTGCTTGTTCCCCAGCATTAATCCTTCCCACCTCCCCTCATAGGTTTACACCTCTAATGATGTGCAATCTCTTCTCTTGTGCCAACTTCCAACTAAAGCTGGTTAATTTTAGGTGTATGACATTCTCTCCTTATATATGTGCAGCATTTTGTGCTATTTTGCTTTTTGCATTTTTTTTAAACCAATAGGTGGTTATTCTGACCTTAGGAAGGCACATGAAACTGAGGACACATTTTATTTTTAATTTCTCTTCTCTGCTTTTAAGTTTTGTTTTTTCTCTCTCACGCGCGGACCAAAAAATCACCAGAATATGTTATTCAAATGTAATTTAACTTCAACAGTTTAGCCCTATAAAATCCATCTTAAACTTCTCTAGTACACTTTCTCTCACCTCTTAACCTTTGAGTTTGCTTAAGAAAATGTATATCATTCAGATGAAATCGGATTTGAAAATCTGCACCTAATTAGCTTGCAATCACTTTTCTTAGGCTTTTTTTTAAATAGAGCTACAACCAAAAGAAAAGCAGTTACTGAATAATTTATTAAGAATTTTAATATCTCTTTATAATACTATTGATCTTTAAGTAAAATAAGTTGTGAAATGGAAACAAAGTACAAGTTTTCACTGCTCCTTCCCTTCGTATATGCTCATCATTTTCATTTGCAGTGAAAGGTTCCTTACTGCAGCTTTAAGCAGCAGTTATTGACTTTCAGTGTCTGCCTTTCAGGGATATGTGCCTGACCAGAAAACTCTGTAGTTCATCACCAGGAATAAAACGCTTCAATCACAAACGAGAAAGTTTTACACAAACTAATCTGCATTTCTACACAGATCAAATGCTTCTTCACATCTTAACCCATTGTCCTCAACGCATTTACTCTTGCCCACTTTCTCCCTCTTTTTTAAGTTCCTGCAAGTACTTTGCATGGCTCCCTAGATTTCCTTGGTACATAATGGTAGGAGGTTCTCTTTTATTCTACCTAGGAAATCTCAAGCTGTTGCTTAGTTTTTTAGCTAAAATAATAGGGATTGCCAAACTAAAGAGCCATTTGTTCTAGGTTTCAATGCCAGCCAACCCTAACAATACTATCTTTCCTTCCTAAAAGCTGACCTTTAGGATTTTGTAAATTACGCTGCATTTTGGAGACAGAACCTTTTCTGTTTTATTTTGGAAGAATCTAATTAATGTAGAGAACAGAACAATCCCTGGTTTTAACTGTGCAGTAGGAGTCATTTGCTGTACTTTTTTTGTTTTTGTAGGCTTCTCCTGTTTATCACCCTCTTACATCATTCCCTATGGAAGTCGTGTCACTTTCTTGTCATTTCAAGTTTACAGATTAGGTGGCGAGCACAAACCTTAGGCATGGCAGCTTCTCACATTTTTAAATGAAGTCACTGTTTCATCGATTGATGCACCTTATTTGAGACTGGCAAGGATTTTAAGGGAACCAAGCATTTTTCGAAACAAAATCTTACTCTGAACAGATCATTCCAATAAAAGCCGTACACCTGATCGTGATTGTGATTTTTATGAATTGCTCATGTAGGCATTGTTCCTTTTTTGTGTGTTAAAACTGTACAGTTTTAAATTTGTTGTATTGACTATTTTCAGAAGGAATAATTGATACACTTACCTTGGTGAAGGAGTGAAAATCTCCCCCAAACTGCAATTGATGGACGCCAGCATAACATGTACAGATGCTGTCTTGCAGGCTAGTTTTGATCAACTATGTTTTTATAGTATAGAATATGTTCCACATTCATTTTGCCTCATTGTTTTGGGGGTGAAATCAAATGATTTGACAATTGTTAAACATTCTAAAATGGGATGTGATTTATTAATCTTTTTTTGTTAGTGAATTTGTGTTTTTAACTAGTTCAGTTCAAGTCCCTTTTTCAATGCAAATCAGCATGTAAAATTTTTTAAAATCCCCCTGTACTTGATTAGTGTATATAATGTTTTAATAAATATTTGAATACAATCCTTTGTGTGGCATTTTGTTAATTCTGCATCAAAGAACACAGTTCTTGTTTTTTTTTAAAAAAGGAGTCTTTTTAAACATTTTATTGGTGACCTGATGATGCGTCTCTGCTCTACTAACATGGTGACCATTTCTGATTTTAATTTTTTAAATTATTAACTTTGTTTGTTGTACAGGGGAGGAAGGTGAGGGTTCTGATATGCCAAATGTGCTCATTGATTCTGTGTAAGTCTCTGTAACATTCCATATTGTTCCTGACTAAACAACTAATTGCTGCATATGTATTTTAACCCAGATCATGGTTCATGTCATTTTGTGTGTTTGTCCTATCCTGTGCACTTGAGGCTCTGAACTCTCATTATCAGTCACCATATGGCTCTCTGTGGCAGTCATTATGTATTTGTTTCTCCTTGTTCAAAGCACAATGTGCAGCTCGATTTGATTTTGCTTTAATTAGCCCATTCTCCCAATCTGCAACTTCATGTGAGAGATTTGTCAATGTCTTGCCGACATGACTGTAAGCTTATGACGATGCTTCAATGCAATCATACCAAAAGATCAGATTTTTTTTACAAAAAACATTGCATTGGTACAGGACTCGGATCAGTTTCAATGTCCCATATTCATGTCTTTGAACGTTGTTGCCTGACCCACCACAATCTGTGGATAGTGGTACAAAGGCCACATTCTAGATTATTCACAGGATTAACATTTGTTAATCAATGGTTCTCAGTGTAACTAAATCAAGTAAGAAGCAAAGTGATTGATTATTTACCATTTTGATAAAAGGAGCATTACAACCGTGCACAAATTTCATTGCTCTCCTCTTGTGTGCAGACATCATTTGAAGTTGCTGTAAATACATTTTTTTTATTTGTAAGTATCATTGATGTCCTGACCAACAATCCTTCAGATATATTTGGTAGTTTCAATTTATAACTGGGTGAAAATTGGTTGCCACATTCACCTAAATATAGTCACTACACTGTGAAGCGACTTGGGGCATCCTCTCATGGTGAAAGGCGCTATATCAAATACAAGGATCATCGTTATTTTATTAGGTCCTGGAGTGACTTTAATTTTTTCTTCCAAGTCTTGCAAATGGACTTTAAAATGATGCAGCAGTTGACAGAGATCTATTCCATCTGGAGGGCATTCAGTATAAAGTGTTGCTCTTCTGCCAAGTTGATTTTGAGGTTGTTCCAACATGTCATTATGTACCTTTTAGTAGTGAATGCTAAGTGGTGGTATCTTATATGTGATTTCTTTTCTTAAGTAAGCTTTGATGCCTCTCCAATAATGCAGCCTTTTTGGTGATCTTGGAAGTGCAGAATTTAAACTGAAAGGCCCATCTTTGAGAAACATTCTCCCATATAACTTCTGGAATGAAATGACTGCATTTATCAAAAGGACAATGTACAAACAGTTTTGTCCATACACTCTTTGCAGTTTTGCAATAGTGTAAGATTCTACTTTGGGAGCACCACCTTTCTCCTGCAGGTGTTTGGTGGTTTGTAACAGTCGTGTAGAGTTATGGCATTGCCAAGATAGTGGAGTGCTTATTTCAGAATAGTAAAGTAGGAATCAAAAATGAATTGGTGAGCATCACGGCAGAAAGCATATCACAGTATTTTCTCTCCTATTCCCCATCTCTCTTTCCAAGTGTCATGTTTTAATTTTAATTTATGCAACTGGCGGAGTCGCATGCTTTCAGCTACCTCCAATGTAATCTGAAGATGAAGGTCACCTAAAATAGTAAAACAGAAAACAAGATGCTAATCTGGAAATCAAGAATGGGGAGTGAGATTGCAATTGATGAAGAACAAAAAAAATCAAAGACAGAAAGAGAAAAGAAAAATAGAGAAAAGTAAAATGGAAAGGGAGAGGCGGGGGACCTGAATCTGAAATACCAAGAAATACATTTTTAATTGTGTCTTTGGAAAGATTCGTTTTCAATATTAAGCAATCGCATCTGTTTTTTAGTAGAGTAGATTGAGAACAGATCGCTGTGTGGTTTTTGGAAACTAAACCAGGTGACGAGGAATACAGTACATTAATAAAGCCACAATTTGTCAGCGCCGAAACACCATTGAATCTTATCCAAACGAGCAAGAGAGATTCAAGGGGACGCTCCCCAAATATGAGGGTAGCATTCAAGTGTTCAATGAAGTTGAGTTGGTGATATACAGAGAATTGAAGGAAAATTAAAAGTATTTGACTGAGAAAATTCAGCTTCTTGTTGGTGGCTTTTGCAAAAGAGGTGTGATAAATTGAGATAAAAATGCTCATGCCTTATACTGAATTTCTAAAGTTGCTTTGGCAATACAGCAATGTGGAGTAGGAAATCCGCTATATGTTTCTGTTCTACGTTGCTTTGAAATTGGAGTGGATATAACCAAACGCTCTATTTAGGCATTCTACGCAGATGTACTTTTGGTGTTGAACAGAATTCAAGATCTGATGTTTGTTAATTTTGTTTAGTTAATGTTAAAACCATATGTGCAATCAGATTGTTGCTAACGTACAAAAAGATGACCTTTCAAAACTTTGCAGCTGTAAATGTGCAGGATAGCCGCAGCATTAAATTCAAGCTCTGCATTGCAAGTATTTTTACGACCTGAAGATATAAGTGGAATGAAAAAAAATCTAGGAGAAAAGGCAATGACAAGAGCCATAAATTTCCAGTTGTTAACCAGGCTCAACTGATGATGAGATTCAATACAACTTCAAAATCTGAATCTATTGGGAACCTATTGCAAAACGTCATTGTACAGTTTTTAACAAATGTTTCTTTGTTCATGGCGATTTAATATCAGCAGTTTCATTTCTGAGAAATAGACTATAAACAATTTTGATAAAAGTGGTACAATATTGTGACCTCCTGCCAATAAAGGGATATTGAATGCCAGAGAAAAAAATTTTTACTTGCAAAAAAACAATAAAAGTTTACAAGGAAGCAAAATAATATTTGTCCGTGGTTCTTAGTTGGAAATACATTTTTAATAATCTTCTGTGTAGATTTCAGAATTTTACAGCTGTTTTACTGCAGTATGAATTGGCAGCGTTCACTCCATGATCCCTGTGGTTGCTTTCTAAAGAAATCCAAATTCTCGCGAGGATACAGGAAAAAGTCTCCAGCTACGTTCTGCTGGCTTTGGTCTATCCAGCTGTATTCACTCATCAGTCTGCGGTGAGAAAAACTCTTTCATATGGATGGGCATAATAGTGTGTTCTTTGATAAATCTGTGTACACGTATTGTAAGGGGCATGGAAGGAGTAACTAATGTTTGATACTACATTTTCAGAAATCTTAATAGGAACATAGGCACAGAAATAGGCCATTCTACCCCTTGAGTCTGTTCCACCATTCTATTAGATCATGTACCTCAACTCCAAATAAGATTTTTAGTGGAAGGGTAATGCATCCAAAAAGCATTCTTATCGTCTCTTATAAAATGTAGTGCTGCAAACATTTGATCAATGGTCATACGAAAATAAGAACACAAGTAGCACATTAGCTCTGTTGAAGCCAATTCATCAAGTCTCTGAAAGTTTAGTCCAAGGCCTAATACAACAAAAGAGAGTAAAGATTGTTTACACAAATGGATCATCCTTTGAACCTCTTCCTTCACTGCTTCGTGGCATTAGTATTTCATGCCATACATTTAACAATTCCAAGTAAGTGTTCTGTAATTTAAACAGATCTGCCCACAACAGAAAGTAAAGAAACACAGTAAAGATTGAAGACTCCCTGAATTAGATACATCAGACTCATTATACCTGAGGGATTCACAGAGTCGCAAGCAATTTAGGGTCATGTTATAGTCTGATCTTTCATTGATCTTTTAACTTTCAGTAAGGTACTGTAATGGGAAAAATATTTTGAGTAAAATTTATAATAATAATCCTGCAATTGATATTGCACCTTATCATGACACTTCACAGAACTTCACTTTGAGGCATTTTGACGTAATAAGGCACTACATCAAATGCAAGAGTTATTACTAATAATGTTACTTCTATTTTTGCCAATGGCATACGAACAACTGCAGTGCCAAGCTCTTAATACTGAATTAAAGCTTGACCAGGAAAATGCAAATTGACGAATGATTGAATCTGCACCAAATGAATTATTCACATGCAATGCTGAGGTTGAATCCAAACTATTTTGAAATTGAATAATTCTTTCCCAGTGGAGTGTTGCAATTTTTTTCTGTTTACTCTCCCCAAGGCTAGTCGTTTAAGTTATTGGAATCACATGGGATGCCCAGGCATAAGGTGGCTAATCGTGGAGTATGGAGAGCAAGGTTATTTGAGGGGAATGCAAAAATTGAGATAAATGCATATATCAATCTATTCTTTCTGTAAACACATAACTTTAATAAGTACATGTTCTCAGGGAGGATTGCTCAAGCTCCGCACCTACATCTGGTAGCACTATCATTCAATGGCAAGGGATGTATGTTCGAGCTGTGGAAGGTGCTGAGCTGTGTTGCCCACCGGGTAGCTCACAGGGAGTTCCTGGTACCTACCACCCATCTAGTGAGGGCTCAAATCCGGGCTTGTTGAATGTGGTATGTGACAACACACAGAGCTACAGGAAGAGAGCTGGAGTGGGAAATAAAGGTGCCATACATAGGCTTTCTGGGCCTCTGGGGGTGGCGGAGCTAGCACGTAATAGCAGCCATTCAATTCAATCAGTTAAAATTGAGATTAGCAGCAGTGATGCTTCTGCAGTGGACAGAAGTGTAAAAAAAACAGAACATCATCCTGCTTTCATGATGACAACTTGCATTTATGTAGTGGCTTGCATTTATGCGACCAATGTCTCAGCGCTTAACAATGATGTGGGTTTGACACCGAACTGGAAAGAATGGGGAGGTGACCAAAAGCACGGTCGAAGAGAAAAGTCTTCAGGTGTGAGGCAAAGAGAAGGCAAAACAGGAATTGAGGCAGGGAATTCCAGAGATTCGGGGCGGCGGCTGAAAGTCAGATTAAAAGACGGTTTCAAATTAAGATACCGCCAGACCTTTTTAGTCTCCCCAAATTGCTAACACTGCACTACAAGTAAAGGGACGGGAATAACTGCAGAAAATATCTCAACCATGTTGAAATATTTGCCTCATGTTTGCCTAAGAGAGAGGTCGCCTTCAAATGTCAAGCTGGAAGAACAACGTGGGGATGACACGCAGACTGGAGATCGCTGAACCCTGGAGAAGGAATTGGAGCAGTGTTCTTGCTCAGAGGCCAAAAAGGGGTGGAAGGGTCAAAGGTTATTCTGCCCAACTCTGGTGAATCTGAAGAATCTATTAATTCTGTTGGTTTGGGAAAAACATATGTGCGTTCAAAGCTCTTGTCCGTTCACGTTTTAATTAAGGAAAGGTACAGAATCTATCGGATTGTAAATCTGGAATTCAATCCTCAGGGATATTGAAGCACACCACTCATGTTTCACAAAGCTCTTTAAAAATTAAAACAACCATTCTAAACCGTTTGTAAGTTTTGCCGTGAAGATAAACAGAGATCTCACATTTATTTGCCAACTGTAGTCCTGTCACTGTTCTGTGAAATGTGAAGGGTTAACACAAAAGGAAATACTCCACGCTGGCAAGGATGAGGACGAGTTCAGTAGCTGAAAAGGGGCCGTTCAATTTGCACCTTACAATGAGGGATTATTTATGCCTCTTTTACTGGGCCTCTGACTACACTTTGAGCGACACCCAAGTGGCTATTAACAATTGAGTTCTCTCAGTGTGCAATCCCAGCAGAACTGCTTTTATATTTAAATTCTCTGTGTCTTCCAGCCTTTGTTCCACAAATGTGCCATATCAGTCACACTGTTGTTCCAGTGGACTGTTGCTGGACTATATAACAGTAGTGAAGGTCAATAGTTTCACCTAAATATCAGATGATTTTGCTCCTGAGCTTGTATTTAGGTAGCATCAGTCAGGGGTGGAGGGAAGGGTTGAGGGAGTAATGCAAAAGGTTCTGCTCATGTTGTACGTCATAAGCTCCACGCACAGATTTTTTTTTGCCTGATGTCTTTTCTTCTCCCTTTGCAACTCATTGTCTGTTTTCTGAGTTTCTGTTTCTTCTTTAATTGCTTATCTCTCTGGCTTTTGTGTCCTGTTCTTTCATACGTTTTGCCTTGTGCCTTGTCAATTTTCTTTGTCTTTTTTTCCCTCTCTGCATGCTACTCTCTCATTGTTTGATCTCTCTCACTCCCTCTACCTGTCTCTCTCTCCTGCTCTGTCTTCTCTGCAGTTGCCAGATGTGCCCAATAAGAATGTATAACATTAGACACAATCTTATCTTGTTCCTGTCCTGTAACGAGCACCACTTATCACTGACACATACTTTACTCCTCTGACTGGTGTAAATGTGAACTAAAGATGTGGTTGACATGAACTACTGCATTAGAGAACAAGATCAAAGAAACTTCCAATGCAATTGAGCTTTTCTGCTAACTTACTGAGCCACACAGCTATACTTTCAATACTTGGTCGATACTGAATTAACTCATCTTTGTGAGAGGGCATAAGTGACATTACAATTGGTTTCAGTGCCCCCGGGTTATGAAGGAGAATTTTATCCAAGGCTCACTCGTGAAAGATATAAGTGCTTCTGGGCTGAAAATTTCTAAGCTTCTAACTGAGGCGACTCTGGTTGAAAAGCACCATCGACGCTTATAGTGGAGAAACACAAGTGTCGGTAAATGGTAAGAACGGTCCAGTGGTTAATTGCTCTTATCACCGGATGGTTCACTTACTTTCTTTTAAACAGTTCAGTGTAAATCTTAAACAAATGTAAATGATAAACATTGAGAAAGGAACACAAGAACTTTTAACTGCAAAGTGCAGATGCAATATATATTGGTGATGGAGTCAGATTTATTTGTTGAGCTGCAATGCAAGTGATATGAAGTATTGAAGTATCTAAACATTTACTATGTTTAAAATGTAGTGCGTAAGTTCCTGACTTTATCTGTTATCTTTTTCCATGTAACTAGCAATGTATACTTGGACAAGCAGACTGTGGGTCTATCCTAATCTACTTATCAACAAGCAAAAGGAAGTAGATATAGTATATTCCAAATTATAGTAGTAAATTTGAAGTTTTAAATACCCAGTGCGTGTGAAAATTATTGATCATTTCAAACAAGTGGCCGCTGATCACGCACCATCAATCATTGTTCTTCACTTATTTCAATCAGGTTAAACTTTAGGTAAAGACAACTGTTTAGGGTAAAGTTTTACAAGCACATCGCAAAGTTGGTCTCACTTTGAAGCTCCTTGTGAGTGGAATGTGGAACCAAAGATATCCTGCTTCTCGGAGTATAGATCATTCTCCCCCTCCCCCCGCCCATTCCAACATTTCTGGAAGGTGACAGGCCTGGGAGGAGATGGTTAGGTTTACGCATGAGATGGAGGCAGACCAGAGGATGTGGTCTTTGTTATGGAAAAAATTATATGAATAAAGAAGGTGCCAAGGTAAATATCGGTCTTATTTTTTTTTCCAATTTCCAATTAAAGTATCCTGCCAAATGAGGGTAATAAATGTAATTCGTCTGCAAGTACTTTAACGTATTGTTCTGCCCAGTGACATAGAGTCTACCTACAAAATACACAGCCCCTTCCATTGTAAGGTGCAAACTGAATGGCCCCTTTTCAGCTACTGAACCTGTCCTTATCCTTGCCAGCGTGGTGTATTCCCTTTTGTGTTAACCTTTCAAATTTCATAGAACAGTGACAGGACTACAGTTGGCAAATAAATGTGAGATTGCTGTTTATCTTCAAGGCAAAACTTATAAACGGTTTAGAATGGTTGTTTTAATTTTACAGTGTAGTGCTTTGAGACATCTTGGCGATGTGATAAGGTGCTATACCAAATGCAAGGATTATTATTACATTACCAGAATGGAATTCAGTAATATAACTGGACATGCTGCGAGAGGAGAAGGTTGTCATTAAAGGAAGGATATTTTATAAGACACCAGGGATGCGTAAATGCTCAATGTATTGATGTTAACAGGCTATGTTGCTGTATTAACAATACACAGGGGAACTAGAGAGATCTAGGAGATCTTCATCAAGCCAAATCACAGGAGAAATGAGTGATTGATATTGCTGGCCAGGAGGTCTTGTGGACTTTAGCCACTTGATAGCCATATGGATTGGTTCAATCCTTGCTCGGTGCTGAACACACAGGAGTCAAATCGTAATGTTTCTTAATCGATTCACTTGATGTATCCAAACGTCAAAGCAGGAGTCAGGGAGCTTCTGGAGTGTAAGGGGGATAAAGGGACTGTTGGTTGAGGCAGGTGAAAAGGGTACTTTGAAGTATGGTATGTCAGCAAATTCAGCAGCTACACTATACCATAGTCTAAGCTGACACTCCAATGCACTATTTGAAAAGAGAAGGGAGTTTGTCCCTGTATCCTGGACAACAAGCTCCCAAATAAAAAATTGGTCACTCACTCCATGGCTGTTTGTGGGACTTTGCTGTGTGTAAACGGACTGCTGCATTTTGCCCACACAAAAATACAGTCAATAACAGTCAATACACTTTAAAATACATTTTTAAAAAAACACACTTTACAGTATATCCAGTGAAGCACTTTGAGGCAACTCAACAACGTGATAAGGCAATAATAATCAAATTATTATTTTTATTATTATCCCAGCAACATCCCAGAAAAAGCAATGAGGATAATGACCACAATGATGAAACATGATGAATGTTTTTGTTTATTAGGGAAATTTGGGTCAGGGAAGAATATTGGTCAGTACACCACCCTGCTCTTCAAAATAGTGCCTTGCAATCTTTGGCATCCATTAGAACCACAATAACAGGCTGACAATTCCATGTTTCATCCAAAGATCAAAACCATGGACTTTGGTTTTGCAACAAGGAAAATCTTTTCTGCAGTGTTTAATTTGCATTTCAGGAAAATACTCTAGAAACTGATGTTGACTAATACAGGCATTGGATGAAAGTGTCTTGCAGCCAATCTGAATTGTTACGTTGTTTTTCTCATTTACTACTGCTAAAACAATATCTGGTTTTGATTACGTAGTTTACAATGCAGTGCTGTTCTGCCAAATATTGTAACTGAATTATAGTACGTTCAATCTGGCAGAACACTGAAGCTATTAAATGCATAACTGAAGCCATTGTTTTTTATAAGTTGTCATAAGAGAGGAAACCTAATAAAAAGCAGCACCTACTCAGCTTAAATTGTGGTAATTATAATTTTAAATCCATGATAAAAAACACTCAAAGAAAATAAAAGCTAATAAGAATATTGAGAGGGAAAGAAAGATTTCTACCATATTCTTGCGTTATCACTATGAGTGGTCACCTGTTAAACGGGGGCACTAAGATTTCAGACGTCTTGGTTACATTCCAAATGTTCATTGTCCTTGTACCCCAAGTATTACACATAGGGGGTTGATGATCGTGTGCTGAGTACAAACTGTGCACTTTAACTACAAGATATGACACACACAAACCACTAAAAGTAGCCATCTCTTTGTTACTTCTCTATAATGGAATTTCCCAACATCGATGACCGAGTATCAATAAATAATAATAATCTTTGCGTTTGATATAGTGCTTTATCAGGTCAAAGCATCTCAAAGGGTTTGCAGAGCTTGAAGGCGGCAGACAATTTGCAACAGCCAGCATGAAATGAATGACTAATTTATTTTTACCTGGGGGCACCTTGATAATCCAGTGCAATGTTGGAGAAATCCTGCATTATCAAAAGTGCCGTCCTGGTTTCTCATGGTTTTTATACCAGCAATTCTCCAAATAAAATCATGGCTATTAGTGAGACATTGATGTGCGTAAATTAGCTGCTGCACTTACACCTTACACTTTACAGTAAATCCCGTGAAGCACTTTGAGTCATTTTGACAATATGGTAAGGTGCTATATCAAATGCTAGGATTATTATTATTAAGAAGAAGAAATAATAAAGCTAACATTAAGAAATCTGTTTATTCTCCTCCCTCCAGCAAATACAGAGTTATTACTTGGATCAATCCGAAGGAAACTGAGAAGGTAAGGGATCTTTACGAAGAATATTTAAGTTCTTTGAATCAATGAAATGCTTAGCATAGAAGTTCCCAAAGCATACTTTTTATACCTCTAAATTCTTGCCATAAATATATAGATTCCCACAAAATAGAAATCATACCAAACATATAAGGATTTATATTGAAAGCACATATAGCTCTCACTTACTTTAGGATGAAGGGGAGAAGGTTAACATTCTTATTCTTGCAATAAGCAACAGCTACAGTAATTTGAAGATCATACAGATCAATGTCTGCAGCACTTCCTCCAAAAATACAGAGAAAAAATATGTATTAGATGTGCATTCAAAGGATTATGGTGTTTTGTCTTTTCCCCTAATTTTCTCTGTTTTTGTCTTGAAGGCACTGACTCATCATAGAATCATAGAATTATACAGCACAGAAAGAGGGCATTCAGCCCATCGTGTCTGTGCCGTTCTTTGAAAAGAACTATCCAATTCAATCCCACTCCCCCGCGCTCTCCCCATAACCCTGCAAACTTAGTCCTCCCCAAATAATTACTCATGCTTGGTTCTGATTACATGGGCACCAGGAAGTCTCCAGATCCTCATTCAAATGGCATCCTTCACTTATAAGTCTAAAGATTTAATGTTGACAGACTATTTGACCATGCAGCTTGTCAGCTAAGCCCAATTTAGTCCTTTTCCAATAACTATATGCACTTGCCTTTGCTCAGGATTCTTTAACACAGGTTATCACTAGACCACGTGTAATGAAGAAACTTACATAATTTAATGTGTACAAACAATCAGGCCAAATGTGATGATGTTTAAAGGAATGAATGAGAGGTTGGCTCATATTTTTAGAAGCACTAGGAATTGTGTAGCTCTACCGCTGATCAACAAATTGTGTTCTATTTATAAAAAGAGTCAGACATAACTATGGAAATGGTAGAGTGGTTGGTCTAACATCAGCAATGGGAAAATGCTTGAGATCTTTATACAAGATGCAATCAATGTGTATTTAAAAGGCACAGATGCTATAAACAATAGTCCATAGAATCACAGAAATGTACGACACAGTTGGAGGCTATTCAACCTATTATTTCATATCAGTTTTTGCCCCTCTAGGAAGCCATCCATCACGGTCAATGTGGATTTAGAAGCTATGGTTCATTCCTCTGAATCTGCTGAAACTCTTAAGAAATAGCTAAAGTAATGGATTATTTAATAGCATATCCAGTGCTTATTACTTACTTGGATTTTGAAGATGTACAGTATTTGATAAAGGTCCATTCCACATGTGATACTTTTATGGATATTAATGTTCACAGAATTAATTGGAGATTTCCTGGTTGGACTGAAATTTGCCTTAGAACCAATAAGCTGAAAGTCAAGAATGAATAGAAAAAACTGGATCCAGTGACTGATGGAATCCTGTACGTTTTCATTTTGGAATATTTAATATTCATAAATGACTTTGAGACAAGTGCTTCTCGTAAATATAAATTGTGCTTGTGATACCAAGATACATAATCAATAATAGCAGGAAGATAAACAGGATGCAGAGAAATCCGGACTAACTGAGCTAAGGGTCAAGGTATGGGCTGACCATTTTTAATACAGATAACTGCAAGGTAATGCATATTGCAATAAGAAACAGAAACGCATACTAAATGGAAAGCTATCCATTAGCAGAGGTGAAAGAAAATAACTTAAGTGCAATTATTGATTATTCACCAATGCTTTCCAGACAATGGCGACAAAGATAATCCAATATTATACTAACTGCATCTTCAGGGAAGGAAACTTTAATTGCTACCTGCATGTAGCATGCCTCATACATGACAGACATACAGAGAAGCCATGTTCTTCATCATAAGGATAGAAAAGAAAACAAGACTGTGAATAAGTAAAACTCAACCATACAACCTATATTTAATGCACATTCCTATCCCACATTTGCCTGCAAATACAGTCTTTCCACTTCACTGTGAAAATCTGTAATGAAGCTTACTCCTATAACCCAATTTAATAGCATAAATTTCACTGCCTTCAATTAGTCCATTACACCGCCGAAACCACTGATCCTAAACATAACACTAATTGTGTATAAACCTTTAGTCTTGACCACGATTATTCACTATCAGGAGGACAGGGTAATAAGTACGATTTTAAATCAGTACATCTCGTTCAACAAATTGGGCGAGGCGATTGCCATGAAAGCACGTGGTACAAGAGCCATTTCCCACTAGTACATTAAGCATACAGTAAACTGTTGGCTGGAAAGCAATGGGGGAGATAGTTTCAACAGTCAGATAGTTGAATATTTTAGCAATTTGTAGGAATACTTAATCTGTTTATTTGTAAGTGTTTTTTCTCGAATGGATTAAAATTTATTATAATTTGATATTAGATGAAGGTACTCACTTCTTTGTCCATGGCATTAATCTATGACCTTCTGAAGCAGTATACACAGTCTTAGTGTGCTCAATACCATACACAGTACGGTAAATAAGCATTGAAACTCTGAAAAATTGCTTACATTTTTTTTGAGTAATATTGTGGATTAAAAGCTATCAGATGACACTGTTTTATAGAGTATCACAGTACAAGCGATTTACTATTGCACAGCATTGTTTGCAGCAGAGCAATGGGTAACTCCTAAGATTGGGTCATGAAACAACAACCACAACTTGCATTTATATCGCGCCCCTCATGCAGGGTAGCGTCCCAGAGCGCTTGACAGTGGCGGAGCATGACTCCGAGCCGGGGGGAGGTAGGGTCGAATAGGAAAGTCTTCAGGCGCGACCTAAAAATGGGGAAGGAAGGTGCAATGCGGAGGGATCGAGGAAGGGTGTTCCAGAATTTCGGGGCAATCATTCACTATCATTCATAGCAATTGAGCGAGCAAAACAGCTACAAGGCACGCATTGTCACCAAATCATATACAAACAAATACTGACTGCAAAAGTGGTGATGGAATATTTCCACGTTCGACTTGTTCATTTTACTTATACAGAAATTCTTTAAGAAAATTGGACCCTGAAATCTGCTTTGCATTAGGCCCATTTTGACAGCTGCAGGTCCGCCCGAACATGCCCTCTGTGTTATTATTGCTCCGGACTTTCTTGCCTGCTTTCTGCTCCACTTGGCTCCAGCTGGAGTCACAAAGCTCTGTAAATACAGAGTTGTCCCAAACCTTTAAGTGGATTTAGTCAAAGTAAATCTTCCCCACCTCTAAACAACATGATGTTTATATTTACGGCTCAGATTCCAATGTGATCTTTCCTCCTTTACAATAATAGATAAGGCAACGCTCCTTTTATTGCAAAACACAGGTTAGATTTTGTTTAGTTTTTCTTAAGCTAGATTTTTTAATTAGCTGTAATTTATGATGACATTTTCTCAAGGTTCAGTTGTTAGTTAGAAATGATAAATTTGAAAGCAGTGGATTGAACTGCATGTAAACATTTTAAATAAAAAACTAATAAGGGATTTTTTAAAAAATAACAGTAATCATCCATTTTTATTTGATATATTACATCAAAACAGTTCAAAGAGCTTCACAGATTTTACTATATATAAAATGTAGTGACTATATATCTGTAAGCAAACACAGCAGTTATTTTGCAGATATCGACAGTATATGACACAGTAGTGCCCCACAAACAGTCATGACTAACAGGTCTCCACACACTCACCAGACTTTGGTAAAAAAATGCCTTGTTTTGTTTCTTTGGAACCAAAGGATATCTCCTCACACCCAAAGCCAAGAGCACCATCAGCATGGACTGAGGTTCTCTCTGATTAGCCATGATTTGCGCTGATAGTAAAAGTGCAGACAGAACAAATGTGCAAACAATCTGGTCCGGGCCAAAAAAATCCTGTATGCCATACACTGTTGATATCTGCAATTTTGAAAGTGTATATATTCCATCTTTCCTTATGATGTTGAGGGTTTAAAACATTGGAACTCAAGGGATAATGTTTTGAAGTGTAATTGGCTTTGTCACTTACTAAAAAGATTACAGTTTTAATCTGAAACACTGTGAACTAAGGCATGTTATATTTTTCTCTCGTTCATTTTTGTAATATTCTGCATTGCAGATTAAGAGGGAGATTACCTTTGCAGGAATTACTTAAATAGTTGTATAGTTGGAATTTAGAAAAGACCAATTAATAGTTATTACAGAATGACAAGAGAAAGGAAAAAGACAAACTTTAATATCTCATCTGCAGCACAGAATCTTTGACATTGCTACACTCCTTCAGTACTGCATTGGAGTATCAGCCTTCTGGACTATTAGCGGCAAGTTCCAATGTGGGACTTAAACCCACAACCTTCTGACACAGAGGCTATCAACTGAACCAAATTGACACCTTACACTACTCTCTCATATTTATCTATGCAAATCGATAGCTCCATTAATCTGTCAGCTGATAGAAAATCCATAGAAGAAAATTAAAGAGGAACTCACACGCTCTACAGCAAATCTAAAAATAACAAGAATATAAAATGTGGTGTGTTCATTTATGTGGCTCTTCTGCATTAACATTCTGTAAAATAAGTAGAAATTCAGCTTCAGGGAATTCAACTCAGCTGCTTGGAAGTGAATTCAGAGTATTTCAGAGAACTATAGACTGGTTTTTTGTGTTCTATGCATGAATGACCAGCTGACTGCTCATTATGAATACTTGATGCTTCACACTGCTTTTTCCCAATTTGTACCTTAAATTTAATAAATCTTGGGCAGCATTAAATTGCTCTAAGGTCTCACGCAATCTTTGTGTTCACTCTTTACCGAACTGCAGAAAAACAGCTTTCAAATGAAGACTGAATTTAAGAATTGTCCACAACTCAGCACAATCTTAATTTTTTCCAGATAACAGGCTAAGGTTAGGTAGAATTTCAGGACTTGTATTTCATCTTAAATTTGTGGTGGTTTAAATCTAGTTCATTGTTAAATTTAAGCAATGATGTTATTCTTCAAACTTTGTCTTTGTTTAAATAAATATAATTATTCTGTCCTTGTGGAGGATGGCAGTGCCATGTATTTGTGTGACTCTCAGCACATTTGCACTTACATGCTATGGTTACACAAAGAATGATCCAAACCAAACAGATAAAGGTTAAATCAAGGTGTACAACACAAAGTTAGTCTCTCTTAAGCCACAACAAGCCACAACACAAAGTTAGTCTCTCTTAAGCATTGAAAGCTATTATTAATACTATACATTTCTTTTACATTGGAAATTCATATTGGAAATGTAATTGTTTTTGTTATTCGTTGGGTTTATGTTTAAAATCACAATTATGTTGTATCCACTGCTTTACAGAAGAAAACCCTGACGTAGGTATTGGCAGTACTGGGAAATGGCATTGTAAGTTTCAATAAAAGGCATCAACTGAGCAAAATGAAATGTGAGCTGCCTTGAAAATGGGCCAACAGTCCAAAGGGAATCGTGGATTCATCGCAGACTTTAAATAAAGCCTGCTATTCAACAACTTTAACATGAAGAAGAATGGACTAGCTCACCTTCAAAGACATAAATAATGCTATAAATGTCTTTGCTTTATAGAACTGTTGGTTTTATCAGTAAAGCCATCACTACAATTGACAGGAACTGACAGTAAGATGCTCTTGTGAGGAACTGCATGGACTAGGGATGCAGACAATATTAAACTGAAGGCCATTCACTTATTGCTATTTTTGAAGTCCCTATTTTTATGAGGGCACTTTGCCAGACAGGTTCTATGTAATATTATGCACATCCCACCATTTAACAGAACAGGCTCTTCCTGCAGCTTCAATTTCTCACATATTCATTCACGGCTAAATTTAAAGCGACAGTCCTGTGCAGGTTGATTGACAATTGCTTCATTTGCTCCAGTGATGAGCAATGGATATGTCAAACACTATAAGTGTAAAAAATGTTCATGTTAGGAGAAATAGTGCAAAAACCCAGAGGCTCTTTATTTTACCAGTGAAGACCTTGTTCAAATTTTGCATCTGAAGTTTAGCCATTGCAATCTTTCAGTCTTACACAGTTTGCCCTTTGCTGCTATTTGTGTGTCTTCTCTGCTGCAACATTATGAAAGAATGATTGTAAAAGGATTCATGGGTCATAAAAAGAAGGAAAATCAAAATATTCCTTTACCGTATCAGAGGACTGAAATCTCAGCTAGTCTTTGCCCCATCTCTTCCCCCTCCCATGTGAAGCCCACATTCAGACCTATCTTTTGACTACTCTTTCAGGCACCTAACTTCCCCGCTCACCCACTGCCCCCCACTTTGCGTTGTCAGTCAACTTTGTGAAACACTTTGACATGGCTTTGCAATGTGAATGGTGCTGTCTAAATATAAATTGTTGAAAAAGCATAGAAATGTTATCATAGAAAATTAACGATCTTGGCAATTAGACATTGATTTCCAGAAAATAACTTCCACTTGCAAATGTTGAGAGTTATTTAACTTGTGATACTTCAAAATGTCTCATCGACAATTCCTGAAAACTGGTGAAGATTGCACAGCAGAATGGCTCCATTTTGTTGTCTTACAGTCACTGATGTGCAACAGAAAATAAAAAAGGCATTGAAAGAGAGAGAAAAAAAAGGGGGTAACAGGATTTTGTGGACACCCTGTAATTTGGTCCTTTCGCTTCCCAACCCCTACTTCCCCTCCCCATCCCCAGATCTGTCCCTGTATCCACTGTGGTTTTACTCAAACCCGGTTTTTGGATTTTGTTGGGAAACTCGATTTTCAATCTGCGAATTTCACTAAACCAGAAAGAGCAATTCCCCCAACAATCCAAACAACTTGTTTTAAATTGGATTTGTGATTGGTGAGACCAAGGGCAGATTAGATGGCTGCTTTGCTGAACATCTCCATTTGTTTGTAATCTTGATATCATTCTCCCTGGGGTTTGTCACATCGCCTCCTCTGACCAGTCTCACTCCTAACTTTTGACTCCTACAATTGCTGCAGCCAAGCCTGGTAATAAATTTCAGGAACAGGACTGCAGACAAGAAGCATCATTTAATAAATGCTTCGGGCTATCTGTTTATACTTAATATAGCCCTGTAGATATTCTAAGTTTGCACTGTGTAGCGCTCTATCCTGTGTGAAGGGCGCTATATAAATGCAAGTTGTTGTAATGGTTGTTGTAAGTTTATATAAGAAAAGAAACTCTGAGCCAACAAATCCTGTTATGAAAGGGAAGGATTTTTTAAAAAAACGTTTAAGCTGTGAAATCAAGAGAAGTGTCTGGCGCACAAAGGAAGTGGAGTTGCTGTGTACACACAGCATCCAGAAGGTAATTGATATAATTCTAGTGTGGACAGGAAAACAGTTGCCCTTGAATATTTGAATCTAGGCTCTGAAACGAAGCATGGTTCCAAGCAGTATCAAACTTGACAACATAGATGCCAAAGGCAGGGAAATGTTGGATGAATCTACCCTGTTCCCTGTTCAGTGCCAAATGCAATTCCTACTATAAGATTATAAAGCCCAACCTTTTGTATTCGGAACTTTTGTATCCTTGCATTTGATATAACGCCTTATCAAGACTTTGAGACGTCTCAAAGCACTTCACAGAATATACCGTAAAGTGAATTGGTTGTATATTTTGTAGGTTAAATGCGGCAGCCAATTGCACACAGCAGTCTCCCAGACACAGTCGTGGATTGAATTTTTTTTAAGGAATTATTACCCTGTACAAGTGATTCGCAAATCGACAGGGTTCCTAATTACTGCTAGATAAACAGAGTAAGGAAAGTTGCCCAACATTTCGCTCCGCCGGGAATCAAACCCAGATCTCTCACTTGCGAGTGAGTGCTCTAACACAGGATAAGTTGAAATAAAAGTTACTTCTTCCTACTTTTTTTTCATCAATTTGCCAACTTGATGTTTAAGACGACAGACAATCCTTTTTATATTTTTGCTTTGATGCATTATGCATAGGAAACTCTTTACAAATGAGATGCAAGGGAGTGTTGTATATGCTTTGCATTCCCTTGTGAGGTAAAATCCATTGCGTTGCTCTGAAACCCATTACCGCACATTAATGTTAATTATAATTAAGTAAGGGGGTTTGGATTTAATGCCAAATGAACTCTCAATCCAAGTAACTATCTTTTGAGAAATCTAATATGCGTTTCTTTGCAGGCTAAATTTAATTAAGGGTTGATATCTGCACTGAAAGAATAATTATTTGATCAGTTTCAGAATAGTAGTTGGCTCCTGTTTGTTGAAGAAAGAGGTCATGATGTATTTTCTTTCATAGGAAATGTTGACTATATTGTAAAAACAAATTGCGCAGCTTAAAACTGGTATACAATATCCATCTGATAGAAAATAGAAAGGTTGCGGCAAGTGGCCAATATTTTCTGCTAAATCAACAGCACGACTCATCGGAGAATGGACAAAACCACAGCAACGCAAACTCCTCCCACACCAATGTAGGAAAATGGAGATTGTACAGGACCAGTAAAGAATTATTGTATTCTTTCCAAATGTGCAAGAGAGAAAGGGGAGGTGACCGGACGCATGGTTGAAGAGCAAAGTCTTCAGGTGCGATATGAAGATGGGCAAAGAGGGGGCAAGGTTTAGGGATTGAGGCACGGAGCTCAGAGGAAATGAAAAGGACAGTTTTGCCACCACCGACCATTTGGTTTTACCTTTGAAAATTATAGACTTCAATTTTGTTAAGCAGTGAATCCCTACCTCAATCACTCTCAGAGGTTAGAGCTGAGGGCTGAGTTATCATGTCGTCGGATCAATCAGTTTTAATCAGTTCAGTGTGGATACAAACATCGTGTGTAAATCAACGTTCAGAGCCTCCCCCCCACTGATTTAGTTCGTTGAAAAGATTGAAGAAATGGGGGCCTCTAAATTATTTTCAGCTTCCTTGAAACAGACGACTTGTGTCCAATAGTTTTTCTCTACACAAACATCTTATATAAGTCCCTGCTTTAAGCAAAAATAGAGGAAAATCAAATCAAGTCAGATGAACATACCCCCGCCACCCCTCACACACACACACGCACACACACGCACCAATTCACATTATATAAAGGGGAAAATTATGATGTTTTGCATCAGCTCCAATAGTAGAGAATGGGCTTCTTGTTTCCACTTTTACTATCAATTTACCAACCACTGTGTACAAGTACTGCAAGCCAAGGTCCAGCTGTAACTGGGTAGCGGTGGCTCTACCACATAAATCATCTGAGCAAACAATTTCTAATAAAAACTTTAACTGCAGCAAAGACTAAGGTACAAACTGGCCTTCAGCAGGTTTTTGATAACACATCCTGACATGTAAGTATCAGCACTCTTTTCAGCGGGTGCTGGAATGTACATAGGTGTCAGCCTGGCTCGGTTACTACCACTCTCATCTCGGAGTCAGAAGGTTATGGGCTCAAGCCCAGCGTTGGGACTTTGAACTCGCACAGTCCAAACTAATACTCCAATGCAGTGCGCTGTCAGAGATGCCATTTTTCAGTTGAGATGTTAAACCGAGGTGCCTTCTGCCTGTTCTGCCGAAGGGTGGTGGACCCAAAATGTTGACTCACTTTCCTTTCTCCATAGATGCTGCCTGACCTGCTGAGTTTTCCCAGCTCGCTCTGTTTTTGTTTCAGATTTCTAGCATCTGCAGTATTTTGTGTTTTGTGTCTTCTGTCTGTTCAGGTGGACACAGAAAAATCCCATAAATAATTTACAGTCAGTTTTCAAAAAGAGAAGGAAGTTTCTTCACCATGTCTTGGCCAACAATCGGCCTGATAAAATTGGTCTTTCACAAAGTGTGAAATTTGTGACCCACTGCTGTGAGAAAATTGGCTGGTGCATTTGTTTACAAAATACACGGTCACTACACTATACGTAAATTTTGTGAAGCTTTTTGAGACACGCCTGCTGACATTAAAGATACTAGATCAATTGCAAGGATTATTATTATCATATCAGGCTGGTGAGCAAGGGATGAAAAATGTTCTTGAAATTTAAAACCGCAAATTCGGTTAGGTTACTGCAACAGGAAGGGATCGTACATTGTTTCTTTCTGCACCAAAAAGAGAGGGATGTGGGGTTAGGGGTGGGGGGAAGTGGGGAGGGAGGCATGAGGGTTCTAAAATGCAACAGGATATCAACAGGATTTGTAAATATTGAATATAATATTGAATCCTACTGGTAACCTTATGTGTGGGGGTATGTGTGTGTCTGTCTGTGTGTGTGTGTGTCCCCTTTTGAAATATCATGGAGATGTGCTGAAGTGAACTTACTTCAATGTAGTGCACATCCAATCATTGTTAGGATTCAATATTTGTGTACACAGCAGTTTAGATCCCACAATAACAGTGGTTCAGTTTTAGTCATTTAAGATGAAAATGATAATAAATTGACCATGAGAGAAAAACCTTTCTGTTCAATGTGATATGGATCAGATTACTGACTGCAACCTAGGGCACAAAGACACAAGGGCTGGTTACATGTATCCAAGTCCCTCTGCCATATGTCCTGAAGCTCCATCCCATGCAGTGATTTTTTTTATGTAATACATCTGGTCTTATTTTTGTGTGCTTCAGTTTTCTTTTATTCTTATGCTGGAAACGCTTAACATTGTTAACCAATTTAGTCAAGAGTACTTACTGGCTTGTGTTGTCACACAAAAACAATGGGGGTATATGTTTTCTGTGCAATGGTGTTGGTCAATATTTACAGAGCTTACATCAAAACAGGACAAGGACATTTGACCCATCAAACCTGCTCAGCATTTTATAAGATCAAAGCAGCTTTCCAGTGTAATGCCATTTCATTGTCCAAAAATCCCTTACTTCCCAAGCATCTTTCTATCTCCCTTTAAACATCTCAATCAACTCCTCGTGACAGCCTTTTGAAAAAATGTTTTCTGGCTTCACTTTTTCTGGATTTGTGTACCAAAGAGCCATTTCCTATCTACCTTGTCAACTACCTTTATCATCCCAAACATATTAATCTGTCCAACCTTTAAACATCTCAGCTCAAAGGAATCTAAGCTGCCACCTTGATTCAGTTGGTAGAATATGCCCTTCCCTCTATCTCTATATGTTGGTGTGTCAGCCTGGCTCAGATGTTAAACCAAGGTCCCATCTATAATAACAATAATAATAATAATCCTTGCATTTGATATAGCGCTTTTCACGTCGGGAGGACGTCCCAAAGCGCTTCACAGAACACACTGTAAAGTGAATTGACTGTATATTTGTGGGTGAACGCGGCAGCCAATTGCGCACAGCAATGTCCCACAAACAGTCGTAGATTGAAAATGACCAATTTATTATTGTTTTTGGTTTTGGAGGGATTATTATTAGGCTCTGTGTGGAGTAAGGAAACTTGCCCAAGGTTTCGCCCTGCCTGGAATTGAACTCGGGTCTCTCACTTGCAAAGCGAGTGCTCTAACCACTGAGCTACAGGACTCCACAATGAGAGCGAGTGGGTGAGAAAGAGAGGACGAGAGCGTGAGAGATGGTGTGTGTGTGTGTGTACGTGACAGGCTGCGTGTGAGAAATAGAGTGTGTGTGAGAGTGTGAGCGTGTGTGTGAGAGTGTGAGCGTGTGAGAGAGAGTGTGAGCGTATGTGAGAGAGAGAGAGAGAGAGAGAGGGAGGGAGGGATAGGAATTGGGGTGTAATGTCTCTCAAACTCCAACGCTGTCACACAGCTTCAGTGCAGTAAATCCACGCCCACACGTACACACGTCCACGCCCGTAGTGTCAGATCCAGGCTGTGCTGGGGGGGGGTTTGTGGGGCGTGGTGGAAGGGGGGGTGGATATTATAAATCCCATGGCACAATTTGAATAAAAACTGGAGTTTCTCCCGGTGTCCTGGCCAACGTTTCCTCAGATAAAATTGGCAATTTACCACATGGTTATTTGTCAGCATTACTGTGTGCAAATTGGCTGCTGTGTTGCTGACAAAATACAGTCACCACATTTACAGTAAATCCTGTGGAACACCTTGAGACATCCTCCTGACATGAAAAGTGCTATAATAAATGCAAGCAATCTCAAATGATATTAAAGATTTCATGGGCAGTTTCACCGACCATGTGAGAAGCAGTCAAATGCAAGGATTATTATTATAATTCAGGCCTTCTCACCGGTTTGTTCACATTTGACCTGATGGTCTCTTCCAAATCCCTTGTACAGGAGAGGCTCATATGGAAAGTATTATTTCTTATACCATTGATGGCTTTGCACTTGAACTAAAACTTAAAATGAATGCAGAACACTTTTAAAATAAACTTTCTGCCTTTTTTATTCATATTCAATATGGTTAAAGGTTGACGGAAACTCAGTTGAGATGCTGAAGATCAGGAAGGGTTTGGAAGCCTTGGATTTGGATAAGTTTTTCTTCTGCAGACAAAATTCAAGAACAAGAGGTCATGGCTTCAAAGTAAAGACAACAATAAGAAACAGATATGTTTTTTTTAAGTAAAAGGGTGCACAGGTGGTGAGAGAGGGGGTTGCAGAGGACCCATACAGTTCATGTCAACTCAGAGGATTTGTTGTTATTAGGTTTAGAGTTAGATACACTGAACAAATCTTATGGAAAATTAGATGGGCAATGGCTGGGTGAGGCTGATTGTCTATTCCTGCCTGAAATTGTAACTGTTTCATTAATTCATGTAGAGCTGCACTTGAACCTCTCCGCTTTAATATGTAAAGGATTTTTTTTAAATAAAAGTTAACTGCAAGAAAGAAATTGAGTTTCATATCTGTAACGAATGTTCTCCATTATATAGCTACTCTATAAGCTCTGTCACTGGCATTGGATATTTTATTACCATTTACTTGGGAGTAAATTGTTTTGTTATGATGCTTTGTGGATAATATTTAGCCCCTAGCTTACCAGCGATACAGCAAGATTCTGATCTCCCAGCAGTCTTAATTGAAACAAACTGCAATATTGCAATTATAAAGCTACTGAGATGTCCAGAATAGCTTTTAACCCTAAACTAAATAAAAACTATTAGATTATTGATTAAAAATGAGAGATTTTAAACACTGTTGTCACCCTTTCCCCTCTCTATTCTGTATTAGTTTCCATTTCCTATCTGTATTTTGAATTGCAGGATAATTAAGCACAAAGTCCAACGGGAGTAAAATCTGTGACGGATCAAAGCAGATCTGATCATGTTTGTGACATGTGATGCATTTACCACCTCTACTTCCAAACCAACAATGAAAAAAATCAATCACACTATTCAAAAAAGGATAGGGTGTTTATCTTGGTGTCCTGGCTATAATCTCCTAGATAAAAGGATCACAAATATTCGTGGTTGTTCATTGATTTACCATGCACCTGATGGTTGTTATTTGGACTTTTCCATGTGCAAACTGACTGCTGTGTCTGCCTACAAATACAGTCACTTAACTCTACAGCAATTACCTTAGAATTGCTTTAACACATTTTGACATTAAATAACTGATATCTTGACACAATATCAAACGCAAGGATTATTATAATAAAATAAACACAACAATTAAAATGTGATCATGGATTGTGAAAGAAGAAATAAACGTTAGGGATGAAGACTTAACACATTAAAAGGGGGAGGAGGTACATTTTCAAGCATTAGTAATTTGCAACAAAGTTAATCATTGAGAAAGATTGCACTCAACTTCTATAGTTTAAATCGACAGCATTTTTATTCTGATAGTTTAAGTGTTTTATTACATTCAGAACAATTAGTCTTGATGTTTGAGCATTTTTATTACAGGGGTCCAGCTTGAAATATTCACCTACAAAATACACAGTCACAGGAAATGTGAAACACTTTGAGATGTCCTTCCAATCCTGTATCAACTGCAAGATTATTATTGCTATTACATTCACAAAACAAGCCCATTATGTGATTTCTGAAAACCATCAAAGCAAAAAAATAATTTGACGAGAAAGTTGTATTGCCAAGCCTGCAAAGGAGATTTCCAGTACTTTCTTGGTTTTGTAGCACAGTTCGGAAGTTTCCAATCAATGGAGGTGGATTAGCAGCTTAAGTGTGTGTTATAGAGGTCGAGAGGCTCATGTCCTGCTTGTTAAGGTGTTAAACTGATTATCACGGCTGAGCTCTGATTGGGTGTCTTAACTTCCTACTGGGAGGGTGTTGTGATGCTTGAGTCACCCAAAGTTGTGAAGCTTGTTTATTTAGGACCTCCTGCAGCAAGAGGAACCATCACTTCTCGGCCACAAATCAGATGTAGTTTTAATTAACCATTCAGTACTTGGTTCCGGAAGTTGTTCTAGCACAGGCCATATTGAGCTGATGATTGAAGTGTTGTTTGGACTTGGAACTGGAGTCCACGTTGCCTTTTGGCAGCAGGAAGATTGGTTTGAGGGGTTGGATTATAGTAATAACCCCAGAGTGTTTGACCTCGTGGAGCCGTGGTGTGAAGACATTGAACTGTGTAACTGCAGCGTTTGTGTATTTGGACTCATTTGGAATCAGAGGAAAGCCCTCCATCTGGGGACTGTGTTAAAACAAAAACAATCTCTGAGCATTGCTCAAGTGTTGCGCCTAGACTTCTACTGCCAATAAATCAGAAGCATTAAATCCAGCATTAATCTCAGGCACAAATTTAAACCTTTAAAGCAGATTATGTAATAATGTGAAGTAACAATAATAATAATCATTGTAATAATATTACAGCAGGGATGGACACTTAAAGTAACACATTTACTTACACATTTAGCTTGGTTATGTACAAGGGATGTTCTTATTACTAAGCAGTATTGTAGTATATTCTGTGAAGCGCTTTGAGACATCTAGAAGACGTGATGCAGTGCAATATCAAATGCAAAGATTATTATTATGGTAGGATCAGTTTATGATTTGGATAATTTCCTGAAACAAATCTTTCAATAATTTCTCACCTTATGTGGTGCAGCATGAAATACATTTGGTGTGCTTATAAAGGAATCCTGTTAGGAATCACTGCATATTAGACCTTACGTTATACAAGTCACAAGTTTCTCGTTACATAAAGAGGAGGGAATTCTATACCAGTATAACGATATCTGTTAAAATACTCAGACATAAGGAATATTTACACTGTAGTTTATACCAATTAGATTCATTTTATTATACTTTAAAGAAACATACAATGGATACATTTTTACAGGACATTCATGGTACTTTTATTCCAAGCACTTGATTGTTGTTAAATAAGAGGCGTTTTGAATAGACTATTTTCATATGTGGCACCTTTGTTTTAATCTACAGCTCCCTCTGCTGTCCTTGGTGATGGAAACATTTGGGTAAATTTTTCTCTCTTAAGATTGATTAAAAAAATACTGTCAAGACCAGAAAAATGCATGATGAATATTCACTACTGCTATTATTGCAATGAATTGTGTCTGAATTCATATTTCATACATCCAACAACAAATTCTTATAAACATGCTGATTTGGAATACAGAAAGTTGGAAGGTTTAAAAATGGTAAACAACATCAACTTGCACTTATATAGCGCCCTCCACCCAGGGTAGCATCTCAAGAGCATTTGACAGTGGCAGAACTGGGGGGCGTGAGCAGTGGGGGGGTGGCCGTAAGCACGGTCGAAGAGGAAGGTTTTCAGGCAGGACTTGAAAAAAGGGGAGAGGGATTGAGGGAGAGTGTTCCAGTGTTTCGGGGTGTAGTGGCTGAAAGTACGACCTCCGATGGTGGGTAAGCCATCAGTGATATAGTATCAGATAATATTTGAATCCATGATGGTACTTAGACATGTAATATAATCCTCGAGATTGTATCTAGCCAGTGACTCCTTCCTCCTTATTACAGTAATCTTATTTGCAAATTTTATTAAATTACAAATTTCAGATGCTCAAATATCGTTCAGAGATTGGGCACTGATGCTTGTTCTGTTCTGTTACATCTACTGCAATGTGATATTATTAAATATGAGTTTTGTGATGTGATATAATCCCATGCAAGTTTATTGAGCGATTGATTGTTTAATGAGTACTTAATGAGTACTTGATGAGCCACAAGGTCATTTCTTACAGTGAGATAAAGGATTACTCATCTGCTTGCATAAGGTGCAGTGCGATCATTCATACAGGTTTGCAAGAAGAAATATGAGCAATGATTTTATCCCTTAAAGTACTTAACATTTGCCACAAAACCCACATGAAGTTCTGTTTCTTATTGAGCGAATAAAGGGTTAAAAAGCAATCCATTACAATTTCGAGGGAGTGTCTTTCTTTACGAAAGACAATTTTTAAAGAAAAATTCAATTGCAAGCAATCAAAATAAAAAATATTGTTCAATTAAGTCAAATAATATTTACCTATCTGCCCAAAGCAATATTTGAGTAGACAAAATAAATATGTTGATAGGCTTGAACTAGTTATCACTGAATAATTGACTCTGTAATTAATCTACAAGCTGTACAGAGATTCTACGGATCTTTCAGTCTAATAAAAAAAACAGGATGTCTTACCGGTGATGCTTGAGTTCCAAACATTCTTTCACTTATATGATAGAGAATCGTAATTTATATGCATTTGACACCCAGGAGTTCCCAGACTTTCACACGAGTCAAACAACTGTGTCCTGACTGTCTCCAGGGTTACGTCCCTATTTAATCTGCTTTCAATGTTTTTGAACAGTGACAACTTATTACACTACTTATTCTAATCTTAAAAACATAATACTTGTCTTGAGCTTTATTATTTCACACAAGCTCCCTCAAAGGTAAACATACTCTTAAAAGCATTCTTGTTAACACTACAGAAAGTAACAGTATCAATGTGCTTTGCTGCTGCATTATTTCTACATTTTACTCAAATCTTCCTGTGTGTTTCCTTTTAGCATTGCTCAGCACGGAAAAATAAGTGAAACCAGATGCATTTCTCTCCTTTTTAGCCTGCAGCTGAAATCTGGGAGGAATTGTTTTTTCTGACAATAAATGTGTCCTGCATTATTTTCAAAGACGTTCAAAGCTACTTGTTGTCACTGTGAAGACAATGAGATTTTTTTAACATTGGCATTTGGCCACATATGCAGTTCATATGTTTGTGCACAAATCTACTTTTGCTCAACGTGTACTTTGAGAGCATTCTAGCGCTGCATTGACCTGATTCATAGAATCTTACAGCACAGAAGGCAGCCATTCGGCCCATTGCGCCTGTGTTGGCTCTTTAAAAGGGCTATCTAACTAATCCCACTCCTCCGCTCTTACCCCATGGCACTGCAAACGCTTCCTTTTCAAGTACATATCCTATTCCCTATAGAAAGTTATTATTGAATCTGTTTCCACCACCACGTCTTTGACCCGAGAAGCTCAGAGTCTCTCATGTTTCACACAGCAATTGATATTTTCCAATTGTCCTACTGTATCTGGAAAATCTGTTGCTAACCAGATATAGTGTGCATGTAGCTCATGTTAACAGTATCGTAATCATACCCTGAATTCGTCAGAGTTTCCATCTTGTTGCCTAGAAAACACGTTACCCAGTCCTCTGCTCTGATTATTATTGCTTGCCTTATTGTACTGACGTATCAGCTTATAAACAGCAACTGTTAAACATAGGTTAATTGTTATTGGTGAGATTTACTCACCTGGTCTAGATTTACTCAACTTATGGAGCATTTTAGAGGGTCTGATTGTTAAATTCAGTCTCAACTTCGGAGTCTGGCTTAGTTCTCGAAAGAACTCAGAATAAATCGGCTTCAAAATTAAGGCCATGTTAAAGAATTTGCCCAATTCTGGATGCTGTGAAATGATGCATAGATGTAAATCGGGACCTAGGTCCAATTTCTCGCTATAGTTGGGTTACAGAGTGTACTTGCAGATTGTGTGGTACACTAATTGTAGGAGTCTTAGCTCAGGGTTCCACTCTCCAATGTATGTGTTCTCATGAAGTGAACGATCAAAACTTGTTTCCGAATTTTATTCAAGTTGCCTTCAGCCACAGCCTTACTCATTAGAATGAAAGCTTCGAGTACTCAAGGGCTTTTGAATTAAGTCAGCATCCTTTCGATTTTGCAAAGCCTTTGGTAATTTGGTAATTTCTGTAAACGTTATTACAATTATAGAAGATTGATTCAGAATTAAATTGAAACTGTGATTCTAATCAGATTTTCTGATTCTGGGGCAGATCCGCAATGACAGACCTCAACTGGATTGCAATATTAAAATGTAATAAGAGTATGCATTCAAGAACAGTGCATTCTATCTTCTCTGCCCTTAGGGACACAACTTGTGGCCTCTATATATTTGCAAGAAAATCCACTCACTTCTACAAACTTTGAATGGCCATCCGTGAATCATATGCTCCAACGGTAATTGCTGTGCCAAGACCAAGGGAGTCAATTACTTCTCAAGGGATGTCACTAGCCCTAACTATAAATCGTTCACTTCACTGCAGCAGACCGCAAGTGCAGAGGGAGGCTTATTGGTATGCAGGAAATTTCCCATCATTACTTCTGGCACCATTTATGAACATATTTAAAACATACATATTTATGTGGTGTAGTGTTTATTCAAACCTAGGCTGTACATAGAGTTTTATGACATATTCGTACCACAGTAGGTGTGTCAACTTCTCCCATTATTCAGTTTGGAAGACAATGCATAAAGTGCCCACAAAACACAGATGATTGATGGCAACAATTGCAATTTTTTTTTTGGCAATGCAGGAATGGAAACTGAACCAACTGCTACCAAGGACTCGGTTCAAAGGTATTGTAGATGGTTGGCTTAGATCAGGGACATTCTGAAACCGCTTTCCTGGTACCTATATTTCTGCTGTGGTATTTATAGGCATTTTCTGGAAAATTGTGTCGTTGTCAGGGTATCAAATTCCTTTATTTTCTCTCTATTTTCCCCTGATCTCCCCAGGCAGTGCGACGATTATAATTTAATGCATTCAGTTACAAGTGGTCATTTTTCATGCATGTGCAGCCTATATAAAATTCAAATGAGGCTTTCAAAACTTTCCTTGTATTTAAGTTGTGTACACATTACACAAGCGGATTCGTGCCCACTATCAACTAGAAGTGCATTGCTTAACTGCCAGTAACTCAGCTAGGCATGAGCAGCTCTTACCATTGGGAGCTGTGATTACAAGCTGATGTAAGCTTGGTCCAATGAAACCAAACCAGTGATTAAACAGAGCGCAAAGAACGATAGACTTGTAAAGCTAAAGTCTCTTAACAATCATGTTGGGTTCGCTTTGGTCAGCTGGATACATGACTCGTGTGGGCAATTAGCGCCAAGTTTATCTGTCACCCAAACCAGACTGAGACTTCCAGGTACTCATGCCAGCTACACGTAGAAAGCTCCCTGTGCCTGCAATGAGATGAGCACTCGTAGTTAAATCCTTCAGTTAATTCAAAGCAAAGAATTCTTGAAGAAGTAAGAATCAATTACGCAATCTCCCCGATCATAAAATTTTCATCGGTGACTGAAATTTTCTTTTATTAGTGGTTTCCAAATTGTGGCCTGTGGGCCAGAAATGACCCGTTGGGCCATCAAGAAGCATTCCCCCTCCCCACTCCCCCCCCCCCGAATATTCGCACAAGTCTAGGTAAGTCCATGTTCAATCGTTAGTGTGTTCTCAGTTTTTTCTTGATAGAATATTTCTTGATTTTATGGCATAAATCAGGAGATATTTAAACAAGAAAATGTATTTCGTTGGCTGACCATAAAGGTTGACCTCCACTGTCTTGTGTGATATATAAAAAAAACTTTCTTCGAACTGAATCTATGAGGATCAAACTTTTTGAACTGGTTCAAGCAGATGGAATAGGGTAACCTTGTACTTGATTGTATCAATCATACTGATAAGTATTTAAAAAAAAGCGATTGAGTCAGCGATCTTTCAGCTCACTCCCATCCATTTCGGTATATGAATGATTGCAACTCCCTCCTCCTCTCATTTGTTCAAATCGTTAAGGCAATTAATCATATGTCGCATGTAATTAATGCAATGATCTGAAGAAAAATAATAATCCCTGTGTCGTTGAGATGTCTCAAAGCTTTTGCAGGGATGACCTAAAAATGAAGGTGAATTCTGCAGGGGAATGTGTCACATGAGCTGCTTTTTTTTGGGGTGGGGGGGGAGTGGAAGAGGTGGGTATGTTTAACAGAGATGCTAATTACCCTGGAACTGAATATTTCCCTGGATTGCTTGGCTGTACAAGTTGCTCATGCGCTTGGCTCGCAGCAAAGGGTAACACAATCGTTGCCATTTAACAAAAATTCTGAACTGAAGTTATCATTTGCGCAAATCAGTGTCAAGAAAAAAATTTATAAACAAATTCTCGGCTGTGTCCGTATCTCTTAAGATTTCTGTCCCCTGGAATTTAATCCTTCACACCGTTACACTAAGTACTTGTACTCACAAAGGCAGAATTCATTTCTCTTAGCCACAACATTTATTGCACAATAAATACAGCATCCCGTTTCATCCAGATCGGTGGATGGCACAGTAAATGTTTTTAAGAAGACACATTTTTAATGCAAACAGTTTCCACAATCTGAATTGAAAACACATTTGTCCACTTAGATGGAAAGTGTACTGTTGGGTAACTGTAGAAAATGAACATCTGCATATTCAGCAAGACTGGATGCCAAAAACAAGGTTTAACATGTGGATTATTTCTTATTTCCAGCAACTGAATTAAGGAATACTCTTCAGATGTCAAGCAGCAGATTAACCGTGTCCATTATTTCCACTGGCCAAGACCGCAACAAAAGTTCCGTTTTGAGTGAAAGCCTTCTTGGAAAAAACACTTAATCTGTGTTTTTCTGAATTTTTTTTTCATTTACTGCAGTATGCTTGATTTGCTTTATCTTTAGCAGCCTGATAGTTGGAATATAGATTTTTCAAAGTGTCTGCAAGACATTGCCTTTTTACAATGAATGTGCTGTCGATTGAAGTATTTTCTACTTCGCTGTTGACTGAAGTAGCTTCTCTTCATGCCTTATGATCTTTTTGCCCACAGTAGTTTTATTGGGATGCTGGTTAGACTACCTTCGCTTACGCATATTTATTTCAAGTCTTCCAAGTACTTCGTAGGATTGATAGAAGAGTTCTAATTCTTTGGATCCCCAGCCTCTCCAGACAGCCAGGCACCACTCTCTGTTTTCATTTCGAGAGCAACACACTACGGTATCCTTACCCAAAACAGCAGCTTCTACTAGTGTACTGGGGAAGGGGGAGGGAATGGACAAAGTTATTTTGTGAGTGTGTCGTAAAGCCTGTACCGATATTTTCCAGTGAAAAACAAAACAAGTATCAGTAGATCTGTCAAATATTTCACATTATTCCTAAGTCTTTACTTGTTCAGCTCAAGAAGCTATGATTAGATTCCTCATTGGAGCACAAGTCTATTGATAATGTGGTGTCTTGTGGACCTGTGATTATCAGACTTACAATGCACTTCCATCTTCCAATACAAAATGGTTCGGTTTTACTTTAACCTCGTGTGAGATTTTACTGGACTGCGTCTTGACTTTGCAGCCCAGATAGTAAACTAATGGAAATAGTTTGGCTTTGTTTAGAGAACATTGCTACCAAGTTCCACACCAGAAAAAAAATATTGTCTGGTTTTGCAGAGAAAAGAGAAAAAAATAAACTATGTCAGTCTGGCTCAGTTGGTAGCAGTACTGGGGGAATGTTGCAATGGTCATTCACCTCTTTGCTGTATGTGGAACTTCACTTTGTGAAAAATGGCTGCTATAGTTTCCTCCAAAATTGGACTTGAGAGTGATTGTTGTAAAGCACTTCGAGATGTTTCAGCATATGCCCTATACAGGCAAGTTGTTTCTTGTTCTGAAGCATTTGGTTCATTACAATATTACAATGCTTGTAAAAATAAAATCAGATCCTGCAGCAAATGGCTCAAGAAACAAATGGCTTGAAATGGTTAAAACCATGATCCTTTTTAAACAGTTTCCTGGATATCGTTTAAACCCTAATCAATTTATTAAAGCTTACTAAGTACTATATCTCTCACCCAGGATTAAACATCAGTAATAACTGCTCTTAATAAAGTAGACAACATCCCATCCCATAATGTAATGATACACTGAAAGGCAATGAAAGGCATTTAGAAAACCAACTATTTTCTGTAACGTGCGTTGAGGATCACCAAGAGGCTTCCCATTTCTTTTTCACCCACTTACCCATGTTTAGTCAAAAGTTCAGCCTTCAACACGGCTATCACTTTGCCTCGTTGGGATCCAGACTGATTTTCCAATTCGATAACAATTATATCACCGCATCGTCTAGAGAAAAAAACAAATGACTGATAAACAGGCTTTAATGCAGACCATTAGACATGACAATGATCAGACATCATACAGTGTATAAAAATGCAGTTGTCAAGTCCAGAGAAAACAGAAAACAAGCAAATAAAGACCCACTAAAGTTCTTGGAGACTAGAACCACAGAAATGTACAGAGAGGAAGAGGCCATTCAGCCCATTGTGTCAGGAAGTATCATCTAGAGGCTCATTTAAAGCCTCGAGCCTTAATCCGGGCTCAGTCTTTGAATCCCTCTTTGAGCAGAAGCGTTACTTTATATTCCCTCCCTCCCTTCCCTCATCCTGACCATTTCCCCCCTGCTCGGGTCCTGACCCAACTGTACAGCGCCTTGGGACGTCCTCACGACGTGAAAGGCGCTCTATAAATGGAATCTTGTTGTTGTTGTAATCCTCTCTCTTTGTAAGGGAAGTGATATAATCCCACAACTAGAATTTCCTCTAAATTTTGAACATATGAAAATGGAAGTGCTGCGTAAATACTCGCTTTGGATTATTTGTGGCGGTTCCAAACCACAAGTCAGTTTAAATGCAGACAAATTCAGAATAATACATATTGGAAAAAGAAAGAATAAATATGTACCCCCTGCCCACCAACCCTTTTCGGCTGCCACCTCACCAGTTCGGATGTCCCGTCACCTGTGAAAAGTGCTTTGACTTTCTCCCAATGCGTAAGGTGCTATGTAAAGTGTATTTTACCCATTAGCAGAGGTGGGGCACAGAAAGCATTTCAGTGCCATTACTCATGATTGACTGAAGGTTCCCAGATCATTTCCTTAAATGAAATTCATATTCCAAAGCTAAGATACAAAACGTTTTGTGTTGTTTCCTCTTTTAAAATCCCTCAGTAAAGCTTATACTAACTCTTTGTTTTCTAAACATGCTGATCTGCTCTCCTTGGCAAAAATAACATTATTCTGCATCTAGGAGCTCCTTAGTATTAAATGCTTGCTTTAGCTGCCTCTTGCCTTGTCTGGACCATCTCTGCATTGTAAATATAAATGTCCTGGTGAAAAATGTGACGTTTTATAACAGGTCACATTGACTCTGTTGCCCTTTTTACCCTATAATCAATTGGGTGCGAAAATTAGATTTATCGCCGGTGGATATTTTGTAATATATTTTCCAGGACTGTAGCACCTATCAGTATTGTCTATCTTTGCTTATCACCATTACAAATAAAAGTCATCTAGACTGCTCCTTTCTCAGTCTGTTTCCAGTCAGATGCTTAACCCCACTATCTGATACAGAGTTAGACACGCTGTACATTTTAACTGCCTATTTGTTCAATACCTGTTTGTTCACAGGAACTCCTCAAGGTCACTTTCACATGAGGTGCTTTAAAAGTTACAAACATCTTCATTCAATACACATTAATTGTGACTAACGTAGTAAAAAGTATTTAGGGGTTCAGTAAAATTGAATGTAAATTTTCCCTTGGGTAAACTCAAAATGAACATTAATGCCAAAGCGCATAATTCCCATTGGCCCTTAAAATATAATTAAAAGAAACAATGCCTTGCATGAAGTAGGCTCTAAATTAATACCCATTTCAATATTGAATAAGAGAATCTTATTTTTTTTAATTAAGGAGTTGGGCAGTTCCACCTTTGTAGTTTCTATGCAAAAGAAAAAGGTGCCAAGCTGAAAACCTAACTTATTCTTTAGTCTGCATGTTGATTTTGGAGGTGTTGGATATCAAACATCCAAATCATTGCTAACATTACATTACAAGACTGTTGTTGTGTTGTCAGAATTACACTCTGGACAGCCACATTCAATCATTGCATTTAACATGATTTCAATCAAATGTACGAAGCATTCAATTTATTATCAATTTTTTCATCTTCCTCTGTATTGATAATACTTCTGTGGTTAATGTTCCTTTGAACCTTCCTCTCAAGCACTCTGTCTTCCTTTCCTCCAATAATACAGTATATTTATCCGTGTACATTGATCGTTCACTTCCACTCACAAGATCATTCCCCACAATAAGTTCTGCCACACAGATGAGGGAGCTCAATAAAGTATAGGGCAAAATTAACACATATCACACGATTGATGAACTGATTATGGAGCTGATGGGATCCTTAGCACGGCCTTAACATTTTGTACTTTAGTCACCTGGAACGAAGAACTGTGCACTTCAGTAGGAAACAGATTGAGGTCAGATAGAATTCCTGACTGATATAAAGTAAGTCCCAAGGTGCTAAATCTTCTAAATTGGACGCATTGACTTTAATGACAAAAGCTCCACCAAATGTTTATTTAAGGAGATAAGGTGGTTTAATGAGATCTGCAAGAGCGAGTGAGTAGAGCAATCTGGTGCAGCCCAGATAAGACATACATGCTACATTAAAGTTATTGGCAAGTTCCTGATAAATCTGACCACATGGAGTTCAGAATCACAAGAGAGGTTTAGATAAACAAGGCCCATCCGTCCATTTGATCTCATTCTTCCAGACTGATTGAGAAAATGAAGGCTCACGAAGCCTGAAATTCTACCTGTTTTTAGCTTGTACGATGTTTTTGTCTTAAAAGCTAAGATCATAAAAACTCTTAAATGCAGTTGTTATATTGTTATTAACCATAATATTTTGGAAGCTGATAATTTTCACAATTCTTAAAAAGAACTGACTTCCAAATTAAAACTGAATGGAAAATACTCTACAATTCAGGACAATCTCAAATTGTAAGACAAAATGGGATAGACTAATGAAGACTAGGTAAAACTTTGGGGTCATGATATTAAACATATATTGCTGGTATAGATGGGGTAAACTGGTGAAAGATAGAAGTTGGAGAGGAGGAGTAAATGGATGCTTCTCAGATTGGTAGTTAATTGGTGTGCCCTGGAAGAGTCTGTACTGGGACCTCTATTGTTTTCCATCTGTATTAAGGGGAAGGCATGAAGGGGAACTTATTCTCAGCTGGATGATGATATCAAATTTGGAGGAAAGGCAAACTGAATGCAGTCACAACCGTGGCAGATGCATTAATATTTATAATATCCATTTGTAGAACATTGCACCTGTATTTTTACTAGGTTCGGAGCTGATACAAACTGGATTGAAGCTGATAAAGCACCTACCTTGGGATCCAGATAGTGTCATTTACTGCAAGCACCGTCACAGCCTGTAAATGCTCTAGGTCTTTTCTAGCTGTTGGAGAAACATTGTTCTCAGGCTGGTCAGGGGAAGTGTTCGACTTGTCTGATTCTTCACAGTCAGTGGAAAAAGGAATACTTGTGGGACTAGTTGGAGAACTCAGACCACTGAAGGATGATCTGGTATTTCTGTTGCTCATGGAGGAGCAGGAGGACATGGAGCAGTAGTCTGTAACCGAGTCCGAATGTCTTATTATCTGTGTCCCAACTTCCTTGCTGATGATAATGCTGACATCAGCAGGGGTATCATATTCATTCACCTCCTTGTGAATGGCAGGCACTGCATTAATGGGCTGCTGGATTGTAAACATGTCTCTTAGTGGATTGCAGTCATTACAAAAATAATGGGCACAGATTTGATAAGTAGGAGCATGGTACATAACCAAACAATTTGTCTTATCATCCAGACACCAGATAGCCTCTTCTCCATTACATCCCAGGTTGGACACCATTGATGTGATCTGTGAAGGAGCCTGATAAGTTTCCAGTCTCCTGACTATTTCTGCAGTTAATCTGTCCACAATCAGGATTGCTGGTCCATTACTATACCACACCTCAGAACCATTGTTCACTGCTATCATGTCAGTCACCTGGTACACGTTCTGTTTAGGATCATCATCAGTGATTTTAAATCGGAACTTGTTTGCCGAACGTGAACATATGTAAGTGCAGCCGTCCTTCGGGATATCACTGGCCAATGAATAAATTGCAACCATTCCATCAGCCATGCCAGCAAACACTAAAGGAGAGTTCTGTTGACGAGAGACCAAAAGGTTCAAATATTTTCTGTAATCACCGCAGTTTAAGTAAATTGAAATCAATATTAATGCGTTAATGCATCCAGAAGGCTGAACAAGCAGAATTTATTAATATGTTTAAAGGGTAGACAGGTAGATACTGAGGAGTAAGGGTATTACGAAATGTGCATAAATCAGATTTAAAAGTCTACCATGATTTAATGAACGCGTTCGATGGGCTAAATGGCTTTCTCATCTTCCTAGGATCTTAATTCTTGAAACACGTTGAAAGTTTGCATTAAGCATTAGCAATTAATTTTTGTTGAAGGTGAGGGATGTCACTGCTGGGGAACATTGCTTATGCTACACAACCAGTTGCAATGGGGAAGGGTGGGGAAGGCAGTGCCTCTGGCTTAGTCTTCACCAAGTTGCTCGGGTATTGACTGTAACTATCAAAGATTAAAGGAATTAAATACTGCAGAGAGCTGAATAAACGTATATTTTCGGATCTGCCCATTCCCCGGCATAATGCTGTAAAATAAATACGACTGATAATAATCCTAGCATTTCATACAATGGCTTTCACATTTGGAGGATGTCCCAAAGTGCTATACTGTAAAGTGGAATGGTTGTGTATTTGCTGGACGAACAATGTGTCACAAAATAGGTGGGATAAGGAAAAGAGGAGAAAATGTTTTGCAATTTGTGGAAGAGCAACTGTTAATCTGCATTAAACGTTATGGTGCTAAGGTTAGCTTGGGCTGATTCCAAGTCACAGAATATTGCAGCAACAGTTTATAACAGAAAATAATCAGCAGCAGATCTAAGAAGGTCTAATAGGAGGAACTCATTTGAAAGTGGTGGTGGAAATCACTGCCGGAAACTGTGGTTGAAGCAAAAAGCATCAACGTACTTAACAGGAAACTTGATGAATGCTTGAGGGAAAAGGGAATAGGTAGAGCAGATTAGGAGCAGTGGATACTTATGTGGAATACAAACACTGGCATGGACTATTTGGGCTGAATGACCTGTTTAACTGAACACAATGTGAAGGGTTTGACTGTTATAGGGCAAGACTGACCGCACATTAAGTTAACAACTCCATAAAGACAATAGTGAAGTTATTATTTAGTGTCATCATATTAACGTTGTACTAGTTTGCATTGTTTGTAGCCGTAGCTAGATCGGTATGATCATAAAACGTGTACCTAAAGCTAGAGTGGTCTTACCTGGTTTCCACTTGACACCATCAAGAAACAGGTAACAATAGCAGGAACATCCAGCACTTTCAGAAACTTATTCAAGGGACACATTCCTTTGAGGCTGTATACATGAATCTTCTGGTCCTGATAGAAACAGCACAAAGTTAAATAGGAGACTTAAGAGGCAGAAAATTGGAACAAAAATAGCTAGATCACGAGAGCTTTGGTTGAAGAAGGCCCATCTACCCATTCGATTTCATCCTTACCTGACATAGGAAATCGAAACAAACAAACAGTTATCAATGGCATTGTCAATCTGCAAAGAAGCTTACGTTCTTCATTGAGGATCAATCTTTGGATTTCTACTTTTTTTCCCAATGGACATCAATGAATTTCATGTGTGAATTGGAAACAGAATTAGTTGGGAACATGTTTTGTTACATGCAAAAAGCACAAGGCAAAGACAGCTTTTAATTAGACAGATCTAAAGAAATTCAGCAGGGTGAGTTGGTAATTGGCAAACGGCATTTTAAAGGAATGAATATAAAAATCATACAAGGTGGAGGGGATGGCCTTTGTCTCTGCTGCTGTTAAATAGCCTACTTAGGGACATTCAATAGGAGCCTAGTCACAACTTACCCTCTTCCCTTCCTACCGCCGCAAGGCCTGAAATCAGGAACAGAGTAGAGTGGGGGAGAAATCAAACCTCAAACCTAACTCTTTTCATTACAGAGCACTCAATGTGTCAATGTGTTTCACATCTGAATCTGCCACATCTGTACTTCTCCACATCTCCACCCCACTTTAATGCACCGCCACTAACTGGACGATCAAAATAAGCCTCAAGTTTGGCCTGTCTCTAAATAGTACCAGCCAGTGCTGGAATCAGAATGTAAGTGCTATTTAGTGGTGCTGTTTCCATATCAAACAGAATCCTGAATTCAATGTTAACAATGTTAAGCAGGGAACAACAATACTACAAGAACGCCATCTACTCACCTCCGTCGCTATCCACAATGCAGTCTGTAGTTTCAATTGACAGCTCAGCCTTATTCCAGGACAGCTGATGCGGTCCACTTCAATTAGTCCTTTCTCTATATTCACCACACTGTAATTCCTAGAGTTGGCAAATAAACATATAATTTGTACGTGTGCAATGGATATAAGAATTTCTTAAATGTACTGCATCCCGGTCATGTACAGATATTGCTGTCATGGTCTATTAGTTTAGGACTATTTGCTTATTTAAAGTGTGGCATTATGCATACATATTGCCCCACTCTAAAGAAATTTGCCACATGACCTAATATTTGATTCAGAAGTGAACAGTGAGAAAGCAAAAAAAAACAATTGCAAGTAATTTTGGTTAAGGGTATATGTTTCTGCTTTCCTGTGTTGGGGAAGCTCCACAGTCAGGACCTGATCTCATTACTTTTCATGTGTGAGCATCGCTCCTTAAATGTTTCAGTTGTCTTTAAACTCCCCCATCTGTGCTTAGAAAGCAGAACTTTGCACCTCACTGACTACACAAGTCTTTAGATCCAAATTCAATCAATCAGAACGCTAAATGTGGGCAATATCCATAGTTTCCTTTCATACTGAATTTTAATCAAACCTAAATTTGGAAGCCTGTCACCCTGTCAGATCATAATTTCGTACCTCTCCTCTCCTTCCCCATCCCAGAAAATGATGGTCTGCTCCTGTTCTTGAGAAGAGTAAAACAGGTTTTGTCTCCCACAGCTTAGTGTGTACATCAACACTGGAAAACTAGGATCCTGCATCATTCTGACAATAGAGTTGGCTGCTGGGCGCTAAATGGGAATAAGATGTGAACACAAGTATAAAAATGAGTGAAGACTACAAAAAAGTTTATTTAAATAAATACTATTAATATCTTCATGCATGCGCCCAATTAGAAAAAATTCCTTCACATAGACAGGTCATCTTAGAATTATAATCTATAATCCTGCATTGCTCCTTTTGCATCTTAGTTAACAAAGGCAGTTATGATATTGTTTCACACACTTTTTTTGGGATATGATAATCAGGAGCCTATCTACTCGGATGTTGCTAAATAAACCAGATCACTTAATCTATTAAATTCATAGCGTATTTCCTACACAAGTATTAATCTACTTTACCTTTTCGGGCTTTGTGTCCCAGCATTCAGTCATGAGAGTTTGCAAGCTGTGGAACTGCACTTCCTCTAAGAGACCTAGTGAAGGACGCAATCCTTTGGCCAGTTTCTTAGCTATCTGAATCTGATGGTGACCAAGGACAGGTCGATGACCTGATAGCAACTCATATAAGACCATTCCATAAGAAAACATGTCAACCTGAAAAAAAAACAAGAGGCATTTCAAATTGAGTCTGTTAGAAAAAATTTCTTCAGAAACCACATTTTCTTTTTACGCTCTGTTTTATACCTTTTCATCGTAAACAATCCCAGGCATGATTTCTGGTGCCTGATAGCCAGGAGTCCCCTCTACACCAAGTGCTCCCTCGTGGAATGACTGGCGAGAGATCCCGTAGTCTGACAATTTCACATTCACTGTATCACTCGCATTTAGAGTCCAAACTAAAATATTATCCGACTTCAGGTCACAGAATATGATGTGCTTTCTGTGCAGATAAGACAATCCAACTGCAATCTGATAGGCTATTCTGTAAGTCAACATATGACCAAGCGGCATAAAGGACATTCCTGTGTGAAAGAGATCAGTCATTTTATTTTATTTAGTGTTTTCAAATTAAGACACTAAATTAGATAACAGTGCCAAAAAATTCTATTATTTTTACATTCGCCTACCAAATGCAGTCACTGCCCTTTGCTGTATAATCGTGTGAAGCGCTATGACATATCCTCCTGATGTGAAAGGTTTCTTTTTACATTGTTGTATAATTTGTTACTTTTTAATCAAAACTTAATTGGTATTTTACTCAATTTCAATCATGAATGTGATCAATAACATAACAACAACAACAAGATTCCATTTATAGAGCGCCTTTCACGTCGGGAGGACATCCCAAGTTGGGTCAGGACCCGAGCAGAGGGGAAATGGTCAGGGTGAGAGGAGAGAAGGGAGGGAGCGAGGAGGGGGTAGAGAGTCGAGAGGGGAGCTGAAGGCACGGTCAAAGAGAAAGGTCTTGAGACCGGCCTTGAAGGAGGAAAGGGAGGAGGCGGCGAAGGCACTGGGGGATAGAGTTCCAGAGCCTAGGGGCTGAGAGGCTGAAGGACCGGCCACCAATGGTAGGGCGGTTGGGGCGGGGGATGTGGAGCAGACCGGAGCCAGAGGAACGGAGGGTACGGGCAGGTAGGTAGGGGGATAGTAGGTCAGAGAGGTAGGAGGGAGCAAGGCCGTGAATACCCTTGTAGGTGAGGATGAGGATCTTGAATTCGATCCTCTGGGGGATGGGGAGCCAGTGGAGGCGAGCGAGGGTGGGAGTGATGTGGTCGTGAAGCCTGGTGCGGGACAGTACATGAGCTGCAGAGTCCTGAATGACCTGCAGCTTGTGGAGGGAGGTGCCGGGAAGGCCGGCGAGGAGAGAGTTCCCATAGTCCAGCCTTGAGGTGATAAAGGCGTGGACCAGAGTTTCAGCAGCGTGAGGTAGTGCCGTAGTCTGGCGATATTCCGGAGGTGATGGAAGGCGGTGCCAGTTGTGGCGCAGATATGAGGAAGAAAGGACAGCTCAGGGTCGAACAGAACACCGAGGTTCCTGACTGGCTTTGAGAGGTGGAGAGTGCAACCTTGGATGCTGATGCTGTTAGCACCTGAGGTGCGGAGGCGCTGACGTGAGCCAATCAGGAGGGCCTCAGTTTTACGCACGTTGAGCTGAAGAAAGTTGTCTCTCGTCCAGGACTCGATGTCGGACAGGCAGGCTGTCAGGACATCGGTGGTCGTGGAGTTGAGGGTAGAGGAGGAAAGGTAGAGTTGGGTGTCATCCGCATACATGTGGAAGTTAACCCCATGTCTGCGGATGATGTCACCAAGGGGGAGCATATAGAGGGTGAAGAGGAGGGGACCGAGGACAGAGCCCTGAGGGACGCTGCACGGGGGCTGGAGGAAAAGCCATTCGTGGAAACAAAGTGAAGACGGTGGGAGAGGTACGACCTAAACCACTCAAGGACAGGGCCTTGAAGGTTGAGGTGGGAGGACAAGCGGTGGAGGAGGATAGCATGGTCGACCGTATCGAATGCTGCCTTTAGGTCGAGGAGGACGAGGAGGCAGAGGGAGCCCTCGTCACAGATGGTCAGGATGTCATTGGTGACCTTGACCAGAGCAGTTTCTGTGCTTTGGGCAGCACGGAAACCCGACTGAAGGGGTTCGAATAATGAATGGGTGGAGAGGAAAGAGCGCAGCTGGGAGGCGACAACTCGTTCCAGGACCTTGGAAGGGGAGGTTGGAGATGGGCCGGTAGCTTGATAGCTGCGACGCTTCAAGGGAGAGTTTTTTCAAGGTGGGAGTGATGGTGGCAGTTTTTAAGGGAATGGGAACAGAGCCAGAGGAGAGGGACAGGTTGACAATGTCTGTGATATGTGGGGCAAGGAGGTGGAGCTGGGAGATAAGGAGTGGAGTGGGGATGGGGTCAAGGGAGCAGGTGGTGGGTTTCAGGGATAGGATGAGTTTGGCGACAGAGGGTGGGGAAACGGGTACGAAAGTGTGCAGGGGAGGATGGGTAGGAGTCGGAGTGTGGGAGGGAGGGGGTGGGGGGTGGGTGGGTGGATGTTGGAGGGGAAGTGACCGCGGAGCGAATTCCCTTGATTTTGCATTCAAGGAAATCCAGCATCTCCTCCGTATGGTTCAATGTATATTAAGCCTTTGTTTTGTTTAAACGAAACTGTTACCTTTAGAGTATTCAGCCAACACTGTATTGAGACTACCCAAAGGAGCCAACTCTAATGCAAAACAGAGTGGGTGGATGCTGATGCCAATCAAGGAGACTATACATGGGTGTTGCAAGGAATGAAGCATGCTGGCTTCCTGGCGGAACTCTGAAAAATTTCTCAAGGCCTCCATTGCTTCTATATGCCTAAACATCGAATCTGAAATGAACAATACAACAGCAGACACTTTTCTCAGTCATCATTCTGTCATTGCAATTCCCATGAGAGAGAAATAGCTACAATTTTTGTTTATTTAGCAAAATGCAGGCGCTAAAAACTTTAAAATGGTGTTTTAATGTAAAGCCTGAGGATCTCCCCTAGTGTACGTTTAAACATTAGTGGCAGCTGTAAATACATGGGTTCACCTCTTTGAATTAAATCCTAAAATTACATACCAATTTGAACATAAATGCAATCTCTATAAGAAGATTGGCACTAATTTCCCTGGACTTTGATTGCAGTTTGAATAGGAACCAGGAAATTATAGAGTTTAATTGGCAGGATACAACTCTAAGGAGTTTTGGGAATGCTCATTTTAAAAAAAATAAATTACATCTGGAAACATAATAGGTTTATTATCAGATCAGAATAATATCTCTAATCTTGACCAGAGTATAATCAGCCGCAAGATCATGTAATTCATACATAAATTCTTTGAATATTGAAAGAGTCTGTTGACAATTATTAATATTTAGTCTGGTAAAATGGAAAGCAAATAAAAAGCATTTTACATTCATTCCATGTTGCAGATATTTTGTTTTTGAAAATACTTAAATGTGCAATGGAATACACATTCACTTCAAGCAAAATCCTACAAAGTGCTTTGAGATGCCCTACTGAAGTGAAAGGCACTACACAAAATGCAAGGCTTGTTGTTATTATTATTATTATGCTTATTAAATAAAATCTAGGAACACAAAAGTTAACACCTGACATAGAAGTTAATACCAATGGTCTTACAATGTTAAAAGGCAACTCACTATACTATCTTAATCTTCTTTGAAGTAGTAGTATATCGCTCAGAGAGTTGATTGATCTTACCTGTGTTCAAATCAGCAATTTGTCGTCGACATCTCTTGAAATGAAATCTCTTGACTGCTATAGGTATTCCCTTGTACATCGCTTTGTATATTATGGTTCCACTACCCCCTTGACCGAGTACATGTTTTTCCATTTCACTGTATTCTAATTTACTAATTTCCAAAAATAACCTGTGAGTGAACACAATAAAATCTATTTATGAAAATCCTATCTATTTTCACAGCACAAAGCAGTTCTCCTGCACCTTAGAATTGCACTAATTAAGTAGGTGACATTTTCAGGTAAAAATACAATTGCATAAACAAAAGGTAAAGACTGGTGAGATGAGATTAAAGAAAAATGCTTGTTAAAAATTAAATTGAAATGTAAACGTCATTGTAATTTATTACCACAGTGTTTATTTCATCTCCACAGCAATCAACATTGTTCTTACCGAGATGGAAAATCAGTCATGAAAAGTTCTGGAACCAACTCTTCCAAAGATACTGGAGTAGAAGGGTGGTTAGGACATTCAATATGGGTCTTCGCTATGGCAGTTAGCACACAGTCCTCCATTTTAAAGTAGTTCAAGCCATCTGGCCTTAATTGGGTGTGTGTTTCTCCCTCAGTTGTAGGAGTGCAAGACGGACAAGGCATGTACTGTTCTACCAACAACGTCCCATCAGTTTCTGTGGCCGTAAGAGCTGTAAATGCAAGTCTGTATTTAATGGGTGAAAACGATGCCTGGATTACAATGAACCTGTTTTGAATGTAGACCCAGTATTAGGGTCACACTCAAAGACAAAACCAATAGATGTACTTAAGCAACCGCCTCCTACGCATCAGAGAAACACAACTTACAACCCAGATTCACCTACAAATATACAGTCACCACACTTACCAGTAAAATCCTGAGAAGTGCTTTCGAGGGATTAAACACTGTGCAAGGTGTTATATCAAATGCAAAGATGACTATATTGATATCATTATTATATTTAGGAGCGCTTGCTTCAAAATTGATTGATAGTTGACATTTGTGCTAGGTCTTTGTTACACAAAACAAGTTTCCTTCTTACCTGGAAACCATTGATCAAACAGGGAATTGACGTGGTCGGTGAGGAATGCCACAGCTGAAAAGTCTCTTGATTCCGACTGGCATATGATCTTTATTCCTCCGCTTTTTGTCTTTTTCCAGTTAACCTCCGACGACTGAACGCTGTGCAAGAAAGAAATGGTATGTTCGGTTCAGTCCCAAAGGCTGAACAGAATATGGTCCAAAATGACCAAAATTGCACCTCCGTTGCTACTGAAAGGTTTTAATTATGAAAGGGTGTGAAATACCTCAGGTAGCCGCCATCGTAGTTAATTTGCAGTCCTTCTTGCCAATAAATGGTTTGCGTTCTCCTCACTCGGAAGGTGCTGCAGCGATTGCGACGCTGGGATCCGGTGAAGCTGTAAAGCGACGCCCTGTTGTTTCTAGTCGGCTTGGAATTTTTTTCGTTCTCAAAGAGCTGTTGAAGAATAGTACAAGTGGAACGCAGTCACAGGTCGATTCAATGCAACGTTCTGCTTCACCCCCTGCTCCCATCTGCTGATTTGAGCTTCAGCTGCAAAGAATAAGTTTAAATACTTTTCACTTGCCTTATCTGCAACTGTCTACTCCTCTTCCACAACAATACTTGCAGATACGCAAAAGCAGTAGACACACAGAGTTACACACAGAGTATTTAATCACTAGAATGGGAATATCAGGACACTGGACTAATTTAAGAAACAGCTTGATGCTGTGATGGGAAGATGGTAGAGTGGGTATTGTGGAAGAATGAGATCAAAAAGGCCAAAGGGCCACCTTCATCTGAACAACTAGTCTTATCGTGATAAGATCCCAAGCTAATGAATATTTGTACCTGGACATCCATCTGTGCTAGACTAATTAATATCCGTGCAATAAACCGTTGCCAGAAACCAACAGGCACAAACGTCATTTTGAAAAGCCTCTGAATGGTGTTTGTAAACTTATGCCGTAGGTTGTTAATGTCCAAACCTGGTTTTGATGGGAGAAGATGAGGCAGAAGGTAACTGGAAAAGAAATCACAGTCCCGATGGTTAGTACTACTCAATAATATTTTCACCATTATCAGCTGCCTACCATTTCATTGCAAATATTTCTGGCATTTATGCATTGAATTATGGATTATTTTGCCTCTCAACCTGCCAATCTGCTTGCCTGGTCTTGTTATCCAAACCTCTCTTGATATTTTTGTTCAGGTTTTTTTGAATAATCTTTTTTGAGCTGCTCTGCCTGCCCCTTCACCCTAAACTCTGCCATCTCCTCCTGATCGTCAACAGGCCTCGGCTGATTCTTATTGATCAATGAAAGCAGTTTCCCTTCCCCTTTCCAAAGCTGGTTTAAGTGAATTTGGCTGCTGTATTTTAGGCTATGCTAAAACATCTTCATGAAGTGCAGACTATGCTTCGCTTGAAAGTTCCTTTCACTTGAAAAAAGCTCCTCAGTTACCTATAAAGTCTCTTCTTGACACATCAAAATCACTTAATGACTAATTATCTTGCTCATTCGCTCTCCATTCCTAGATAATAGTGGACGCAAACCAGATACCCGTGCATGTTTGAGTTAGGATTCACCAGCCTTTAATAAGTTTTCTCTAGTTCATCAGATAATGAATACATCTCCAGGAAAATACAGTAATACAGATGGCCTGATAGTTCTTACAGATTGTTAAACTCTCAAATGGGATCAGAGTTCAAAGCTTAGTTTTGTTGTGTGAGTTTTGTCAGTTCTGAGTCGGGCAGCTCACAGCAAGTCATTCCTTCCTGACCGTAGGAGTAGCTGTCAGAACCTCTTTATAGCCTCACAGATGAAGTGAGATAGTATTGGGTGTCACAGTGTTCACGTACAGCAGCAGAAATAGTGTGTGTGTGTCTGGCTGGCGATGGATGGGGGCAAGAGAAAGAAACGGGATGGGGGAGCAAAAGTAAAAAACAGTCTCGCATTTTTTTTAATGTGACATCAGTCACCTCACCTGTTATTAGCAACTGGAAGTGCAATCTCAAATTTAGCTAAAAACTGAAAATACTGCTCTTCCGTCTGTTCTGTGAATCCGGTTCCAACTAAAAGCATCCTCAGGTCCTTCGTTTGTATCACTCCATTTTTAGCAACCGAGCGAGAGGCTTTAATGTTGATAATTCTCTCCAGGCATTCCGATAACCACACTGGGTCCAGGAAATAAAGATTTCTCAGTCCGTGGCTGGTGTCTGGGAAATGGAGCAGTGCCCCTGTTTGTATAAGGAAACTAATAGCTGCCAAACAAAGAAGAACTTGACATTAACCACATTTTCAATTAATATCCTAAATGCCAACGTTTGTTTCAAACTTTTGAAGGGCAAGCCCCGGTTTAAAATGTCGTTTTAATAACTTTGCTTTGAAGACAAAACCACACATCACATAAATTATTTGTCATCCCAAAATTTGGGGATTTCATTTTGGAATTGATTCGAGAATTTTTTGGCAATTTTTTTTAATTAAAGAAAATCTTAAGTGCGCTTGAACGTTCATCTTAAAAATAATTATCTGAAAGGAAATGCAGAACTGAACACGTGCACTATTTTATTAATGAGTTAATGATGCCTACCACTTTGTAGGTCCTGAAAGTCTTCGATATCGTTGTCTGGCATTTGCTCCATGATTGCCTCAAGTTGCTGGTCAGTTAGATACAGCACCTCATTGCTAGCACTTCTTCTCTTTCGCTCCTTTATGACGGCATCCAGTAAACTTAAGTGACTTCGTGGTATCTAATATGTTGAAAAGATGTTAAATACATGGGGAGAAATTGCACCTTGGTCTAGATTTACTGAGTTTAGGTACAGTAAACTTCACATAGGTCATATCAGTTGGGCCCATGCATTTAATAATACTTATGCAAAGTATGAGTTATGTCAAAAAAAGAGTAAGAGTAGACCCGGGTTTAATTTCTCCCTCAATAAAACATCGAAAACTTTCAGTAACAAGAACACAAAATATGACCAGCAAAAATGAGTCTAAATCCAACGTAAATATCCCTAACTTTGTTTTTTTTGTTATAAAGTAACAAAGTATATTAGAAGGACACATTTTGAAAGAATATCATTAATGTCATTATTAGGTAAATTTGCTTAAAAAAGCAGCAAAGTTTCACCTTTTACAGGATAAAATTTGATAGCCTTAAACCATCAGTATCCAGCTGCACATTATATCCTGGGGAAGTGAGGTTTAATTTACCTACTGGTAACCATTAGAAAATGTCCTCTCCCCTGAGATCATTTTACTAAACAATCTTTACGTACATGAACACTGACACCAACAGACCACTATTAGTAACTTTGATGGCTAAAGATTTCTGTTAGTGATTATGGTTCAGTTAAATTGAAGGAATGTGTGAATTAATACAAAGACTGGATACTCAGCAGGAGAAAATCTAAGCAGAGTTCACACATGTGGTAATTCAAAGCATAGTAAGGGATTTCTGTGCATGTCAACGGATACCAGGCTAAATAAAAGAAAAAATGCTAATAATAATAATCCTTGTACTTGATACAGCACTTATAATGTCAAAATTTCTCAAAACGCTTCACGCAGGGAATTTCTGCAAAGTGGAGTGACTGTATTTCTAAGTGAACGCGGCAACCAATTTGCTTACAGCAATGACCCACATGCATGAAGTGAATAACCATTTTATCTGGGGTGATTGTTGGTCAGGACACCTTGTCTCTTGCAATAGTTTGGGGTAATTAACTTTTAATGTCCATCTGACCAGGCAGATGAGACCTCGATTTAACGTTTCACCTGAAGGAAGGCAAACTATAAGAACTAATTTGTCCCATAATGAGTAAAAAAAAGGTCATAAATGCCTCAGAACCTTTAATTGCAGCAGTGTTCAGAATCACTCTGACAAAGCCTCTTCTAAACGTTCAGGCATCATGATTACTGGGGAAGTTGTACTGAGTAGAGATTTTAGTCTTTGGTCAGCAGTACAGACTATTTCCCACAATGAAATCTTTCACATTACTTCTTTTGTTCTTGTTTCAAATACAAGTCACTCATGTTAAAAAGATGTTATGTTAATAAAACCTAAACTGTGGAAACGACTGTAAAGTTAGCTATGTGCATTCTCTTGTAACGGTTACTAGTGCACAAGACATGGAAAATAAATCAGTTCACGAATACATCAAGGCATTTACATTCGATCAGTCACGTGCTAGCGTTATGATCATTCACCATTCTGCACACATACTTTCTGCAAGCAGCTTGTGCATTTTGCTGTACTAACTGGTTCACAACATTAGGTAAAATGATAATCCTGATGTCTCCACCACTAACCAAATTGAGTGTGTCAAGTTCGTAGCCGTTTCTTGTTTCTATTTTTGAATCATTAATAAGTGGATTAAAGACACCATCAAACTGTCTGAAGTGATGTTGAGTTATAGTAGGAAAGTTCATGGGCAGGAAATGGAAAGATCTGCCTCAATGATGATCATATATTTCAAAAATAGGTCAACAGCAGCTCGCTGTTTGGGAAGATTAACATCTGGCCCAGTTTCTACCTCTGAAACTAATAAGAAAACACTTACCAGTCTACCAACCAACTTCTGGGACCCAGACAACTGCCCAACTTCCTTCATGTTACATGCCACTTGAAAGATCAGTTTCCGAAGTCCTTCCAAACCCTCCAAGGTCTTGCCTGAAAACTCACTGTGAGAAAGAAATGGAATGAGTGCAGTTTTGTAATGATGAAATACAAAAGGGAACACAAGCCTCATTCGCCAGCATTGTCAAGATTAAATCCATGAACTAAAAGCACCGAGCAGCAAGAAAGCACAATTACAGCTACGATCCAAATATTTAGCCACGTGAGGCCAGAAATTCCACCTACCTTTAGCCGGTAAGACTATTTTGTCGTAAACTTTGAGACTGCACAGAACTATGGAAATATTGTAAATTCAGTCATAATTTGGAAGAACCAGTTCTGAATAAAGGATGGATTTAAGAATTTTCCACAATTCTGCACGATCTCCAGGTTTAAGACAAAATGGTCTAACAGGTTAACATGAGGTGGGATTTCGGGCCTATGAATGGCAAAGTCAATGCATTGTATCTGCTTCATTTTCATCCCTATTTACAGCACCAGGCAAACAGAATGATCTGAAGCATGGGTTCAACAGAGGTCAGAAATGTCCACCAGTTCCTGGATGACATGACTTGCCTTTGAGGGACTAAAGATTTCCCTTTTCCCCCGCAAGATGAAACACTACATTTAGAAGCAAGGGAAAAGACTGCTGGAACTTGTCATTTGTTGAAAATTCAGTCCGAATACCAATGAAGGCTAAGATGCAAATCTGGGTCAGCAGCACAGGCACTTTCACTCTGCTGAGCTTATTTACAGTTCACAACTTACAGCAACAGTACAAAGGCAATGCAGTCAGAGGTTGAAGTGAAACCAGCAGTAGCTATCTTAACTGTTGATGTTCTTCCACCCAATCCAGAGGAAGAAAAATGGTCATAACTGACATTTGATTACATACACAAGTTTATCGCAACAAAAAAGAATCAACACTTACATCTTTGTACAATATTATAATTGCAATCGATGTTTGCTATGTTGATTAACACTGAGGAGCTAGAAGGCACTTAGCATTTCCTTCTGGTTTTATTTAAAAAGGAGGTGCTCAAGATGAAAGAATGTCATATATTTTGGGTAGTTTAGGATTTCAAACACCCAACCTGACTTGAAACCTTTCATGCGAGTTAGAAACTAAGCGTGTCTTTTATACAAGAGGAGGAGTAACAGCTTATGGGATATTTATTACATTTGTTAACTTGCGAATGTGCTTGGGAACAGCTGCTACTTTTCAGCTTCACAAATGATTCACATTCCTGTGACACGGATTTATTGCTTCCACCCACAAAGAGGGTCAGAGCTCGCATTGCACAATGTGGAATTTTTAATGCATGCTCGGAATATTTAAATAATTTTTTTTTGACTAACTGCAAATTCTTGCAAATGACATCAGGATATCCAGTAGCTCTTGTTCCCGACGGGGCACGACACAGGGCTAGGACAAAGGCTCGAAGTGTAGCAATTCTCTCTGTGCGGAATTTCATATCAATTAAATCCAGATGTGTTCCAACCACAATGACTGTAGCGTTTGATGCCTTTGCCTGAGAGGGAAGAGATTAAAAAAAAGAGAGAGATCTCTGTACCAAAACTTTCTTTATAATTGTTTTGCGTTTTTTCCCACATTGGAAAATAATATTCATTAAAAACAGAACGAGTTCTGATGTTTACACAAAAGTTAGATGCGTTAGGAGCTTTAGAGATCTTCTATCTTGCAATGCTGGGTTGATGGCATTAAAGAGCATAAACAGTGTACCCTGCCTTATGAAGACCATGTGTGTCCGTGTGTTTGCATGTGCGTGTTATTCAGTCATATGAGATGCTAAACGGAAGCGAAGTACTGTCCTTCTTCCTCACATAAAGAAGTGAAATAAGTGGGACTTTCTGTCACGAGCTCAGCACTGATTCAGGTACTTGTTCTGGGTCTTGCGTCTAAATGTACCTGTACCTCTGTGGATTCTGCAACCAAATTAACAGAGCCGAACACTCCACCTTTTAGTAATTATATCATCCAGTCAATCTTTTACCTTAAATAAATATAATTAAAGGTGACACAAAGTAGAGGGATGTGGACTCAGTGATATGAAGGTGGAGAAAACAGTCTGAGTGTGTTCTGGCTGTAGACAAAGGGGGTAAACCAATAAACAAGATAGAATGAATGTTTTTTCTGAATTTATGTTTCTTGATTATCCTCGATTTCATTTTCCTATTTACCAGCAGAGTGTATGATACAGCAGAATGAACAGAGTAGACATGAACTTGATGGGCCCAATGAGATTTCACATAACTTATGCTTTCTAACAATATTAACCTCGTGACCAGCCCACATGTGCTGAGATTGCTTGATTTTTGATATATTAAATGGGCCACACATACACACCCACCCACCCACACCCCCATATTGCACCCCAGCAATTTTCCTCATCAATCTAGTCCTCTTGGTTTTTCCCATGGGTTGGTTGCTGACAGGCACTTCACATCTTTGATTGTTCAAACAGCAGAGTTGCCAGATTTGCTGAAGGGATCATTTAACCCTGGCTGTATTTCTGTCCATTTTACGGATGATTTATTGGAGTTCAATAATTCAACGGGAAGACAAAGCACCAACGTGACTCGGGATTGGTTAGAAGTTAAGTCTCCCGGGCTAGAGTTCAACAAACTCGTGCTTTAGCTGGCAGGTTATCTTAAAGCACTGCAGCATTAACGATGCAGATTAAAGCTTTTGATAATGCAGTAAAATTTATTACATCTGTGTTAGTTGATTAATGTCATGCACACTTGCTCCAGGGCAAACACTGAACACTTCTATGCGTGTGACTGAAATAACTAGAGACATAACTAAAAGTTTCTTCCCTCAGTTACTAGATGTTTGTGTTTGCTGGGATATTACAGCAGCAAATCCCTACCTCGATATTTAATAACCAGGACTGTAAGTTTGCGACAGCTTCCTCGCCAAGAGCCAAATTCCACACGACCACATACAGAGCCATGTCAGTGAAGAAACACTGATTGACCGTTGACATTATCACCGGGCCTCCCACATCCCACACGTTAAACGCAATTGAATCCACCTATAACAAATAGAAACAATTACAACCACGTCACGAACAAGTTACACTTAAGACAGCGCCTTTGACATTTGGAGGAACGTCTGCAAGAAAGCCCTTTACAAAGTTTGAGGAGGAGCCCGAGCTGGGAGGAGGAATGGGGGTGTTGGGGGCGGGTTGTTAGGGGAAAAGGATTTGAAAGCAGAGAGGAAAGGGGCGAGGAGAAGGTGATTTTGGGAGAGTTCTGTAGGGGTGGATGGGTGGGGGGAGGGGAAGCAAAGCATCTGAAGCAAAGCTAGCATCAGTGCGGAGGTTATGGCCACAGTTGGCCACTTCGATCCAGGACTGCTTGTGGGACGCCGCTGTGCGCAATTGTCTGCCGCGTTTCGCCTACAAAATATAGTCAATTCATTACACAGTATACTCTGTGAAGAGCTTTGAGACGTCTCGAAGATGTGACAAGGCACTATATCAAATGCAAAGATTATTATTATTATTATTATTATTACTACAGTTGTCACCTTGGCTTTGACAGCAGCCGGGCGCTGGAGCTCCCAGGTAGTGGTCTGGATGCTGTTCTCTTTCAACATGGCTTGAGGGGGCTTTCCTGAATGCAGAACTTCTAAGAGAGTGGACTTCCCCTGTCGAGGAGGACCGACAATGATCATCTTCAGCAGCTTGCACGGCTCAGCTTTCCTCAGTTGTGCTCTGAGATATCCAAGCACTGATACAGGGCCTGAGAGAACATCAAAAATAGTACGTTCTATAATATTACAACATCACCAAACCACAAGCATTATTCCTTCATTCACAAACTGTTGCTGTGTCAGTTTTGGGGTGTGTATATTCTTGTAATAGGGCAATGCCCCACGGTGGGACTTTGAACTCGGATGCTCTAGCCTGACACTCCAATGCAGTGCTGGGGGTGTGCTTCTATATTGGAGGTGTCATCCGTCGGATGAGATGTTAAACTGAGATACCATCTGCCTGTTCAGGAGAACGTTAAAGATCTCGTGGCACTATTTTTGAAATAAGAAGGAATTTGTTCTGGTATCCTGACCAACAATCCCCCAAATAAAGTCGGGCATTCATCTCATGGCTGTTTGTGGGTTAGTATGCAAATTGGTTGCTCCGTTCGCCTACAAAATATACAGTGACTATACTTTGCAGTATATCCTGCGAAGCGCTTTGAGTTGTCCTGCTGACTTTAAAGGCACTTTTTCTAATTTAAGGATTATTATTATAATAACTAACTAATTTAGAACGAAAGATGAATGAGGAAGCAGCTGAGTAGTTGACAATTATAGCTGCTGAGTTCAGTGAAGATCTGCATCATTTATGTAATTGTCAAACCCAGTTGTTAATTTTCTAAAGAGGGTTTTTAGTATTATGTCAACAATTACTAGAGAAAGCGTCTTGTGCTAAATGGTGTCAAACCTGGAATTAATCACGCACGTTTTGATTGCCGTTTTATCTTCTGCACAGTTAATAGACTGAAGTTACCAAAATGTGTTTTAATTACAGTGAATAAATAAGTCAAATCAATAAACCTACCTTCCTTCCTGACCTCTGCGGAGACGTTAGTAATATTTAACTCCTCGATATCCAGCTGCCAGAGATTAGCTAGCTGTCCAAGCTCAGGTGGGAGATCACGGATACCAGGATTGCTAGGTGGAAGAAACAATTTGGATAGAAAGAGAGTTCAGTGTATTACACAGGTTCTATCGCTTGTATCCCACTGAACAAAAGCACTGAACCTTGGTAGACTGAGCTACTGTGTTTTCCTCTCATTTCTACTTCAGTTCATTCTGCAGAGCATTTTGAGACATTTTGCCCCACAAAATATTCAGTCAATTCACTTTACAGTAAATTTTGTGAAGTGCTTTGAGACGTCTCAACGACGTATATAAAATGCAAGGATTATTGTTATTTATTTTACCTTGGAAAGCAATATATAAATATATATTTTTTTTGTATAAACTTGTCAAACTAATTATTTGGGGAAAGAAAGGATTGCATTTTAGTCCACCTCTCTCATAAAACCGTCCTCCTGGCATGGCAACTTCCTCTTTTCATTTGCTGCCTGACTTATCATGGAATCCTGTAAAGGAGTCCTGTAGCTTAGCAGTTAAGAGCACTCGCCTCACTAGCGAGAGACCTGGGTTTGATTCCCGTGTAAGGCGAAACATTGGGCAAGTTTCCTTACTCCACGCGTCTCTGTTTACCTAAGAGTGAGTAGGAACCCAGTTGTTGGTTGATTGGTGAATTGCTTTTCTGTGAGTAATAATCCCTTCAGAAAAAAAATAATTTGGTCACTTAATCCATGACTTGTTTGTGGGACACTACTGTACTCAATTGGCTGCCAAGTTTCATCCACAAAAAATACAGTCAATTCACTTTACAGTATATTCTGTGAAGCACTTTGAGACATCTGGAAGACATGATAAGGCGCTATATCAAATTCAAGGATTATTATTATTATAATTGCAGGAGTATTTGACTCAATAAATAGGACTCCCATCTCTCTGCACAGAGTTTACATTTACTGTACTTTATCACGACATTGCACGGGAGCACACCTACACAGCAGGGGCATTGTGAAATTAGATAGCAAATAATCTTCTGCAGATAAATTCATACTGCAGTCTGGGCTGCCAAGCAGCGGCGAAGACACACATAATATATGATTACTGTTAAACAATAAAAGTCTTGTGATATCTTCCAGAAGCCCTTTGTTTTTCTAATAGGGATGAGGCTGAGTCTTGGGATGGTTTCATAGAGAACTACCCAATACACGTATATTTTTAATTATTTAATAAAATTTGAGCATGATTTAACCCCGTCATGTCCACAGGAGGTGACTATCAAATGCACCCTTTCTTTCCTGAGCATTACACACAGGACGCTTCACTTACTTGGAAAGGTAGAGCTCTGAAAGAGATTTCAACCAACACACAGACTGAGGGACTGAATCAAGAAAATTGTTGTCCAGGTGTAGAACCTCTAAGCATTCGCCAAGAAATTGTGGGAATTCGACAGATGGAACTGAAATAAGACAGCAAGGGCTTTGCTACAATAGTATTCAATGTCAGTGTTGCCATTGCACTCACTCACTTTCAGCCACTCTGCCCCCTCCACCTTCACCCTCTGGAACTGCCTCCCTCAACCTCCTCCGTCTCACCTTCCCTCTATCTATCTTCAAAAAGCTACCTATGAACTTACCTCTTCAACAGTGCCTACAGTCACCCCCCTCCTTCCTCAGGTCCAGTCTGTAAAGCGCTCTGACACAATCCTCTCTCTGAAGGTCACTAGGTAGATACAAGTTATTGTTGTTGTCTAATGTTGACTAGTGAAGGTGCTGAGAACAGTTGGTGTCTCCCAACATTCTGCTCCTGTTTACACAGATCTACATTTTCACTGACGCATACTGGAAATCAAACTCCACCTGGATCCAGACGTACTCTATTTCCTTAGCCTGCTGGGATGTGCAGAATTTGTCAAGTTCCTAATTTTCATCATAATTTTGAAACGGATTTTCTGCATCTTTTAAAAGACCCTACAGCCAACCGCTTACAAAATTAAGATTGAATGGAAGAACTTCTCAAATTGTGAAATTATATGGAAATGGAGTAAATCTAGACTTGGGTAGAATTTCTTTTCCAACTATACTGCCTCCCTCTCTCCTTCACCTTGTTCAGAGTCTGTCTCAAGACCCACAGCTTTGACCAGGATTTCGGACATCATTTCCCACCTCATATCTTCTGCTCCCACCCCCAGCTAGGGTGCCCAGCCAGTACTGTTATTGGGACATCCTCCTGACGTGAACATATAAACGAAAATTTGTATTGTATGGTACACAATCCAATGTCATTCCTGTTCCTTTACCTGCCTCTGAATTTCTTTTCGATCGTGTAGTAAAAAAACCGGATTTTCTATTCCTAGTTACCTGTTCACCCCTGCGAACAACAATGAACAGCAAAACGTTAAAAGATGCACAAATCCTTAATTAATTCCTCGCATCACATAAAATTCTACGGGGTTTCAAAGTTCATTCAAAATGTTGTTTTATTTTCGTCGACTTGGAAATGGTTGTTTGAAATTCATATAGTTTCTGTAAAGAAACTTCTAAAATTTAAATATTTAAGTTTCTATGTTTAACAAAGTGATTGCGAATATAAGCTACCGACTCTAGCCATGTAAAGCTCTATGAGGCGTCCTCCTAACATGAAAGGCGCTGTATAAATGCACGATGCTCCCTCCTACCTCTGCGACCTACTATCCCCCTACTTACCTGCCCGTACACTCCGTTCTTCTGGCTCTGGTCTGCTCCACATCCCCCGCCCTAACATCGGTGGCGGGGCTTTCAGCCTCTCAGCCCCTAGGCTCTGGAACTCCATCCCCCAGTGCCTTCGCCTTGCTTCCTCCCTTTTCTCCTTCAAGGCCGGTCTCAAGACCTTTCTCTTCAACCGTGCCTTCAGCTCGCCTCTCGACTCTCTACCCCCTCCTTGCCCCCTCCCTTCTCTCCCCTCACCCTGACCATTTCCCCCTGCTCGGGTCCTGACCCAACTGTCCAGCGCCTTGGGACGTCCTCCCGACGTGAAAGGCGCACTCTAAATGAAATCTTGTTGTTGTTGTTGTTGATGCTGCTGTTATTGTAAATTGTACTGTATTGTAAAAGATATGTAGATGTACATTGTACTCTGAAGACCTTAAAAAGAAACAACGTTTGAAACGAATATTGCAGCAAAGTATTACTTACTTTCCCAGTTGATTTTTAGAAAGATCGAGGGATTTCAGGAGGACACATTGCCACTTGTCTGGACAAGGAAGTACAGCTAATTGATTTCCACACAACCTCATTGAATGCAAAGCCTAAAACAAGATTAAACAAAAAATACCAATTCTTGTTAGTGCAAGAGCAGTGAAACTCTAACATGCAAATAGAGAACATTTCACGGAATTTTGCATGGAATAACAATGCAAATGTCAACCAAAGCCTCATTGCTGTATTTTCGCTTGGATTTATTGACTAATGGTGGAATCTGGATGATCTGCCATGCTGGGATTCCCCTGATGGAGATATGAAATCACAATACAAATACAAATTTACATTTACATTGTAGATTTCACTTCGGGAGGACGTTACAAAGCACTTAACAATAACAATAAGCTGGGAGTGGGAACTGAGAGTTTGTGAATATCTCAGGGATCTCAGAACCAAAACGCAACAGAGGAAATGGAGGTCAGCCCGACGTCTTTCACACTGAGTCACATTGGGAAACGGGAACCATCCCCACATCGATGATCAGCTGCTAAACTGTGCACGTTCGCCCACAAAACACAGTCACTCCACTTTACAGGATTACCCTGTGCCTTCAGCGCCCTGGGACGTTTTTCTGATGTAAAGAGCGCTAGACAAGTGTAATTTATTGTTGTTGTTGCGAAGCACTTTGGGATGTCCTCCCAATGTGGAAGGTGCTGCATTAAATGCAAGGATTGTTATTATTATGTAGGATAGAGGCTTCACCTTAGGTTAAGGACAAATTTTATAACAAATAAATCACTCATTTTACGACAGATACTTTGGACTTTCATGACCTGCTGAGTCCATATTTGCAAGTAAGATTAGAGTGATGACACACCTATTCAGTAAAGTGCTTCAGAGGAGAAAGAATGCTCAACTGTGGTGAAGGAATTACCTGAAGCTCAAAGAGGTTTTGAGGGACTTCTTTCAGTAAATTGTCACCAAAATCTGCCTCTTTAAGACTCTTTCTCCAGAAGACGCATAAAGTGCTTGGAAGTTGCTCCAGTAAGTTCTGAGACATGTTGCAGGATTCCTAGAAGCAATGACAAGAATTCTGCATTTTATCCACTCCTTGAATTACACTCTGATATAAAGGGGCCATGTTTTTCAAAACATTTTTGCCAAACCTTTTTTATGCTGCTGATAATGCCAGTGACAGCGTCACTCGTGTCAAAACTTAGACAAGCTATCGGGATGAAGATAACAGGCAGCTCAGCTATCTGATCTCTTTCTTGTTTCATTAATCATTGTTATTCACATCACAGCATTGCTTTATATAACTAACATTCCGTCTTGTATAATAAATTGGTCACTCAATCCACGATTGTTTGTGGGACACTGCTGTGCGCAATTGGCTGCCAAATTTCGCCCACAAAATATACAGTCAATTCACTTTACAATGTATTCTGTAAAGTGCTCTCAGACGTCTCGAAGACGTGATAAGGCACTAAATCAAATGCAAGGATTATTGTTATTCTTGTTATCTTGATTTTCTCTCTCCCGCTTACGCAAACAGAATTGATCTACATCCAAATCCTTTTATGGTGTTTAAAAATCTGGTTCGTGCCCGCTATTAGTCTATTTTTCAGTCAGATCAGATCAAATATCTGTTCACACTGTAGTGTTGGGGGAGCCAGCGACACATTGTTGGCAATGCCGTCCTTCAGGTGAGATGTTAAATACCAATCTGCCTGTTTAGGGGGATGTTAAAGATCTGTGAAGTGTTTTGAGATATTTTGACATTACCGGTGCTATTTCAAACACAAGGATTTTTTATTCTTATCATCATAACTCAGTGATTTTAGACCTGGTAAAATGCTCCTCCACCTTCCTCTGAAACTTTAAATTGGATTAACAAAAAAATTTGAAAGAATGAATGACTCGAGGATTGTACTTACCAGAGGGCAGGCCCACGGTTCTGGAATCTGCTTTAGTGCATTTTGAGATGCGTTCAGGCTGATAAGAGACTTGAAACAGTGCACAAAGATTGTCGGCAAACACTCAAGTTTGTTTTCTGAAATATCAATCGCTTGAAGCTTTCTCAATCCAATCCAGTTTGTTGCTAGAGAAAACATAATCAACCATTACGCTGACCTGTCACACAGCCTGCATTGGTACTAAGAAGAAATTGAAGACGATTCAAGCAAAATAAAGACCACTGTACCTTTTTGTTCATCAAATAACTTGTCCATTGCATTTCTGAAAGCTGTAAGCTTCTGAAGTTTTGTAAGATGTAAAAATCCAGAAGGCAAGCAGGTCAATTGGTTTCTCGAAACATCAATCTCAAGTATCCTATTGGGATCACAGCACAATGCTGGTTTTATACTTCGCCATAATGTTTATCGAGTGCACAGCAATAGAAGTTACTTGTAATAACAATCACAACAAATTACACTTGTATAGAGCCTTTCATGTTAGGAAAGCATCCCAAGGCACTGGATAATCAGGAATTGGTTGGGATCAAGACTGGTGGGGGGCAGGGACGGTAGGGGAAGGGGGGTGACCGAATGGGTAGTCGAAGAGGAGGGTCTTGAGATAGGCCTTGAAGGAGGCAAGGAAGTATTAATATTATTAAAGTAATAATGATTATAATTAATAACAGTATTGATATTATACTTATTATCAGTAGCAATAATATATCATTATAATAATATCATTAATACTATTAATAAGCATTTATCTACCTATTCTGAATTTCCAGAAGGAATTATATATGTTTTATCTTTAAGCAGGCATAAGCAGTTCCAATGCACCAGGTAAAGCTGGAAATAAAGTATTGGCCAACCAATGCTATTTTTTTTTAATCAGTTACCCTGTGCAGAGAATTTCTTCAGATGAAGCTGTGTTGGGCAATTCCTTGAGATGGTTTTCAGACAGATTCAGTTTTTTCACATGTACTAATCCCCAGGGAATAATCGAAGGAAGGAATGTCAAGTTGTTGGCGTGCAGGTCCAGTTCTGTTATTTGGCTGGAGATGTCCATGAACCAGTCCAGCTCCAGCCAGGGAAGCTTCAGCTCAGACCATTTCAGCGAAAGACCCTGAAATCCAAACACAACACCGATGGCAAAGAATCACACTTTCCCCAGCTTTTCTAGATGAATTATGGTTTTGGTCAGCTGGGTGTCTGACCCGAGCAGTCCTACCCATGCCATCACATCACCATGCTTAAGAGTATGCAAACCAGACTGAGAGTTTCATGTACGAAACATAGCTCCAAGATGCTGTGTATCGAATGGTGCTCCATAAATGCTAGTTGTTGGCAGTGTGACACCTACACATGGAAATTTCTGTGTCTGGAACAGTATTCACACACTCTCTCCCGGAAAGATGCACTCTGCTTATTTAGTTGAGGAAAGTATTAGGTGCAGATTGGCAAGAGCCAAGACTTAGGGACTCCATCCAGAGTGTGAGCTGAGAGTAATCCTGGAGGTTAACCAGCTAAAACCGCTTTCATCATAGATGGATTTTCTTAAAATTATTGTAATGATGTAAATCCAAAATGTGAAAGTCCTAAAGATGTTATGTTGGAATCCAGAGTGAGGACACTGATTTCTATTTGTATCCAGACGTTTGTCAATTTGCGTCCTACAATGTCCCTCAGCTAGACATAAAGTCAATGACTAATTCTGTCTGGGAGAGAGTGTGGGACACGATATCTTGAGAAAGACCCATCTCTTTTTTGAATAATGTAGCGGGATCTTTAACGTCTACCAGAAGAAGGTAATTGTGAAAAGACACCTACAGAAATAGCAAAATCTACCACTAGATGGCAATGTAGAAAAGAAGAAAAAACACAGGAAAACCTTCCAGACTGAAACAGATACATCAGTTATAATTATAACCACAGCTAACAAGTGGCTCCAAAAAGAGATTAATCTTCTAAAGCTGGATTGCAACCAAAACAGCTTTAGGAGTTTAATATTTCACTGACCTTTTTTCCGTTACATATTTCACTGACCTTTTTTTCATTAATTCACGTAATTGGAATAATTTTAAGAATACAATAACTATAATATATACTTGTATACATTTCTCCCTAGTTTTGGTCCCGACTCGCTCCTGCGTTCCTGATTGGGGAAATTATGGTTTGGATTTGGACTGTTGAAGCCCCTGGAGGCCTTGTCAAGTGTTAATCTGTCATCAGAATATACAAACTGCAGACAACCTGCTTCTTGCCAGTTCTTCTACTTCCCTCATGGATTGTGAAGCGCTCCATCTGGCAGCCAATTCAAGAACTGGCAACATTTCTGCAATGAAGTTAGCCCATTTTATGTGACTGGGCTACAACTCAGACTCGGTCTCTCTGACTGCAAGTCCACGTACTGTCACTGTAGCTTCAGTGTAGTTCCTGGAATCCAATTGTTATTCTTATGCAACTGCAACAGTTTTATCCACATTAAAGAAGATAAACAAATGATATTGGGTTGTACATTGCCTTTTTTTTGTAATGTATTCTAGCTGACAGAGTACAGAACTGAAGCACATTGTACTCAGTATAATGGGTGAAATAACTGCTACTGAATTGTACGAAAAAGATTAAGATTAAGCGTTTGCCAGTCATCAGAATATATGAACCTGAGGCAACCTGGTTCTGACAACGTAAGAATTTAATCACGCATTGCAGAATGACATTAACAACTCAGGTTAGGTACTACATGAGATTGATTTTATGCCATAAGGACAAAACAAAAAATAATTCTTACATTTAATAATGTAATTACATTTAATAATGCCCCTTTCACATTGGGAGGACATTTCAAAGTGTTCCATAGGATACAGTGTAAAGTGTAATGACTGTGTACTTTGTAGGTGAACAGGTATGTCTTACAACAAAATACACAGTCACTACACTTTACAGGAAACCCTGTTAAATGCTTTGAAATGTCCTCCTGACGTGAAAGGCCTGTATCAAACGTTAGGATTAATATAATTAATATAAATCTTATGCAATTTAATCTCGTTGTTAAATCTGGTATGGGGTGATAAGAGTGTCCTCCAGTGGCAGAACATAGGTACTGCACATGCCTGTCTGAAACGTTTTAAGGACATGTATGTGTTCCATCCAGTGCAAATTTCATTTCAACACCAAAAGCTGCAATGTTTCGAGCAGAAGAAGTATAGAGGTCATTGAATTCCCATTACCAGCACGTGTTACTTGTATGTGAATTATCACTTCCCAATTATTAACCAGTTATTTTCTCTTTAACTTTAAATTAAACTGTTTGCTTACTGTTTGTGTAAGGGTGTCTTGATACTTGCTGCTTTCCTCCGTAAAATACTTTCTTAGAAGTCGCTTGCTGAATTCAGGGTGATCCATTATGATGTAAGAAGAGAAGAGGGCTCCGTTCTGAAGTAAAAATCCTGCAATCTCTTCATTCCCTGCAAGAGAAATAAATATCCTTCTGAATTCAACATCTGCAAAATTCTGCCCACTCAGAAATGCTACATTTTATGGGAAGCAGCCAGGCATCCGACACATGCGGTGACTCATTCCCATGCTCAAGAGTATTCAAACCAGACCGAGTTCCATGTTTGCCACCTACGCGAGGAAATTCCCGCGTTTGGAATAGAATGCCTGAAATGTTACATAATTAGAGTAAATCTAGACCCAGGTGGGAATATCTCCCCTGTGTTCAGTTATCTACTTAGCCTTGCATCGGGATTCCAGTTCAGAGTCAAGGGAATAAAATTGTTTGTTATGCAAAATTGGCTTACCTGAAAGTACAGTATTAGTGTTCAAAGATTATCTCACAGTCAACTCAACATTATAAGCACAGCAAATGGCTTCATAGGCACAAATACACTGCCACAATCTCTCAACACCCCAGGATTAGTTCCTTTGGCTGAGTTACTTCTCTGTCTCTCAATATCAATAAATGAAATGCTCGCATAGTGATGGGAAGTGAGTCTGTTAGCTGAATCAGCTCAGCTGACAGATTTAATAAAAAAACCTCTTTGCTCTTTCTTAAAAAAAGAGGAAAGGGGAGCAGAAAGAAGAGAATCTCTAGACTCTGTCCAGATAATATTAATAATAATAATCCTTGCATTTGATACTGCGTCTTATCACGTCTTTGAGACATCTCAAAGCGCTTCACAGAGTATACTGTAAAATGAATTGACTGTACATTTTGTGGGTGAAACGGAGCAGCAGTGTCCCGCAAATAGGCATGGATTGAAGTGACCAATTTATTATTCTTTTTTAAGGAATTATTACCACTGGAAAAGCGATCCACCAACTGACTAACAACTGGGTTCCTACTTACTGCTAGGTAAACAGATGCCACAAATGGGGACTCCTGATAACAGGATATGTCACACCGACTTGCGTGTATTGTTCCGGATGTAGAACACACTGGAATGAAGGTGGGTGGGAATTTTAAAATGATTATTCAAGAGTCTTGTTGAGAAATACTGCAAAATAGACCTTAATGTTGCAATAATTTAGCTACTACCCGACTGCTGATGGTGGAGCGGGGGACATGGAGCAAGCTAGTGCAAGCTAAGAGGAGGGGGCGGACAGGTTGGTAAAGGTTTAGTAGGTCGCAAATGTAGGGAGGAGCAAGACTGTGGAGGGATTTAGAGGTTAGGACAAGGAACTTGAACCTTATCCTCTGGGGGATGGTGAGCCAGTGGAGCAGGCGAGGATGGGTGTGATCGGCTGGCGGAGCTTAGTATGTGAGAGGAAACGAGCTGCAGATTTCTGAATAATCTGCAGCTCGTGGAGGGAAGAGTTGGGACGTACTCCTATTCTTACGAACTGACAACATACAAAGCAAGACAGCACAGAGAGAGATAGAGAGATGGCTTGGAGCTGAGCTCTGGTGAGTTAAGAGTCCCTGTAGAAAGTATGGCCTACAGTGTGAAGCCCTTTCTCTAGCTATTACTCTATTGTCCCTTTTCCAATTCCGCCATCAACTTTATAATGATAAGTGATCAGTATCAAATCAAAGATAAATTCATGTCGCCAAGGTCTAGAAATCTACACAGATCTTGAGGAAGAACTGCCCGCATACCTGTCCTTACAGCTGCATACAATGGTGACCCAGTAATGACTGGAAGGTTATCTGCCTTCATCGCACAGCTGTCTGTGTCCGCCTTGTATTCACGTACTAAGAGCTGCACTACCTCCAGATGTCCTTGCTTGCAGGCTGTGGCAAGCATCCAGCTCAGCAGATCCTTGTACTTGCTCGAGTCTGCAGACAAAAGCAATGGTTTCACAGCTATGCAAGTGGCTATTGGTCATCAGATCACACAATGAACAAAGAAGGTCCGAGGACTACCTGGATTGGTGAAAATTCAACCAGTGCATCTGAACACGGTTGAAGACCCACCAGACTGAACTGAGTTTTTTTGGGTGGAAATTTATAAAACTCCCTTCTGTTTTGCGCTGCCGAAGGTGGGGAATGTCAATGCTGCACTGTCCTATATTTCAGTCATCCGATAACAGAAATCAATAAATCCCAAGTCAGCCAGAGAGAGAGAGCGAGAGGGGGTGGGGGGGGGGGGAAGAGGGAGAGAGAGGGAGAAAGAAAGAGAAAGTAATAACAACTTGCATTTATGTAGCGCCTTCACATGGGGTAGCGCCTCAGAGCACTTAAAAAAGTGACATCACTTCAGCCACAACAAATCCTTCCAATATTACAAAGAAAGAAGCTTTTTATTGAGCCTGGAATGCTGAAACCTTGAATTGGTTTGGGTGTGTGTGTGTGTGTCAGGCGTTTGCCTTTTGGCTGAGTACAGCATAGCACGCTCAGTATTTTTACATCTCACCTGGCAATGAATTCAGGAACTCTCTGACAATCTCCTTATGACCACAGTACGCAGCAACAACAGCTGGATTCTCATCACTTGGTTTCCTTGGCAACTCCACCTGTGCCTCCTGAAGCAGATATTGCACCATCTCCAAATCCCCATATGCTGCAGTGATGTTTAACAGCTCGTACTGGTAACAAACATTACCAGACATTAGAAAATACTCTGAGTTACAGCGACCGACAACAACAGCAACCGCAGCTTGCATCTATCTAGAACCATTCGTGCAGGGCAGCGTCTTGGAACGATTAACCAATGATATTTTGAAAAAATCGATGGCCAGGCGGACTGTAATCATCTTCTCTGGTCTTGCACATTCCTATCTTCCTAAACACAGGGGCCTATTCAAGGACTAAGTGCCACAGTGCTAGGACCCAGGCCCGATATTCTGCGTCGATAGCATTTGTTGCTGAGTGGAAGCCAACACTGTCAGAAAGGAGAGGTCATGGACTTGAGCTATCGTTTCAATGCAGTGCAGGCAGATATCTGGGAACGGGATGGTTACTCGCCCCAATGGCCATAGTTATTCGGCGTCCGAAAGAGAAGAAATAAAATAGCTTACAAAACGATTTTTGAAATGACTGAAAGTGTTGTGTGCAGCCAGCTAAGTTGGTGTGAATGTACAGTGAATGCTGTACAACAGTTGGGCACAGTGTTGAAAAAGCAATACCTCATTCAAAAAATTCAGCTTTACGGTAATTTATGAAGTTATTATCTATCAGCTCCTGGGGATGTCCTCCTGATATGAAAGGCACTAATATAGATGCAAGTTTTGTATGTTCATTCAATCAAGGAACAAAGAGAAAACTCACGACTTGAGAAAACGCACATCCTTTTCAATATTGAAATTGCCTTGTTGGGATTGGGTACAAACAGTTTCTTACCCAGGCATTTGCATCGACCAAATATTACATCATTATTCGATTGAAACTAAAAAGCAGGTCTTTGGAGGATGCAGTGTACAAGGTTGCTTCTTGCTTCTCCCTAAATTATACATTGAAAATATTGACCAGGCCTTTAGGTTCTGAGCCGGATAGAAAAGATTTTATACTTGTTCGCAGCAATTAACGTCAAAATTACAGGGCTGGATAAACAACTACATGATGCAACTGCTCACAAAGTATATTTATAGAAAGGTGGAAGTGAAACAAATGTTTAAACTGATCAGTCTGAAACTAGAAACCGACTTTTGCATTTAATAAAGAAAAATCCTTTAACAACAACTTGCAAATGAGGCACTGGGATGGGAGCAATTCACTGGAGAGATGATAATAACGCAGTCTGAGGCAACAATATGTGTATCATTAGAAAGGAAGACAAAACTATAAGATCTTCGTGGTTCAAGTTATAAACAGCGACACATCCTCAAGTGGGGCTAAACATTGTAAGCAGTTGGTCAACTCACTCGAGACTCTGCAGCTTTAAGAAGACAATGTTGTACAGACCACTCATGTACCTTTATAGTATGTATCAAAGAGCAACAGCTCTACAATATCCTGAGGATTACAAGTTCATAAGATTCGTTCGGATGAAGTAGACTCTTCGGCCCATCTGGGTAAAGAAAACCTTCCTGGTGTCTGTCTGAAATTGCTCTTTGATAAAGTATTTATCTGGCTTTAGTGTTTCAATCCCATGTAATGGTGATCCTTGGTGATTTCCTTAAAAAACTATTGTTAAACTTGCAAAAGCCACGGAATAAAGGCACATCACTGAGAATAAGAGGCACGGGGACTCGAGTAGAGTATAAACTCTGGCATTCACTAGCTGGGAGGAATAGCTTATTTCCATGTTGTGGCACTCTATGCAACTTTATCTAACTTGCCCAGTGAGGACCCTTCAGAGATTTGGTTCCTTAGAGGTCAGGACATCTCATAACTTTGGAGCAAACGCAAGTTTTGTTCACCAAACACACAACCAGATTGAGATAATTAATTACAAATGGGTTGCTTACTGAGAAAAAATATTGGACTGACTGTGATATGTATCCTGTGAATGCCGAAAAAACTGTAGCTATGTGAAGAAGTTTTGTGTAGAAACTTTTTGTTTGAGACAATTTACCTTAAAGCATTTTGCAGCGCGTTTGTGCAAAAATATGAATCTTTACCCTGTTGCCCTTTGCTCCCAGGTCAAATGTTAATTGCATTCAGGGTTTGCACCAAGGCCACTCTTAACTGGCCTCCAGGAGGCGTAGGAGAACAGCCAAATGCATGAAGTTTTTTCTTCAAGAATCCTTTTAGAAGCATAAAGAGGTTTGAGCTTATTTGGCCAGTAATTTGAAATAATGAAAAAGATCTAAGTTGCAGTATTTTACCTCTGTCTCCTATTCCCTCCTCTCTTCCACACTGGCCTCTCTCAATTTAACCCCAGCAGGACTGTTACATTCTTACCTTCTCCACTTTACATTTGGTCCCCTCACAAGATAGGCGAACAAGGTCCCGAGCTTTGGCAGATTCCCCTTCTTTGTATGCCGACTGAATGTTTTCTATAGTTGGGGACTGATTGAGGAGCAGGTTACCCAAGGTGGACTGCTTGCTTCCCATGGCCACAGGACCCGTTCCTGCGAATAACAGTCATTGGGGATAAGGCAGGGTTAGGTTTATGAGCTGGAGTTAGATTAGAAGATCAGCCATGATTGAATGGCGGGGCAGGCTCGAAGGGCCGAATGGCCTACTCCTGCTCCTACATGTTATGTTATGCTTAGAGTTTGCCAAATAAAACATTCAATAACGCTTCACGTCATGCAAGGATGCCCAGGTTAAACCTCGCTTTTGATCACAGTATAAAATCATTGTAAACTAACGGAACTATATTACACTGTAGGACACTATTGTGTGCAAATTGGCTGCCATATTTGCCTACAAACTAAGCAGTCACCTCACTTTACAATAAATCCTGTTAAGCGCAATGAGACGTCCTTCAGACTTCAAAGGCGTAACATCAAATGCAAGCACAGTTATTGATCCCCACCTGGAACCAGTGAGGTGGTGATCAATTACTGTCCTCCAGTAGTTGATAAGTATTTTGGCATGGAAGTTCCTTGATACAACACGCATGTTAGTGAATAAGTTAACAAAATAAATGCAAAAGAGTTCGACAAATGTAACAGAAATAGGAATGCTAACATTTCTGATATAACTCAATTAAAATGTATTTTAACTTTCGTTTAGTTTAAAAAAAATTGACAGACAACTTTAAAAATTATTTTGCTCGAGATTCTCTACTCACTGTGTACTGAGCGGCCAAAACATTATGGTTGATGTAATGTATACCCCAGTTATTTTTATATGCCTGATGCAATTATACTCTATTATTATATGTTATAATTGGCCCTGGGTCACTGGCACTTGGTACCCAAATCTTCATAACAACTATGTCTGACACAGAGAGTTTATACTTGAATATGTGCTGACAGTAAGTGTAGAGATACAGCCAACAATATTCCTTTCTTTTCTGAAACCAGAGAAAGGAATCAATGATTTTACTGTGAAGCAAAATACCGACTGCTGCATTTCCCAACAGATCTGAAATGAAATAATAGAGGCTTATTAATTATTCATCCATTGCAAGATACTATGATGTCCTCGATGACTCAGGAGGATATCATTAAAATGTGGAAGCATCTATAATGGTATCATTACACTTCTTACAATTCAGCAAGAAAATGATGGATTAACAGAACCAGTCCAAAAATAGGAGAGATTAACAATCCTGCCTTCTAAAGGTAAAGTCGGTAAAGACAGATATAAAAAAAACCTTTTCCCTTACCAGTTGTGGTGCCCTATATATAATTTAGAACATCATGTAGAACGTTAGCACATATTTGATGAGGACAAAACATACACCCGGGCGATTCGTGTTAAGGGAACCTCATTTAAAGAAAAACACTCCAAAAATATATATTTTAAAAAACATATATACAATGTTAAGAGTTGTGAATAAGAAGTGATTAATTCCAAGCTCAATTACTGAAAGAAACATTTTCAAATTGAATTTGACAACATTCAGAGCTAAGACAGAAATTAAATCTTATTTTACGTTCATCTTCCTTAACAACTTTTATCCCATTTAGCAATCACCTCCGTTGACAGCATTCACCGAACACGCTCAGAATTACTAACCTGGTCACATTCTGTGATCCAATGCAAAAAATGCTCTTCCTGTATATCGAAGATTATTACTGTACCATGGAAGCAAACCTGAGCTTATGTAAGTGGTCCATATTTCACTATGTTGAAGCCAACCTTTAAAGAGTGGCTTCAATAGTTGATGTATAACCTCAATGTTGAATCCACCGAGTTTCAGTAAGATCTTAAAATATACAGCTTTTTGGAGGCAGCATCCCACTCACTAATCAGAGGCTCATTCTTTGTCTGTAGTTATTCTGACCTTGCTGCTGATTTTACTGTGAAATCCAACCCTTCCACTCTCACAGCACAATTTAAGTGGAGAAAATACAGTGCTCTGGGGAAAACAAATCTATGCAGCTTCAGTGTGACCTCACAGGCTGAATCCACTGTGTGGCAGTCCCAGCCAGATGGCAGATGCACCATTTCTCTGAGATTGATGTCTCTCACTTGTAGTTCAGAAGAAGCAGCTACTATCCTCCGTTAATTATGATTTCAATAGTCGACACTCATTAGAGAATGTCATTCATTAAACGTCAAGCCTCAAATTTAGTTTGAAAACCCTAATTGTGAAGGCTGACCCTCCTAAATGACATACGTACACATTACAATTCAGTTTGTGGGAATAGTAACAAATCGACATGGCATTCCAGTTCTTTTATTTTAACTCTCAGGTATTCCTATTTGTACATTGCAAGAGAATTTAAAATCCCAATGTTCCTGAAAGGGGGGCATCTCTAGTTAATGGTATTTTAGGGATTAGCCTAGCCTCAGTCGATAGCATTGTATGTTCGGAGTCAGAAGGTTGTGGGCTCAAGCTCCGTATATTTGAGACTTTGAGCTCACAGTCTAGGCAGACACTCTAATGCAGTGCTGGGGGAGTGTTGCTTTGCCAGAGATGCTGTCCTTCTGATTATATGTTAAATCGAGGTCCCATCTGCCAGTTCAAGTGAACGTTAAGGTCCGTCTCAAGAACATCCTCTTTGATCACACCTTTGGGTGCCAAGTCAGGACTGTCAAGTGCCTTAGGATGTCCTCCCAAAGTGAAAGGCATTGAAGCGATCTCCTTTTTCCAATCCATGTTAGGCATTAATATTCATGTTTCACTTTCTGTATGTATTTCTTATGTCTTGTGTCATGCGTGCATGCTGCAATCTAAAATTACCTTACTGTATCATTTTCAGCACTCATTGCCTCTTACTAGTCTTCGCAATCTGATAACTATCCATTAGCTACCTCTTTGTGAATCTAATTTGTAGATTTCAATCTTTGACATCTCTCTCACGGCTTTGGGCACTTGGTTTGATTCCACTCAACAATTAAATATGCATTTAAATATATTCAAAACCAGCACAGAATCCCATTGTTTATTTCATTTCTTTGTGAAAACGGCATGTTGGGTGCAAATTTTCAAGAACACATAGAAAGGCCCTGTCAAACACGTGTTTTATTTCTGTGGAAAGAGGAACTAGGATTATTCTGTGTTCAAGTGTAATATGTAAAAGAGAGAGAGAACAAGTAAGTGAGAGAGAGCGAGGTCAAGCAAACGTGAATGAGAGAAAGCAAGTGAGTGAGAGAGATAGCAAGTGAGCGAGAGAGAGAGAAAAAATATGCACACAGAAGAACTGTACTTCCACCAGCTATGAGTGAAATGACAATGTTATGCCCAGTCTAACACCTATGTGCCCTTTCAACTTGTAAAATATGTAGTCAGTTTCCAATGTTTCTGGACGTAACCAAAATGTCAACTCTTCAGCAACGAGCCTCTAGCTTGAGATAGCTGAGAGATTCTTCGTGTGAATCCTGAAGTGATATCCAACGAGCACTGGAACATGGCTGATTTTGCCATGCAGAACCCAAAGGCACTGCGTTCTACTGTTCTTTTACGCAAACCAATGACAAATAGACAGTTGTGTTATGCAGTGCCTCAAAACCCAGCTTCGCTGAGCAAAAGCTCAAATCTTATTATAGGTAATCCAATGCCTCAAACCAGACTGACAACCTAAAGCCAGAGGCAGTGTAGGCACCAGTCCAAGTCAATAACAATGTCCATCTACCTACACTATGGCCAGAATATAATCTGTGTACCTGATCAACTTCTGACACCAGTTAAAACTACACTTGATGTTAGCCAAAAGATCGTGAGCAATGAATTCTATTGTAAGCAGACAACTGCTTCCTTGGGTAAGATCAGTGCTTTTACTGATCTCAGCCACTGCTCAGTACAGACATGGAATCAAACCCAGGACCTTGCAAGTCTTTTTTTCAGTTCCTGTATCTGACTTCCCTTTTTAAAAATGTTTGACATCCATCTTGGTTGACATATCAATGCATTGCAGGTTTTTTTTATATAAACTAGTTCTCAAAATTGCTGGGAAATGCCTTGGCACCAGGAGGCATTCAATCCTCAGCTGGAAGCTGAAATAATATTCTTTCTCAGCAGATGTTAAATTTTCCGCTGAAAGACCAGGTGGAATTTCAGGCCTATGATCCTGAGACTCTATTCTTTCACTTTACGTGCAGAACTGTGGGTGGAAATGAACAGAGCACCAGAAGTCAGACCAAGCTGGCAGTTTCCCCAGCAGAGAGGTAGCATTAGTATAAGGGTGTGTTTGTTTTTGCTGTGGATTAAGGTACTGACAAAAGAAAAGGAACAACCCTGTTTCAGATGTGCTCGGTTGATAATAATTATTTTAAAACACCTTACGATTGACATAGCACTTTGTCAAAACATCTCAAAATGCTTCACAGGATATATATTTTTTGAAGCATTTTCAAACGACTTGAAGATGTGGTAAGGCGCCGTATCAAATGCAAGGATTATTATTATTACTTTAAAACATCGTGACTGCATATTTGCAGGTGAGCATTGCAGCCGATCTGCGCACAGCAGTGTCTCACAATCAGTTGAGTTTCTCATCTCATACACTCCACTCTCCTCACAGCAAAAATGGCTTTTGAACAGAAACGCACAGATGTTTTGTTTGTTCGGGAAATGACGTAACGCCTTTCACTTCAACACAACATCTCAAAGCACTTCACAGGATTTTAAAGTAAAGTGTAGCAACTGTGTTTTGTACTCAAACGCTTACATACACCAACACCTATAAATGCTTGTGTGACCTTAAGGGAGATTTCCAGCGCTTTAATGGAGGAATCAATTTTGTGCAATTTGCCTGAACTCAGCAGTTTCCTGTCAGCTTCACCACCTCTGACCGGGCCGAGCTCCATTACCACATTCTCATCACTCTCTGTGAAACTTAAAATGATTTGTTCCGCCTTCCTCTATTGAGCTTAAATCCGTGCCCCCCCCCCCTGTTGTAAGTGTTTGTGATAATGTCAAACATAATATGGTGTCTCAGTGTACCTGTATTCTTTAGGATCTTGACTTATACAGTCAGGATTTACCCACTGAAACATTTTATTGCAAAATCAGATATTTATCAATTATCAATTTTCTGTCATACCATTTTGAAGGGCCATGTTGTCTTCATCAGTTTCATTTTGGACAACATCCCAATACATCTCAGGTTCCAGGAGGTTTGAGAAGCTTTGCATGGAAGGAGCTTCAAAAACAAAGTAGGCCACACTAAAGTGGCCAGAGCATTTCTTCAGGTCATGAGATAGTTCTGCAGATATCCTTGTTGAAATCTTCAGCACCAAATTGTTTCCTGTTTATTTAAAAAAAAAGAATAAATAAATTAGTATTTTTTTAAATTGCTACAAATGCTTCAAACTTGATGCCATGTCTCGTACATTGGTGAGGCCAGGTTAATGAGCCACAACCTTTCTATAACACCTGCGCCAAAACTACCTGCAAATTCACAATATAATAAATAATAATAATAATCCTTGCATTTGATATAGCGCTTTTCATGTCGGGAGGACGTCCCAAAGCGCTTCACAGAACACACTGTAAAGTGAATTGACTATATTTGTGGGCGAACGCGGCAGCCAATTGCGCACAGCAATGTCCCATAAACAGTCGTAGATTGAATATGACCAATTTATTATTGTTTTTGGTTTTGGAAGGATTATTATTAGGTGTGTGGAGTAAGGAAACTTGCCCAAGGTTTCGCCCTGCCTGGAATTGAACTCAGGTCTCTCGCTTGCAAAGCAAGTACTCTAACCACTGAGCTGCAGGACTCCAAGCAACCAAGCAATATCACAGCAAGCAGCTTTAGGTTGTCGAGCCAGCTATTAGCAGATGTCGCTTCAAATAAACAAAATAACGCTTACAAAAAAGTACTGCCTGTCACTACCTAGATTAAGGAACGAGATTACACTCTGGCCTTACTTATTTATTTTAAACTATTTTCCTTTTATGGTACATGGATTATCTATATTTAACTGGTAAGCCTGAGTTTTATTCATTCCGGTATTTGTACCCAAGGCTCACTGGGTACAAGTAATGTGGAAATGTCTAAAGGGAAGGAGGTAGTTCTTGAGGGAAGTTGAAACCAGTCGTTTACAGACTCGTCGCTCACACTGGGTCCAAATATTGTGAAGCCCCAATAAACCAGGCAAAAAGATGCCAAGAAATCAGTGGGGTTTAGATCACCACGAGTCACGCTCAGTTGTATAGTTTTCATATCACTTCAGCTGGAACATAGGCCTGGTTGCTGTGACATATGGGTCTGTCCCCATCACAGATCAGTGCACATGAGAGAAAAAAGGTGACACGCAAGGACTGCTAACACCTCTTGGGACATTCTCCCGATGTGAAAGGTGCCATATAAGTATAAATTTGTATTGTATTGTAAAAAAGTCTGTACCCCAGTGTTAGAGGAGTGATCGAGAAGGAACGACTAGATCACCTAGATGTCTCTTCAGCCTTGATGTCTCAGAGAGCGCCTTGCACTGACATACAAGATGCTAAGAGACAGTAAACCAGAACAATACATTCAATATTTATCTCCAAGTTTTGGTACAATAATGCGTGCGATCTACCGCTTTCACATCTGTCCTGTCAGGTTTTACCTCTTGTTTCCCTTGTTATTTCCTCCTGCTTATTAAGCCACTGGTTAGTAGGAGCTGCTTAGTCACTACAATAAAACTGAGTGAGAGAGAGATGCTGGGCCTGACGCCAGTTCTCGCTCTGAGAAAAGCTTCCTCCTGTCTTACTGACACAGAGCTGCAATTCACACCAACACGGATTTTAAACACAGTGGCAATTATTCAGCAAACAGGAGCGCGTTGCACTTGTGTGCATTCCATTTCTAATGCTGAGTATTCTGAGGTGCCACTGAAAACCTATTAAATACTGTATTCAGAATTCCAACAACAAAAAAGATCTCTGCCATTAGCAAGGCAGGCTTCTAACCTTTTCATTGCCTTCCTCGCTTATGCATTCGCACCATCCAACATTAGTCTTTCATGATGTGCTATTCCAAATCTAGCCGGTCACTTGAAAACCCCCAACCCATCAGGCACTTTGATGCAGCGGTAAAGTTTAAGACCTCATCCTCAATAAGGAAGAATTGGTTCCTTAAACTGACTTTGCCAAGTGTTTAAACCAAATCAAATGTTCCTCTTTTTTTGAATTCAGATAATAATAACCTGCAAAATTGACAACATCAACATATGCTGTATGTTGTTACAACATGTTTGGGGGTAAAATGGAACTTACAGAAAAATTAAGGCTGCGTTTGGGACAGTCTGGCCTCCAGCCTCTCTGCCCCTACATTTTGGAACTCCATCCCATTGTACCTTTGATTCGCTCCCTTTGCCTCCTTCAAGCCTCCTTCAAGGCTCATCTCAAAACCCTCCATTTTGACCACGTCTTCGGTCACCTTCCTACCCTTCCTGCCCTCCACCCCTCCTGATCCCAACCCCCCAGCTCGGGTCCAATTCCCTAACACTACAGTGCCTGGGGACGTCCTCCTGATGTGAAAGGCGCCGTACACAAGTAATTTGTTGTTGCGTTTAAGAAATTACCAATTTCTGGATGCTCTGAAATGCTACGTGGATAAAGTGAAATCCAGGCTTAGGTGGAATTTTACCCCTGTTGTTTCTAAATTACAAACTCATAACTGGTAACTACAGTTTTGCTCAATCACCATATACTGATTGCATCACAAAGAGATAGAGAAGTAAATTGGTATGTGGCATTTTTATTGCCTTTACATATGTGAACATATTTGAATGTATTCAGGTCAGGGCAGCAGATACATTGTACCATTCAATTCCTATTTCCAGTCCTAGGAATCTGAATTTGCCACCGACAAATAATTAAGTTTCCACTGCAACCCTTTCAGATATTGATTGTTCTGTCATCACCTGACTCAAACCATGCGTAACACAGCAAATAAGTAACTGATGCTATCACTGCAAAACAACAACTTCCTCAACTGCATAATCCACACCAGGGATATGCAAACAGCCGGACAAATACAAAGGAACAACTGTTTTTTAGATATCAAACTGTCATTTACGTGAACAGCAGACTATATTTGCAGTATCATGTGCTTTGTTATGTGTCTGTCCAAGTGTCTCGCTAGCGCAGGCAGCTACTCCTTCATCAGTTACTTCTCAAACTCCTTGGGAATTTGGAGGAGTGGAAAAGACTTGATCCTCAAGAGTTGGGACTGGTGAGAGTTCGGGCTCCAGAGAGGAGAGGTTAGGTAAGTTAGGTTAGATTCAGATTAGAGTTAGGGAGAGACAGGAGTGGAAAGACTGCTGTGCATTGCCAGAAGCTAGTTGAGCAATTCTGTCGTTATCCACATACAGTAAAACAACAACAACAACAACAAGATTCCGTTTATTGAGCGCCTTTCACGTCGGGAGGACGTCCCAAGGCGCTGTACAGTTGGGTCAGGACCCGAGCAGGGGGAAATGGTCAGGTTGAGGGGAGGGAAGGGAGGGAGCGAGGAGGGGGTAGAGAGTCGAGAGGGGAGCTGAAGGCACGGTCAAAGAGAAAGGTCTTGCGACCGGCCTTGAAGGAGGAAAGGGAGGAGGCAAGGCAAAGGCACTGGGGGATAGAGTTCCAGAGCCTCGGGGCTGAGAGGCTGAAGGCCCGGCCACCGATAGTAGGGCGGTTGGGGCGGGGATGTGGAGCAGACCGGAGCCAGAGGAACGGAGGGTACGGGCGGGTAGGTAGGGGGATAGTAGGTCGGAGAGGTAGGAGGGAGCAAGGCCGTGAATGGCCTTGTAGGTGAGGATGAGGATCTTGAATTCGAAAAGTTCTAATTATTCACAAGGCAGTTATCCGAATGGTCATTTATCTAGATTAGAAGCAAAGTGCGGCTGCAAAACCGGGAAAACAAAATCCAGTTATGAATTTGTGCAAAGTTGCTTTTGACACCAGTAGAAACTCCCTTCTCTTTCTGAATAATACAATGGGATCTTTAACGTCCATCTGAAATAGTATCCTCTGGATGTGCATGTGTGTAGTTTTGCATGTGTACACAAGCAGATTACTTCTGCTGCAATGAACATAAGTCTTCATGCGATTAATTTTTTTTCACTGAAATAGATACAGGCATAAATTTCAGGCCTATGATCCTGAGACGCTATTGTTTCACTTGATGTGTCGAACTGAGGGTGGAAATGAACAGAAGCCATAGCAGGCTGGCAGTTTCCCAGCAGCAAGGTAGCATTAGCGCGAGGATGTGTTTTTTTGGCTGTGGATTAAAGTGCTGACAAAAGGAAACAGGACAAACCAGTTTCAGCTGTTCTTGGTTGATAACTTTTTCTAAAAATACTTGCGATTGATATAGTGCCTTATCACTTTGACAAAACATCTCAAAATGCTTCACAGCAGTTCCCTGTCAGCTTAGAGAACTAAACTGGGAACATAGAGAGACTTAGAGAACTAAACTAGGATCAATACCCTTGGATGCATCAAGACAGCAGAACAGAAGGACCCAGGTTCAGGGTTGCAAAGGGCAATTTCAGGACCGATACTAGGAAGTATTTCTTTACCCCTCGGGGAATTGATGACTAGAAGGGAGAGTAATGCCTGGTCGAGATAGAAAGGAATTTAAAGCAAAGAAATAATGCCTTGATTCCGACAAATATTACGATCCTATTGATAAACACAACCAATGTACAGTCAGCAGACAATTGAATTTGTTTTGACTTTTGTAACATCTGGTCTTTTACTGCACTCCTTGCGTGAAGGCTTTGACTGACACATGCCACACAGACATACAGAGTAGAGTGTGGCGGACAGCAACAGCCCAAGTAGCTGTGCTCCATCTTCAACCTGGACAGCAGATGATGGTAGCGATCACAGCTGAACTGAATCCTCTCCTCGACGGAAGTCTTAACCCAAACTTTACAGCGAAAGTCAACAACAACAAATTATACTTGCATAACGCCTTTCACGTCAGGACATCTCAAGGTGCTAGACAGTCAGGGATGCACACCCGAGCTGATGGTTGGGATCAAGAGGGGTTGAGGGTGGGTAGGGGAAGTAGGGTGAACGAAGTCACGGTTGAAGAGGAGGATCTTGAGATGGGACTTGAAGGAGGCAAGGGTGGGGGCGAGGCAGAGGAACTGTGGGATGGAGTTGCAGTGGGTGGGGGCAGAGAGACTGAAGGCCCGCTCGCCAATGGTTGGGTGAGCAAGGCAGAGGACATGAAGCAGGCCGGAGCCCGTTGAGCAGAGGGAGCGGACAGGTTGGTAGTGGGTAAGGTCACAGAAGTAGGGACGAGCAAGGCCATGGAATGCTTTGAAGGACCAGGATCTTGAACTGTATCCTATGAGTCAAGGAGGAGAAGCCTGGCTGATTCCCCCCCACTCCCTCAACCTAGGCCAGCGAGGCCAACTATAGTAAACTTTCAGGTTGAGATCTGCTGACTTGGAGCAGACCGTGAGCTTACCTGGGCTCTCTTGGTCTGTGTGGCTCAAGCCATGTCAGGCAGTACTATTACCAACTGAGCCACTGGAGGAGCTGTTTACTAACCACAGTTACAGTAATACTCTTAATATTTATTTACAGATTCCCATGGCTTGTTTGGCAGGTCAGAACCTTTGCCCCCTCTGCAACTAACACAATAATAATAATAATTCTTGCATTTGATATAGTGTCATCACATCGTTGAGGTGTCTCAAAACGCTTCATAGAATATACTGCAAAGTGAAGTGACTGTGTATTTTCTGGGCCAATGATGTTCAAAAAATCTTGGCATTTCAACCACGAACGTTACATATGTAATCTGTCTTGGTTACAGTGCGGTTCGCCCTCCCTGGTAATGCTTTGATGATTGATCTTGCAGTTCCGCTAGCTTGTGATGTCCTCCCGAAATATAGAAATATAATTTTGTATTGTATTTTGTATTGTGTCGCTCAACAACTCAGATTCCGTTTGCTTTTTGCAGCCACTGACGCTCAATCAGCAGAAAACAATGTACTTTCTACCCCCTATAGCACATTCCCACTGGCAAACTTTTTTTTCCCTCTGAGGTTTCCACAATAAACAACAACAACAACAACAAAACCAAACTGCCTGACGTCTTGAAAGAAGCTCTTTCGAAAAACTGCAACTTTAACCACAAGAGGCTGAGGAGAGGGTATTTCACAATCCGACAACCAGGAAAAATGTGCACAACAGTAAACACTACAGCATGTTACCGCTTGCAACTAACAACAATTTGATAACAGCATGATAAGGGGCTGTATCAATTGCAAGGATTATTATTATTATTTCTACAACGTTTTTCACATCGGGAGGCCATCTCAGAGCGCTTCACAAGTCCCCGCTCGGAACCCAAGTTGAGGAAGGAAGATTGGGGGTTGGGGGACGGTGGCCAAAAGCACAGTTCAAAAGAAAGCAGTTAAGTGAAACAGTAAGCATGGGCTTTTAAGAGGAAAGGCAGCATGGGTAAAGCTTTCATTAGGCTTTGCTTCAGGCTATAAACCATCTGGGGAGGCATGTTTACCTACCTCTGGAGCGAAAGGCAGAGACTGCAGATGCTTTGGGCTGTGAGTTACTTTCAAACTTAGTCACTCCTGGGTGCCTTGTTCTCAAACGAAGTCCTGCGGGTGTCGATCAGGATAAAGTATTGTACAAAAACTTCCTGCTATGCGAATATCTCTGTCTCTGTTTGCCTTCTCTCAAAGTCACAGACGCTCACCCTCTCCCAGGACTGTGGTTCTCAATTTTAGCTTGGAAACTCTCTCTCTCTTTCTCTCTCTTGCTGGTCCAACCTTGGCCTGGATCGATCATTGCTGGCTCAGGCTTTAAGAATGAGGAAATGAGACTCGGGCGAGTGAGGCGTGGGTGGGACTAAGAGACTGAAAGTAGGATTTAAGCCCTGCTGTTCTCACAGCTACCCATCAACACGCAAAGGTACACAACAGGTGGCAAAGAGACCTGAAAGCAATGTAACAGTGTCAGCACCACCTCCACACACACACACACACCTGGTTAATTGCTTAAAATTGTCTGGGAATGTACACATTCAGAAAACTACCTCATTGCTAAGAACTCAGTAACACTAAGAAGTGCCTGTTCAGGTGGCGCTATACAAAAATACAAGGAAAGTTTTATAATAATCCTTGCATTTGATATAGCGCCTTGTCACGTCTTCGAGACGTCTCAAAGCGCTTCACAAGATATACTGTATATACTATAAAGTGAATTGACTGTATATTTTTCCTGGTACCTGGCTCACAATTTCCCCCCCCAAAAAAAATGGTCACCCTCTCCATGGATGTTTGTGGGACAGTGCTGTGCGGAATTGGCTACAGTGTTTTGCCCATGCAAAAACATTTTTTTACAGTCCACCCACTTTACAGTATAATAATATAATATAATAATCCACTCTACAGTGTATCCTGTGAAGCGCTTTGAGACATCTTAACAACCTGATAAGGGGCAATATCAAATGCAAGGATAATTAATGTTATTATTAAATATCACACTTTTCTGATTTATTTAAATACCACCCGGGCACTGACCAGTACTGCACTTATTGTGGCAACTGTAACCTTAATGTTTCTCACAATGTCCTGGCCAACAAAATCCCCCAGGTAAAATTGGTCCCATTTTGTGCTCTCACTCCCCCAACTCCAGCCCCTAAGTGAACTGCTCCGAGATGTCCTCCAGACATGAAAGGCGCTATGTAAATGTTGTGTTGCCATTTATTTTGTGAATGTTTGTGGGATAAGTTGGCTGCCACATTCGGCTACAAAATACACAGTCACTACACCCTACAATAAATTCTGTAAAGCGCTTTGATACATCTCAAAATCGTAATAAAAAATGTAAGGAATATTACATTTTAAAATCCAGAATGGATGTTCGGAGTTCTCTGTATAATGCAAATAATTACTACAAGTTAGGAAAAGCGATATCTCTTTAATGTTCTGTGTGTCAGATTACAAAAAAAAATACAAGAATAATGATACAAATAAAGAAAATAGTTTCTACACATATCCTTTATAAGTTCACAAAATACCTCGATAGTAAGCATTTCACCAACCCAAAGGCTTTGTTTTTAAAAAGTTAGAATATAATATTTTATACATTTAAGAACCTCCGACTGCATTGTGCTACTCTCTGTGTCTAGCTAACAAACTGAGGTTCCAGTCCTGTATTAATAAATCCTGTATAAGCATTCCGAGACGCTGTCCTGTAATAAGTGCTGTACTGTAATACAGATCTGTACTAAGCGCTTTGAGACTATATAAATGCAATTCATTGTTGTGGTTGTATTATATTAATAAAATGTTACATAACACATTGTTCCTGAAGCTTCGATCCATCTTTACCATAGATTTCTGTACATGTTGTTGTGCAGACACTTAACCAAATGAACGAGAATGCAAGTCTAACAGCCTGTAGAATAAGATTCATTAAAATTCATTTAATTTCTTTAAATTCACCAAAGCTAAAAAAAATAATCATATATACAGTACATATAAAAGAAGACTTTACATCCTTTCCTTCTAAAAAATATTTTTTTCAGGACTTTTTCATTGTTATAAATGCTAATCGCCATCATTAGTGGAAAATCAATGTTATTTTCAGAAGGTCCACAATAGATTGTCCCATCGTTAAATCTTCCTTAAATTGGCAGCTCAAAGTGTTTTTATGGTCATAATGCTGAAAATGTTGCCGCTGGTTAAGAAACCAGCATCTTTCTCTTTTGGACAGAGCATCACAGTTTAACTAATCACTAATCAGTGTCTGAGGTACTATACTAATTGCCTGTAGAACTGTACCAGAACCTGTGGAGCTATCGTACATCCATCGGCTGTAGAACCATTTTCAATTAGGAGAGAAAAAAAACAGGGGTGGGGGGAGAAGGGGTCGAAATTAAATTAACAAAATAAGCAACTAGGTTGAGGCCAGGATACTGGGCTCATTTAAAAAAAAAACAGCTCAATGCTGTAGTGAGATGACAGGATGGTGGACAGATGAGATAAAATTGGCAAAAGAGCCTTCTTCATACAAATCACTTGTGATGTTGCGAACTAGAATGTGTTACAAACATTGTTGACCGATGATTCATCGACTCCGAACATGAGTCACATTTTACCTTAAGTTAAGGCTTGGTATTTGTTGCATTCTTAGCTTTTCGTTGCACCAAAACAGAGTGCTGGACATTGAGATCGAGAATAATGAGCTACAATGGAACACAGCCATTATAATAACATTTCAGTCAAATATTTACCAAAAATTGGATAGATCAACTAAACCCTTATATATACAGTTTATATATACACACACACTTAATGCATTTACTCGATAAAAAGCTGTGAGTAAAAAACTATTTTCTGTAAACTGTACAGTGGAATCATGTAAACTACACATAGTTACAGTAAATTACCAAGGAGTTATTAATCTTAATTGAAAAGATTCGCAATGAAATTCGCAATGCCTACCCACATTCTGAGAGGCTAACATAAAAGTATGCTTGTTTTTGTTATACATTCAATGCATTAACGCCAAAAAAGCAGGTTGTTGGAAGTATGAAATACAGTATTTTGCTATTGCGTTTAAAGACTATGTCATTCAATTCCAGATGCCCAATTTAACAAAGCCCTTCAGTAAATTCTCAATATCCTTCACCTCTGAAATAGGTTATGTACACACAGGGCAGGGTATAATACCCACAAAATGAGTAATTATAAAAAGTCACTGTACAGTTCAACTATAAGCATTTTTTTGTGACTAACTACAAGTTAAAACAAAATACAAAATGTGCAAAGTCAGAAATTATATTATGGATTTAAGCAGAGTTTCTTCTAATTATTTAGCTTGATTTTTCGGTGTCACTAATTCCTTCCAGGAGCTGGTGTCATATCTTTTAGTGCCGTATCCAAGTGCTTTATTTTTCTTTGCGGCTTAGTGATTATTCTGTGAAATTTTGATAGTCACAGTTTTAACTTCTGTATATTCTGTCAGGCCATATTCACCCCTGTGGGACAATACAATAAGAGCAAGAATGAAACAATAGCTCAGTGGTACAGAAGACAGCATCTATGTTTGAATGTTATTACAGCATTCACAAACACACACAAAGAGGGTTTGGTTATTTGCAGCTGGCTACATTTGAACGAAACTGCTGCAAACTCATTGATTTAAGCCAGACAAAGATCCTCTGGGGGCGGCTTTCATTGCTGGTGGACACTAAGTGTAGCCCTGCTGCTGATCGGATCATGATGAGGCTTGACCTGCCTGCCGATCAATGTGAAGACGATCCACAGTAAGATTTCAGATCTCCTCCACTTTTCTACTTCTGAGGCTTGGGAGAGTTTTCCTGCTGTGGTTGGGAAATTAACATCACAACAGAAAAATGTAGTCCTTTACTTGCGATATACATTTATGGAGTGCCTTTCACGTTGGCTGGGAGTGTTGGATGGGTACCCAGATCGGTGGTGGGAGCTGAGAGGGGAGGGTGAGCAGCAAAAACGTTGACCGAACGCACAGTCAAAGTGGTATATACTTTCACCTTCTGCAATACTTCACATGCTGGATTTCGTAATTGATATTATTAGGCAATCTGGTTACAGCAAGGTCATCTGGGTCCAATATCTCAGCTGTAACATTACAAGATAAACTCCTCAAAATGTAATGTTGACCAACCCTAAAACTTGTGCAATAAAGCGCGCTCTCACAGTTTAATGAACAGAAAGATACTTACATTTCTCTTCCATTTCCGGACATTTTGAAGCCGCCAAAAGGTGCTTGAGCGTGGAGAGCGTTATAACAGTTAATCCTGCAAAACAAGAACGGAAGCAGGTTATGGATCTTGAACTGAGGAATAAGTTTTCCAAATACTTGTTGACAGGAGCAGGTGGTGCTGGCTGCCACCTGCTGGAGCATGCTCTGAATTGTATCCTCTCTTGAATCCATTGAAATGGACGCTTTTCTGCAAGCGTCAGACACCTGTAAGGTCATCTTGTGTCCTGGCCAGCAATGCCCAGATAAAATAGGGCATTCACTTCACGACTGTTTGTGGGACGTTGCTGTCGGCAAATTGGCTGCTGCGTTCAATTACCAATACACAGTCATTACGCTTGAGAGTATAATGCTGCAAAACGCTTTGTGGTGTTTCAAAGCAGTGATAAGGCACTACGTGAAATGCAAGGCTTATTATTATTATTAATGTAGAAAAAATGTATATTTTCATTTACCACACAGTTCCCGATTGGAGGGCAGAGGCTACTGTCAGTGCTGTGTCGATGTTTTTTGTGAACACTCCTGCAGTCAATCCAAATTCACTGTTGTTGGCTCGTTTAATAACCTCTTCCATGCTTTTAAATTTCATTATAACTTGCACCGGTCCAAAGATCTAAGGAACATAAACAGCATCAATGATACCCATTCATAATTCACAGTGAACTTTTTTCATGTTTACGTGGTTTCTTTGAAGGTACAGTACCTCTTCCTTGGCAATGCTCATGTCATCTGTAACGTCTGTGAACACAGTGGGTTGAATGTAATAGCCCAAATCTCCAATCGCACACCCACCACATTCCAGTCTGGCTCCTTCCTTCTTGCCACTTTGTATTAGCTTCAGAATTTTGTCAAACTGATCTTGGTCAATCTATTGTGCAAAGGTTGAAAATGAATAAACCATCCGTAGGCTGTACATTTGCATGCTGTCTTTCAGCCCAAGATTATCAGTGATTGTTCAACACATTGGTGTTTACAACAAAGATTAATATTTGGAAACATAATTCCACCATTCATACAGCAGCACCCTGACTCTGCACCAGCTTCAGGGGCATCTTTAGAAGAGGGCCCGTTAAATGGGGTCTTTATACAGTAAAACAGTCTGATCATGTCGTTGAGACATCTCAAAGTGCTTCACAGAATATACTGTAACATGAATTGATTGTATATTTTGTGAGCAAAACATGGCAGCCAATCGCACACATCAGTGTCCCACAAGCAATCGTGGATTGAGTGACCAAATTATTCATTTATTTATTGGAAAAGATTATTAGCCTTGGAAAGCATTCCAACAATTGACTAACAACCGGATTCCTACTTACTGCTAGGTAAACAGACGTGTGGAGTAAGCAAACTTCCCTAAAGTCTTGCCCAGCCTGGGAATCGAACCCGAGTCTTCTCGCTTGTGAGGTGAGTGCTCTAACCAATACACTACACGATGTCAAGGATTCCTTGCCAAGCATGGAGTATAGACATACACTGAAATGGTTCTTCTGCCATTACAGACTGACAATGTCTTTTGCAACCTAAGAATATCAAAACTTGAATGACATATTGGGTAGAATAGTTGGTTTCAGTTTGCAGCCCAAGGCTAAGATTTCTAGAGACATGACTTCATTTTTAGGGCCCGATAGAATTTCTTGGATTGAGGTATAAAACCGTTTATAATTAAGGTCTTTTGGGGGATTAACAGCAAATGGTCATGGTGAGTTATTGCCCTGTCATTTTACATTGGATCACCACACACTTATCAGTGGGAAAATACACAGTTTAATCTGTGCCGCACCCTCTTGCTTAAGGATTCAGATATTATTAATTATTAATTCATTTCACTGCTGACATTTACTGTTTAATTTGTTTCCATTTAGTTACCTTATTTATTGAAGGTTTAGTTGGTGAATGTGACACTAAAGGTAACTTTATAACAGTCTCTAGGATCTCAGAGGCATGATTCATCTATTTCACTTGCCAAGCGTTTTAATCAGACTTTGCCTACTTGGACTTTGCAATTTGCTGGCCACGGATTTTACAAAATGATAGTTATAAATATTACAGTAAATGCACTTTGCCAAAGTGACAAAAATAAACCTGGTTGAAACCAGGAAACATTTCAGTACATTCTCAGTTTGACACAATACATCCTACAGCATACAGACATTTGTTCCACAGCAGCCAAAAGCTGGGTGCGATGCAATACAGTGCAATACAAATTTACATTTATGTAGCACTTTTCACATCGCGAGGACGTCCCAAGGTCCTTATAGAGCCACACAAATGGACACCCGGAAAAGAGCAAGTACTTTTGTCAAATAAACAAAATAAGCAAAAACTCATCATTTCTTATTCCGTTTCCATTTCCAGCAAGGGTGTAAATTTACCTTCATTCCTGTGTCCTCAATGCTGTATTCAAGCACTTTAAATTAAGGAATGGTTAGTTTTCTCTCACCTGGGGTCCTTGTTCGGTTTTAGGATCGAATGGGTTTCCGACAATTCGCCTCTTGGCGTGCTCCACACTGCGCCTCACAAACTCCTCGTACACTGACTCCTCCACAAACACCCGGGCAGCAGCTGTACAGCACTGGCCTTGGTTAAAGAATGCTCCCTGGTAGGCATATTCCACTGCCAAAGCCACTGGAGAAAAAGGGAATATTTAAAATTTTATACATCCCCCCCACCCCCGGCTTGGCATTATGCTTCGCCACTGTCAATCGCTCTGGGGCACTACCCTGCATGAGGGACGCTATATAAATGCAAGGTGTCGTTATCATTGAACTGTGAATATTTTTCTCCTCGGGATGTTACACAGAGCAATTTGCTGTCCTTTATTAGATGTCCATTGCGTGCTCGTCCCTGCTGGGGGGCAGCAGAGAGCAATAGCAATCTGGAGCTGCAGAAACCCTGTCTGAATGTTTTGCCCACTCCCTAGCCTGAAGGCATGAAAGTGAATTAAAATGGTTCACTGCGAGCTCAGCACAGACCAAATAATGCAGCACAGGTTGGGAGGGAGTTGATCGGGGTCTGTGCAGTTTGATCTATTTTCTCACTGAGTCAATTGTAAGATAAAGATGGGGGGTTGGGGGTGGGGGGAGAATATCCAGTTATAATAATAATAATCCTTGCATTTGATACAACTCCTTTCTTATCAGGTGTTCATTGTAAAGTGGAGTGACTGTGTGTGTGTTGTGGGGGTATATTTATAACCCAATATGAGCTGGCCACCAGCAGAGCAAGACTCGTTCCATTGCTCACTCCATTGCTGCATATTTTTTATCCTGCGAAGTTCATAAACTGAAATACTATATGAAGCAACTGAAAATGTCTCTTACAATCGGAGTCTGCAAATACAATGCACGGATTCTTTCCTCCCAATTCCAGGGTGACTCTCTTCAGGTTACTTTTAGAGGCAGCTTCCTTTATGGATTTCCCCACCTGCCAAAGGTTCAATCAGAGAAAAGTATAAGAATTCAGTGAAATAACTTATCGTGTAATTGCCTAATTTTATAATGGTAATGATTTCCCTTGACCCTAACCCTAACCCTCGACAAAACTGTCTTCATTTTCCCAGACAGAAATGTAGAAAAAAAAGTATGGAACATAGAAAACTAAATGGAATTGAATTAGAACAGGCAGTCTTAAACAGAAATCTGTGGTTAGTGTTTAAGTCATAAATTTCACGGTCCACACAGTGTGGTTAAGGAATGGAAGCTAATACTGCATATAACAAGTATGGTATGTACACAAGTATGACTGAGTTATGCTTTGGCTTTTACAATGCGCTGATCAGACGGCACTTATTTTGCATTTAAACTGAAGGTTTGGCAGCAGTTTGCAATGGTGCTTTACTGCCAAAGATACAATCAAATGGTGGTTGAGCCAGCAGGAACTTCATTGGAGCCCAGCTCCTGACAGAATCTGAAGGAGACTGATTCAGGACCAGTGCAATTTTCACCTCCTGTTGTGTGCGTATCCCATCTGTTCTGCTGAAAGGTGTCAAATCTGAAAGATTTCCTTACCTCAGTAGATCCAGTGAACGCCACCTTATCAATGTCCTTGTGGCAGGCAATGGCAGCCCCGGTAGTAGGTCCATATCCCGGCACTATATTCACTACACCTGGAGGGAACCCCACCTAAAGTACGAGAAACATATTCCAACTTGCTGCTTTTAAAATGCCTCTAATAATAATAATAATAATAATAATCATCATCATCCTTACATTTGGTATAGGTCTTAGTTAGAGAGAATGTTTCAAAGCACTTTACTGGATATACTACCAAGTGCAGTGACTGTTTTTTTTGTCATCGAAACATCTCAAAGCACTTAACAGCTATAAAGTATATTTTCTATGAATATTCTAACAGTTCATAGAAGTAAACCCTTTCAGTTATAGATACTATTTTAACACTGAGTTCACTGTTTGTTGAGAAAAGGTGTACAAATATTGCATTGACCAAAAAACGTGCACATTAAGGTGACATTGTAAAAGAAGTCTAGTATGGATTGAATCATGACAGTGAGCGAGTGTTACAGATAAGCGGTTGTCATGGACTAACGTACTCTATAACAGTTTTGTGCTGCACAAATATTGCATTGTATTATCAATGATCTGCATTCAATGTGAAAAGTACTAACCTCTTTAATTAAAGCTCCCATATAAAGTGCTGTTAGAGGAGTTTGCTCCGCAGGTTTAATTACCACAGTGTTCCCACAGCAGAGTGCGGGTGCCACCTTCCAAATAAACATTAATAGCGGGAAATTCCACTGCAAAAGAGAAATTCTGGCTTCAGATTACATAAGCAAAATAAAATCCTTTGTATTTGATATAGTGCCTAGAATCCTGAAATGTCTCAGAGAGCTTCACAGGGAATTACTATCAAGTTAAGTGTCTTAATAGGCAAACACAGCAGCCAATTTTTGGCATTCCAAGGCCCCACATTGGAAAGTCAAGTATTGCCATACCTGTCACTGGGAGCAGGGATTCTTCCCACTCAGCTCCTGTTAATCCTGCAAGCCAAAGCCCTAAGGTGGTCCTAGCTGGATAAGCAGCAGGAAATGTTACCCAGCAGTGATTTCAATGGCAAACTCTAGCAGTGCTCCAATACATACTCAAGTGTCCCCAAGCCATAATTCTTGCTAACCCGCCCCTAATGCTAGCTGGGATTAGGTAACCAGATTATATCTCTTCAGAGAGAGAGAGTACATATTCCATTCCAAACACAGGGACTTTACCATCTGTAGGTGGTGTACATATATGGAACTACTCTGGTTTGGATACTCTTAAGCATGTTGATGGGTCTTTGCACCACAGCAGACCAAAAATAAAATATTACATCCCACCTGGATTTGGATTTATCTAAGAAACTACAAGGACATCATGTAGGTGTGAACAAAGTAACACAGCAAATAAGTAAATGTTATTACTTATAAATGTTATTTACTTATTTGCTGTGCTTTTCTGTTGCAACAAGTATCGCACAAAAAGTACTGCGTTTATAGCTGGAGCAATACCAGAACGAACTTCCAAGCTTTCACTTTAAGTATGTTTGACAATATTAAAATAAACAGAATGTTCTTGTATCACTTTGCGACAGTTCAATGCAACTCACTGGAGTAATCTGCCCACAGACACCAATTGGTTCATGCCTTGTAAACAGAACAAAATCTTCATCTACGAGAAAGAAGTAAGAAAGAGGAAAAACGTCAGCACATCTTTTAGTTCTTTTGTAGTACAAAATATCTTTATCATGAGCATGTATAGAAATACATAGAACTATTTGCATTTTGTCATCTAAAGGATACATTGGTATTGGGGATTTCACTGTATGTGTGAGTATGAGATAAATAAGGCAGTGCTGTCATGAGATCATTAGTTGTCCGGGCTAAAACATATTCAGGATCATTCTGCTCCATTAGTAAACGAGTGCGAGGACATGTCTTGTTTTGTGGTGTTGGAACATTATATTGTCTAGTCTAGTGTCTGACTGGATGCATTTAAAACATGTTTCGCTTGATGAAAGATATAAGAATTTAACGCCAGTTTCACTCGTTCAAATGGTCAATTAATGTTATTTTGCTAAACATTTGAATTGCATTCAACGCATGCCTATATCCATTACCGACTTACCCACTGGAATACTTTTCCCATGTATTTTATCAGCCCAGCCAGCATAGTAACGCAGTGTTCTAATGCAGCCCTCTAAATCAATGGCAAATGACTGCAGAAAGGGTTTGCCAGTATCCATGGTTTCCAAGGTCTGTCAAGTTCAAACAATAGAGCCTTTAGAACACACATTCTTCACTCTTTCCAAAGCCATGAGCAGGTACGTATGTATGTGTAACTTAAAAGCGTGTTGTTGCATCTACACTGATCTCCTTCCCCACAGCAGTTACGCATGGAAAATGGCACTGCTCTTTCTCTGTGCACTATTTCCTTTCTCTTTCAAAAGAGAATTGGATAGGTACTTGAAAAGGAAAAAAAAGGATATGGGGAAAGAGCGGGGGAGTGGGACTGATTGGGTAGCTCTTCCAAAGAGCCGGCACAGGCACAATGGGCCTAATGGCCTCCTTCTGTGCTGTAATATTCTATGATTCTATGATTCTCAGCTAATATAGTAGCTTATGACATAACCCAGCATTTCCACAGGAATACCTCAGAGGCCACTGACCCCCGGGGGCTTTCCTCTAGGTATTTATCGATTATGGTCTGCAGCCTTTGTGCAGAGATGAGGGGAATAGGAGGAGGGAGGAATGAGCACATGGTAAATTATTGGTGCAGTTTCCATCGAGGAGGTTTCTTATTTGAATCAGGGTCTTCTGTAATAGTCCCTGTCAAAATGATTCTGCTTACATCTGCATAATTGTTTTAAAGGCCTGGTTTATGTTTCCCCTGTTCTGATGAGAATCAATTTATATCTGTGAGCCTCTCTTTGTAATGTGAAGCTATTCGAATCCTCCCTCCCTTTAAGAATTTTCCACAATTCTGACCAAACTTAGCATTTAACTGCAAAAAGGGTTCCCGCAGACTAAAACTAGGTGGAATTTTGGCTCTGTAACTGCCACGTTATTTTCTAGAACCCTATTGGGATTGGATAACAAGCTTGTTCTCTGTATTGTGTTTCAGTTAACAAATTGTTTCTGAATAACCAGCAGTTACAATACAAACTAACTGATGTCTGAGATTAGTCAGAATAGATACGATGAGGAATGATGATTTCCATTTGCATTGTTCTCAGTTTGATGGTGGGATTTAGGAAAAGATCACTGCAATAATTTTTCGGGGCTGATGTGGTTTATGATACTTCTTTTATCTGCAGACAAACCTGCTGCTGTTTCATCCATCAAAGGCGAAGCAGGTGAGTTTTTTTTTAATATAAATTCTTGCACTCTTTATATTGTCATGAAAAGAATTCCTGCTTCCAGCACAGAGTAACTGTTTCACCACACCACGTGGGCACAACCAGGTGTGTTTGAACTTAGCAAACTCCGAGCTTTGTATTTGTCATTGAATTAGGTGTGTTTACTACCTTTCTACTGAGAAAAAATACCATTACAATTCCATCTCTTTTTTTAGAATGTTCAAAGCATAATGCCGATACAAAGAAGCCTTAAGTACTATTCAATTTCGCTATTTCAATTTCCAAAAGGGTTTTGTTTCATGAAATACATCACAGTGACCCTTGTGCACCTTTTATCTGGTGAAAATTCAATTCAACTTGGCGTCCTCTGCTCTGATGTGAGGTAGCCGTATTATTCTGGAAATCCTGGTATGGCAGGAGGCTTGTCTGATAGTTTGCTCATGCTTGATCGTATATGATTACATTGCGCATAAAACAAAGCAGAAACTGGCAAGCCTTCAAGAACACTTCAAGCAGATGAGATTTTCAATCTATTATTATACCTTTCATTTATAATTGTCTGATCACACGCATGCATCATTGGGTACATTGTGAACATGACAACTGAGGTGCACATTAAAGTCATTTTGGAATTAAAAAATCTTATGTTCTGTAATAATAATAGTAATCCTTTATCTGATATAGTGCTATAAGGTTGAAATGTCTCAAAGTGTATCACAGTAATTACTGTTAAGTGTAGCCATGAAATGAATGACCAGTTTTATCTGGAGGATTGTTGTCCAGAATCCCACATTATTATTATACTTACAGCCAGGATGTTACGATCACGTTCAATAAGGTCTGCCCATTTGTACAAGAGTCTTCCTCTGCCTGAACTATCCAGCTTTCTCCACGGGGAACCCCTCTGGAAAGCTGTTCTTGCCGCCTCCACTGCTTTGTCCACATCAACCTATACCACCAAGTTTAATGGGTATCAATAATGTAAGGTCATTGACTTACAGGTTGTTCAATTTTACAAGAGCTACAAAGTGGTTCAACATTCACTTTTATACATTGATACATTTAGACATCTCAAATATGCTGCATGGCGGAGAGGTAGGCCTTGGTTTCATAGCTGAAACCTGGTTTTGGTGTTTATCCTGACTTTTATGCCATCAGAAAAAGCATACCTGCTGATACAATGACTTTCTGTTACTGACACTTTACATACAGCTGAGCCACATATGACTATGTTAATCTGAATATAGGTAACAGGGTGTTTCTGTATGTCAATTAAGTCGAGGTCTAAAGATACTTTTATTCAGACAAGGAAGCGGATATTCACCACAACAGCTAATAATTATTCAAGGTATGTATATACGTCAGACTAGTGTAAGGTCACGGATAAGTTTAGTCATCATTTTGCATAACTTCTAATATTCGCAAGCAATTGTGTATATTTATCTTGGCCAGGAACTTAAACAGGACGTGTCACCCTGTTTTTCCGGTTCACAAGCAGAGCAGTACTGCAGCAACCTTGAGTAATTTTGCCATTGACACATTCAAATTAAGTAGTGATGATTTCACAGGTATTTACCAAAGAGTGATGTCTACCAGCACGTAAAATATGACCTACTCACAGTTTCCAAAATATTTCCACAGAGATATGGAGCAACAGTTGGAGCCCCAGCGACAAGTTTATTTAGAAACAATTGACATCTTTGTGAAAAGTTTATTTTACACCTTACCTTGGGTGTTAATACTTAACAAGTATTCTTAACATTGAAAGGGAACACTATTTAATGTAACAAACAGAAGGAATACTAAGACCTGGTGCCTTCGAAGAATTACAGTTACATTTAATAATTTACCTTGTCACCTTCCTCCACATCGCAGATTTTTTTGCCGGTTGCTGGATTGTATGTGGCGAAAGTTTTACCACTTGCAGATTCATACCACTCATTGTTGATGAAGATCTGTGTGCGGGAAATAAAAGCCGCCCTTTTAGTGATATGAAGGATCAAATTTTTTTCCACTTGGCATTATCGTACCGTGTTACACGAGACATAGGATGGCTCCATGTTTGAAAAAATTGCTCATTTTAAAACACCATTTCTTTTCAACAGTGGAGGTAACCCTTAACTTTACGTGCCCCATTCATTCTTTTGTATATTCAAACTATGCATTTATCAATTTAGCATACACCTTTACAAATTACTTTTACATAGGATATCGATAATATATGAATATGTACAAAGGGTTTCACTCTGAATGGTTGTGCTAATTCCAAGTATCACTGGACTACAGCAGAAACTAAACTGAACCTGAGCAAAATTGATAACATGGCTCTCGAGGGATTAAATAAACTAAATTTATCCAGATAACCAGCTCCATATAAAACAAACTACCTTATGTAGAAAAACTAACTAACCTTAAGTTGTTTATTTTACTACAAAAGGACATATCAAAAAGGACACAAGCTCCAAAACAAATAAATTGTCAATATTATGACAAGAGATAAATCCAGAAGGAAACTGAAACTCATAGAAACTGAACTCCAACTGGAAGGGAGGTGTGAAGGATTGTTTAAAAATAAAGAGTTTTTATATCAAATTTAATTTATTCGCTTGTAACCACATTCTTTTTTAAATATCTAAGCTTTCATTTCAGCACATACTAAAAAAAGTTAAATTGAAAAATCTGTGCAAAAGCATATTCATTTATACATATTACTTAGATGGAAGGATGAACTGTTAAGAAACTTGTCATTTTTTAGTAACCTGTTAGTGTTTATTATTTACAATTCCCAGCAATAAAATAAACATTTCTGAATAATTTAAAAAGTTCAAAGTTAGGCCTCTTACATTAAAAAAAATCACTCAATTAGATACGTTTATAAATGATTGACCCAGGAAGCTGATGTTCTCAGACAGGGAGTATCAGTGGGCTGTTTGACCATGGGCAGTGTTGCAGCCAAGTCTAAATCTACTCCAACCCAATGTCCACTCACTTGCACTTCCAGGAGGGATCGCTCGGCGGTGATCAGGAGCCAAGAATTTAGGCTAATTTTACACGTTAAAATTTCTCCCTTCTCAGCACAGTCTGGGATTGGAACCTGCAACCTTCTGCTCACCGTTCCCTAGCGCTGCATCTTTAACAACTAAAATATTGAGAGCATTATAAACCTCTTTTTGTGATACAAATAATTCACAAAATTTAAGAATAATAACAGTAATAATAATAATCTTTGCATTCAATATGACACCTAAAATATTGAATTGTTTCAAAATACAATTGTTGACAAGTGTAATGACTGGGTATTTGTAGGCAACTTTGTAGACATGGATGTCAGTGCACCCAGAAAACGCATTCATTATAACTCACAGTAAATCCTGTGAGGGCTTTGAGACATGTTCCTCACCCCTCCCACATGGAAGGCCGTATATGAAAAGCAAGGATTATTTATTGTTTATTTTTTCTAAATACATGGATCATCATAAACATTGCTTATTATTGCCAGATGGAATTTAATGATCATTACGTTGTCTTTCAACAAGGTGTGAGCTGTTCCTCAGATAAGAAAGACTGATTTCTTGTGGCTTCATAAAATGTTCCCGAGGAGCTGTGCTTTCTCATCACATGGATCGCACTTGTAATCCACCAATTTCAAGCTTTGAGATTTCTTCTTGAGGTTACCTGAAGCGTAATTGCTGAAAGCCCCACTATCTTGGAGTAACTTATGGCAAGTGTCAAGCATGAAATCATGAGAATCAGATTAGGGGGGATTTCATAAGTTGTGGAAAACTACAGCGTTCATCAAACTGCTGTCGTTTAGCAAAAAATGGTGATAAAAACATGAATTGTATTTGCATGCTTTCTCTTTATGAGTGGAATAATGTAGGATTATTGTATTTTAATACTTAGAAAGTATTACATTTCCCAGTAAATCAAGACTTTCATATCACTTCATTTTGAGTCATATCCCTTCCTATCACTAAAATGAGTCATAATAATCATAATTATTAATAATAACAGTACTTGCATTTGATTTGGCACCTTGTCACACTGAACTGTCTTAACGACCTTCACAGAGCCGTCTGTAACGTGTAGTGACTGGATTTGTAGGCGAACATGACTGCTAATTTGACCACAAACGGCCATGAATGAACAATTTTTTGTCTGGGGGATTGTTGAACAGGCAGACATGGTCTTTGGTTTAAAGTCTCATCCAAAGAACGGCAACTTGCACAATGCAGTACACCCACAGCAATGCATTAGCGTGCCAGCCTAATCCGCTAGTATCCTATGGATCACAGGTCGCTTTAATATATTTCCCACAGCATCACTTTATTTTGTATAATATAAAGTTGTGTTTTGAAATGAAGGTTTTATTTTGTAATTTAGAGCATTAGTGATAAAAAATATATTTTGAAGTTATGAATTTCTCCCACCTTCATTAGTTTGTACTAACACAAGTAAAAGTAGCAACACTTTCTAAAGGTTTGTTATGGTTCAGCGAATAGAAGAAAACCACATGTATGTGCCAATTATAGAATATGATTCAAGCACCCTTTAAAGGTTGTGGATAAGACAGAGTCTGGTGTGTGCATGCCTATTTGAAGGTACATATATATGTGTAATAGCATTTACTACCAACATCCTGCTGATCCATATGTGTGACCTCATTCTGTGACTCAGCACTGCATTGCAATAGAGGAACTCTCCCACGCTTTCTATAGATTTCCTAAATTAATTCAATTACTGAAACAGTTATTTAATATAACGTTGATGCATGATAACAAAAAGATTGAAAGATCAATAATCTTTCAATGTAGTTAATGTGAATGCCTTGTTAAATAAATGTTGACTATCTTCGAAAGGAACAGTCAATAGAAAAAAACTGCTGAACTTCACTGAAAACACAAACATTTCAACCATTCATAAATGATCCCTTTTATTGTATTGCGATTAACGACAATACTTGAAATTCACCCTAATATTACTAATTATATTTATTGTCAATTCCTCTTCAACCCGGGATGGCTAGAGTCATTTGAATTATTCCTGCATCTGAACACTGAATCATTGGTTCTTTTTTCTTCTCTTTTTTTTGTGTTGCTTCCCAACTTTTTTAATTGCAATACCACCAATAGATAGATTCTTCACACATGTCTATAATCTTCATAATGCAAGACTGAATTCAGCACTGAAGGTTCAGTAAGATAATAATAATAATAATAATCCTTGCATTTGATATAGCGCTTTTCACGTCGGGAGGACATCCCAAAGTGCTTCACAGAACACATTGTAAAGTAAATTGACTGTATATTTGTGGGCGAACGCGGTAGCCAATTGTGCACAGCAATGTCCCACAAACAGTCGTAGATTGAAAATGACCAATTTATTATTGTTTTTGCTTTTTTGGAGAAATTATTATTAGGCGTGTGGAGTAAGGAAACTTGCCCAAGGTTTCGCCCTGCCTGGAATTGAACTCAGGTCTCTCAGATGTTAAAGATGTTAAAATGTATCTTAGAAGTTCTGATGAAAACAATATGATGGGACAAAATGTCCGAACTAAAAATGAGGCAGTGAAAATAATTCTCTTATTTCCATTAGAGATTAACAGAATTTTACTCAATTAATTTGATTAAAAATCAATTCCCAATTAAACATTAATCATCTTAGTCTCCTGATATAGGAACTGCAGCGGATGGAGATCAATGAGAAGAGAATCAGATAATTTCCAATTCTGAAATATATGGGAAAAGCTTTTTGCCTACAAAATGTACAGTCAATTCAGTATGTATTCTGTGACATGCTTGAGATACCTCAAAGGCGTGATAGGGCTCTATATCAAATGCAAAATCAAATGCAAGTTTTTGTCTGAAGGCACTTGTGGATGCAGCATCATAGAGAAATGAACCTGATTTACAGTCAATGTATCAATCAATAATTGTAAATAAATTATTCTGAGTTGTCATTTTGACTCCATCTCCCACCCTCACACTGATGTGTCTCTCCTGTATCACCCTTACCAACCCCAACACAAACATCACCTCTCAGTTATTTTGCAGGCAGCTATGAGCCAACAAGAGCTGAACATGATCTTAACATCATTTGTCCTTGCCAATCTTCTCACCATCCGAAGCTGTTTGATTGGTTTATTTCTGTATGTATATATAACATATACTTATACAGGGGACTGTTGGATAATGTTCAGGGGAGGAGTGGGAATCCTGTCTTATTTCCCCCTTCTTTAACCCGAAGCCACGTTTAATACTAACTCAACTAGGAATCGAACCTGAGATATGTGTGCTTCAGCTACTCACTGGGTAAAACCCCTGAGCCATCAGTAGACCTTTAAACACCTCCAAAGCTTAGCTGTCTGGTTCACTTCCCCTGCATCTATCAGGTGTATTTGTCTTCCCTCCTCTCCATTGGAAACATATCCCTTTTTACGGCTGTCTCATACCCTCTCATGCTTTCTAACACGACTCTATGTTATAATAATAATAACAATGTTATGTTAGATTTCAATATCTGTTCACAATCCATCAGCTACATCTGTTCCGCATGCAATAAAGTTGTGCTTCTCTGTATTGTGTACTTTCTGCCCTGATCGTACTTGCTCTCCTCTCTACTCCAAACCCTTTTAATTATCGATTCGAAATTGAATATTAACAAAGAGCAACGTTTCGATTTCTAGCTTCAAAAAGTTAACACAGTCCATCGATAAAATCAGCTATGAATTTACAACTTTTGTCCCTTCAAATGATTTTGCAGCTATTTGCAGTAATATATAATCCAGTTGAAATGGATATTATTATTATTATATTCGTTTATGTATAATAGTTATAGTGGGGATGAATGATAAAGAGTACATTTGACAATTTCTAATTCTGCGGATTTTTGGGGAGTTAATCTACAAAGTGGGGGCGTGAAGAGTTTAAGGTAAAATGTTCGTAGTGAAGTAATATCTAACATTATCTTTTTACCATAATTAAATACTATAACATTCTCGCTGTTAAGAAGAGCACGATTCGCACCAATTATAAATAATGTTTACACATTTTGGAGAGTTCAGAAGTATTTAGAAAACGTTCAATCCAAAATGCTACTTCGGATCTCTGCTTCGCAGATCAGTCTGACAGCAAAAACTGAACAGAAATGTTATCCTTCCATTCCGATTATCGAGTCACATCTGTGAATATACCGGAACGCATTTCCGTGTTTTAACTGATAATTGTAGAAGAGAAATGCATCACCAAAATTCACGCAGACACCAATAATTTAAGGCAAGAACTTGCTCGCCAACTTCACTGCGGCATCTCATGCGGGAATATGATCCGCACATCATAGCTTTGAGCTGAATGTTCCGCACATGATAGCACAATCATACTCACAAACATGTGTTGCTATAATTGCGCATACTTTACAAATGCCGTTTGACTTCGCACGAAAACCAGTGGGACTCCGTGCGATTTGCGGTTTAATACAAAACAAAACAGGAGCAGCTTTTAAAAAAAAAATTTTTTTGCAAATTTGGCGATCGTTTCAATTGTGGAGAAATCATTGATGTTCAAGCACCGAGTCTGTCTCAACACCTTATCGGTTTGCCCGGTATTCAATTCGCCAGTGCGCCACATCATTTTCTGGCAAAACCAGTTGGAAACAGTTGCACTGTTGAATTATACAATTCTCTCGGATTTCTCGCTGCTCCTCTTTACTACGGTGTTAGCATTTTCGCACATGGTCAAAATGCACGTTCTCACCCACCCCGAGACCAGACCAGACCAGACCAGACCAGACCCAGGCAATACAAGGCAATCAATACACAGCGTTTCCAAAATCTTAAGTTTTCCTGATCATTCTGATCTCTCCTCCTCCAGTGTGTGGTTTAGGATGCGAGCGTTGGTGAGACTGGTATCTGGGATGCTGTTCTCTATCCAGTTATTCCTTGTCTATCATTCCCCAGTAGTTCCATCATCTCTCTGCCCTTTCTGTGGAAACGAAGCTGTTTTTTTTTTTGACCTATCGCACAGAGGGTATCACTGGGTGCTTATCTAACCGAAATGATCTTGGATAGCCTACGGTACCATAAAAACCGTGTTATCTGCACCATTCACCAGAACGATACATCAGCAAACCTCAGATATATGAAACAAATCTCGACCTTGATAACCCCATCGTTTTTTTTTAAAAAAACCCCCATAATTCTGATGATTTTAAAGAAAGGAACGTAGCCATCCATAGACGTTTTGACTATTTGATGCTATTTTAATCTATTTTAACCCAAGCGAAGCTTTTTTTCCTGTTCGGATTGACAATAGACAGACTGCAAACAAGCGAAATGCATATTTTGCAGTGCTCGCGATTCTCTCCGTTTATCTCTAGGAAATATATTCAAACGATTTGCCGACCTAGTAATAATAATAATCATCATCATCATTGTATTAATATAGCGCCTTATCAGGTCTTCGAGATGTCTCTTAAAGCGCTTCACATAATATACTGCAAAGTGAATTGACAATATTGTGTGGGCGAGACTTACACGTTTATATAGTGATTTACAAGCATTTATTACACTGGATATATTAAAAGAAAGTTCACAAACCTTGGTATATTTCAAACCCAGATTTTTAACTGGATTAGGCAACAACGCTGCAAGTTTTTTGTCTGTCTGCCTGTTGTCTATCACTCCGTTTTCTGCCATCCCGGATGCTCGGCTGTGGATGTTTTGGGTGATGCTGTACTTTGGGTGAAAGGTACAAGTGCTGGTCCTCGAGGGAGGGAGAGAGAGATGGGACCTGGCGGAGAGCAGGACTGGCGCTCCCTTTAAACGCTCTGTAAAGTCGGTGTTGCCCGCGGATTGGTTCCACTACACAACAGCCGAGTCCCGCCTGTATTTAAAGGAACACTTCTCCCTGAAATGGATCAAAGTTCATTAGCAGGACTTCCCCCTGTGCACTATCCACTACGTAAGACTACGTCCCACGATGGTGTCATAGAAAATACATACTGTAGTTACTTGCAATTAAGCATAAAGGTGTGTGACCCAGAATGAGCAAATCATTTATCCCTTTCTATGTGGAATGAACTATTTCTGGTTAGTGGGGTATGAGCGTTGATGTCAATGTGACGACGATGAATAATCTTAGTATTAGGATCACATACATCATTGAGATCAAGCAACATATCAAGAAAAACGTATAGAACTACGTCTCAATAAATCCAGTCGTTACCATTGTTCTGTAGAAGTGACGTCTTTCCCAATTGACCTTGAAATGTTTAACCCATCAACAGTGGCTAATAATATTATTGACACTATTTCATTTAGATTTTTTTTATATACAGAAACTCTTAAAATGTTCAAATTAAAGGGGTGGGGGGGTGTGTGCGCGTTATTTCTACGAATATTTGGGTTGTAAGAGGAAATATACATTGTAAAGATCACACAAAACATTGATTTGGAAAATAGAATAACTGCATCACCAGAAATAATGCGTTAAGTATCAAACAATACAACGTTTTGTTATTTACTGGATTGATCAATGAAGGATACAAGGCACAAATGTTCAGAAACAGTTCAACTCACAGTTTACTAAGAGAAAAAAATATAATAATGAGAATAATAATGAGTAAAATATGTACTTCTTTGCATGACATCTTTGAAGATTGTCGGGTGTCGCAGCGTGCCATTGCCAACTTAAATGACATTGAATTTTTATCGTATTCCCTCCGAGAAAAGTAAGTTATAAACATAAAGAAAGCACGTTTGCAGCAATCAAGTGTATTTAAGAGCAAACACAACTCGCTCTTTAAAATCTCTGAATATGTTTCCATTCTGTTAAACGCACACTAAAAGTTAGAAGTTCAGTAATTGTCAAGAAAATATTGAGTGCTGGATGCTCTCGGGGATACGTGACGACTTAAATAGATCTCTTTATCTTATAACAGTTGAAAAAAAAGGTAATCGTGGAGTGTGTGTGTGTGTGTTCAGCAGTGACTGGAGTGTGCAAGAGTCAGAGTGTGTAACTGCAGTGACGTGTGGAAGGAGTGCCCCAGTGACACAGCATAGAAACCAGGTTTTGAGTACATTTGTTGTTCTGACTTTTCGTTATGGTGAACATGTGTAAGAGCGGCTGTTTTATTGCAGGTGTGTCTCTTTCCCAATGCCTGGATTACGCCGTTTCATTCAAACACACGCACTCGTTTGGAGTATGGGTGTGAAATATCCCTTCCAAATGGCATCATTGATAGAAAAGGGTTTGACAGCGACCAAAGCCCTTCTGCCCACTGAGCAGCTTTGGCAATTAAATCGCAAGATTGCTTAACTTAGTTATATAAAGTATGCAAAAAAAAACTATTCAGTCCATGTCACCAGGGTTAGTTTATTCTTTCGTTCTAAACCGAGCAACTGAGCTTTCCCTTTCGATGTACGAATCCTTTACTTTTTTGATTACACAAAATCGATAAACAGTAAATGGTTAATATTAAATTGCACCTGGTACTTGATTTTTTTTTTTAAAAGAACAGTATTTTTTCGCTTTAGGTTTCCAGTCTAGGTTATCAATACTTAATGTCAAATTCTCTGTGTTGGATAAACTAGGTTAGAAAGTCACATTTCCCATAATTTAAAAAAAAATGTGCATTTTGTGTCCTTTCGGGTGAAGAGTCATGGACTAAAACAGTTTTTTGTACAGTTTTTTTAAAATGAATAACCTGGTTACCTTTTTTCTAATTGAGAGCTCATTCCCCCCCCCCCCCCCACTACCATTGTACTAATTGTATTTTCCCTTGTCGTTTCGAAAGGAGTTATTTTGCAAAGAAAGCTTATATGTTGGGTTTTGCAAGTCTCTCCCCACCACCACCACCCACCCCCCCCCCTCTCTCTCTCTAGAAGCTCTTTGCCCCCACATTAACAGATTTGCTTGATTTCCTTTTCAGATCTCGTTAAGATACCAGCCCGCTCTTTTGCACCACAGCTGCTCTCTCATGCGCATCTTGCTCATTCTCACCACTTAATTTCATCCATCCGCCTTCTCCATGTCCCATATCCATCCCTTCTTTCTACATCTGCTCTCGGCCCTGTGCCCAGATAACTCCACATTCGCACGGCTGGTTGCACAAACCCATCTGATCAGCCTTCTAGTCATCCAACTGTTGGCTACCACACATCAACACTACTGAAAACACAGGATTTCCTCTTCCTTCGCCTGATTGTACTGTACTAGAAGGGTATAAAACAATACAAATTTATTCCAAAATGTATTTAAACATCCTGCACAGGCAGTGCCCATGGGACCCGCGAGGAATCCAGTTGTAAACCTCGCAAGGTTTCGACAAATGCAGTACAGTAGAGCTCTTTAAGTAAATGGTGGATTAGTGCATCAGAAACAGGCAAATCTGTAATATATTTAGTCAGGTTTTGTTGTCACTCTCGCGGGGTGAGGGGTGGGTGGAAACACCACAATTCCCAGGGTAGGTTAATCTCATTGATGGCGAATTGTATAGTGTTAACAATTTGATACCTTATTACAGTCACTGCAGTTAGTTGTAGGTGCAGCAATTCGACTAGTGCTGGGAGTGACAATGAACACTGAGGCATCTGACTGTGTTTCACACACGTTTGCCTATGCACTTTGCCCCAAGTACAGTACAATATACACTCAGCTCCCGAGTGGTCGTAAATGAAATGAATTTGAAATGTTTTTGAGGTTCCCCCCCACCACCAGAGAGCGTAATAATTGAACGCAAGATCTTAAAAAAGCAATGATATGCTTCGATCAAGCTGTTTTCTTTCTTGCACAAAAGATAACATTTTTGCACAGCACAAGGGTAAAAAAGTACACAGTCAATCCACTTCACCATATATTCTGTGAAACGCTTTGAGACGTTTCAACGACGTGATAAGGCGCTGCATCAAATGCAAGTATTCATATTATTATTACTATTATATTAAAAAAAGCAGCAACACAAAGATACAAATATATTAACATGTTTAATAGCCGACGCCCATTTTCACGTCTCCATAATTAACCGAAGAAGCTAAATTCTTACAATTCCTTGAACCCCAAAACAAGCAGCTAAGAGGGTGATTTTTTAAAAAAATTCTTGCTCTAATTCATCTGACAGCGCTGCGCGTTCGGGCCTCGGAAATAATGATTTTTAATTTGTTTTAGAGCAACAATATTTACGTTGTAACGCAATAACTTTGATGTGGTGCATACACGGGGAATCGGGACTTATTAATTCTGACGAATGACTCCCCATCAGCCTTGTAAAGGTGTGATGAGTTGTGATGTTCTTGTGCCAGTTGTATGTGCACCTGGTTCTGTGACATCAAGGAGCAGACTGTTGAAGTTAACACATGTAAACAAATGCTTTTGTTCACCAAAAACAAAAGACCTTTCCCAGATTGAGCATTGCTTGCCCGAATCATTTGAACACTGTTGCCATTGTTTCCCCTCGATCGCTTCTTGTCACTGTTCTTGTCAAAGTTTAATTACCAAAACGAGCAGTTCACAGGCTCATTTTCGCACTTCAGCGCATTTTCGACACTTAAGGAGAAGGCGCAGGCGAGAGAGAGAGAGAGAGAGAGAGAGAGAGAGACCAGCCAGGGAAAGAGAATAAGGATAACGGGGGGAAAGCAGAGGAAACAGGAATAGGCAGAAACAGACAATGAATAGAAGCAACAAGTAACGAAGGGGAAGGCATAAGTGAAAGGGAACATGGGGCGCGCTGTAGGACAGGCATAACGAGAGGAGGGGGAACCCTGACAGGCAAACAGACAAGAAGTGTCAGAAAGCAAAAAAAAAAAACCCCACACACATCAGAAAAGAAAGGTTGACAGGGAGAAAAGGGGAAGATGTGCGAGAGAAGGGAGGACAAGAGATCATATTTATTTAACGCAGTACAGCAAGCACATATTATCGCTTCTGTTGGCTGGAAACACAAACCTTCATACGGTGGGTCACAAAAAAATATTCATTGTTAAAGAGCGTGTTTGGCTTAACCCTCCAGAAAGATTATACGTGAACAGCAAGACAAACACCACGTAGACCTTTGGAATAAACATTGCAGCATCACCATGGCACAATAACTATTTTTTTTATTAAAAAACACAGTCATTGAAAAAATGAATGTAAAATGCCATTGTGAATGTACCGGAGTGGCAGAAGGCAGCAGAGAAACTGGTCAGTTTAGCCAGTTAATTGACATAGGAAATAATTAGCCCATTTTTGAGTTTCAAAAGAAAATCACAGCTGGCTATCTTTATTGATTCTTGGACTAATGAGCTTTCAGTCTGGTTAAGGGGGGATGTAGCTTTCAGTCATCCATTAGAGCGCCTTACGTTGGAATTTTTGGGTGTAAAAGCACTTTGGGGGGTGATATTTCACAGGGCATAAAAATATGTAAGAGGCATGGTTTACGTGCATGTGTTTAAAATCCTTACATTAGCACAGGTAATTCTGCTCCGAGTAGTCGAGTGGGCCTGATGGGAGGACAGTGAAGTTTATGACCGACTGACAGCCAAGACATTAGTGGATTTTCACGTGTCACAAATAACTAAATGGGTCGATTGAGGGCCCAAACACGAAGTGGGGTGCATAGTGGAAGATTGATATATCTGAATAGATCTGTACGTTATATCCAAATAGCAAAAAAAAAACACTCTCCTAGAAAGTATTTGAAGGATTTGTAGAATCAGCACTGAAGAGAGAGATTCCCAGGGGTGGGATTGGAGAAGATCACTTCCTATTGCTGAGAAAGCATCAGGAAATGGAATGAGGGTTCCACGAGGACAAAACCACTGGAGTTTCTTCTGGACGGAGTTTCTAACCAGCGCAGACATTACTTGGTGAGTTGACCCTCTCTTGGTTGCAACTGACAATCACCAGTAAAGTGGCTGTGTTTTCGTTACATAGCAAAAAAAAACCCTTCCCCTAAATCCAGCAAGCGTGGCCTCGAGATCCATTGGGAACCTCAAAAAGAGGCTGGATTTGAACATCAAGTCTTCTTTCACTGACCAAAGCATCCTCCGACCTCTGAGATCAGACCATCTGGAGAAAAGCTCACACACGCGCTTTATGTGTGGATGGGGGCATCGCCTGTGGGTGAGGGCAATTCTATCCACGGAATTAGGATCAGACCACTTACCCACGGAATCCGTTCCACAATTATATTAGTGCATGGCAGTTCTTTATCTTTTCTACCTCGTGTTCCCCAATACCCCGTGAAGAGATCACCGTTCCTTAACTATCTATCTCGATTACCAGGAACACAAGGCAGGCAGCACGCTCCAAACACTGCGAGGCTGCAGCAGAAGTTGCCCCACCAGGGGAAGGAGGCAGCTCAGTCTCCCTGCCAGCTGAAAGGTGGTCCTTTTTCACTGTACCCTGCGCTGCACACCCTGTCCAGAACTCCTCTTGTGTGTGCTTATTGCTGGGATATTGCTTGGTGTTGCCCTGTGCTGAAGATAGGGGAGGGATGGGCTCAGAGCTGCTGCTGCTGCACCATCAGGGATGTCAGCTTTAGCTATTCCTGTGATCGTTGCCTCAGTCTGAAACAGTCAGACACACAGAGACGAGTGAAAACCTATTATCACTTGCCATATCCTTTTGTGCTAATTGGTGCCACTTTATAACACGATATTAGCTGGATATGTATTGACAACCTTGATGTACATTGTAATTATACTCACCGTTGCAGGGGTTATCCCTTTCTCTAATTCTTTTTCAAGAGCCTAATTGCAAAATAAGGTATTAAGGGCTTCACAGGCATCGTCAGTACTTCCAGCTCTATGTGTGGGTATACTCATGTGTGAGCATATATATGTCATGTGTATGTGTGTGTGGATGTGCATATAGGTATATATATGTCTGTATGCATCTGTCTATGTATGTGTATGCATGTGTGTGTAAGGGGGAGAGTTATGGAGGGGGGTGTGGGGAAGAAGGAGAATTCTTGTTTTTCTTTGACTGCTATTTGCAAATTAGCCAGGGTGGAAAAGATTATTTCTGAATCCACTGTCAACTTTTCCATTACACAGAGGATTTAAGCAACAATTTATTACAGACTTTATAGAAACATCATTTATTAAATAAAAAAGTAGCCATCATTTATTAAACCATAACTCTATGTGTATTGCCTACTATTGAGAATACTTTACCGACACCTGACTACTTTACTGTGGCATTTCAGTCTTCTGTGCATTGTGCATTGCAGCAGCATGTATAAAAATACTATGGGAAATATACATCAACATACAGTATATAGATTCAATAGATGTTTACAGCACAGGTGACCATTTGCAAGGATTATTATTATTTAGCCTATCGTATTGAGGTTGGTACTTGCTCCCCTAATGTAGTTTTCTATACCACTTTAATCCCATTCAGTTGCTTGCTGATTAGTGGGCAGGTTTATTCTGTTTACCCTATCAAAACCATTGATTGATAAACTTGAAAACCTTTATTTACTCCCCCACCACCCGCCTACCCCCATACCTTGCCAGTGAAAACTGTTTCAACATGAGGTATCCTCCTCATGAATCTTAGGTGTCACCTCTCCAATGGTTGTCCTGACCTCTATGTTATAGTCTTCCATTAGCATTTTCAAGACTTCCATATCTGCACTGCTAGGTCTATCACTTCTTCTTCTATTACTCATTAATTATATTACAATTTAGGGTATATTCAATGTCTTTGATTTTCTCCCAAAGTACACTCTTTCACATTTCTCTGCTATGACCTCCATCACTGAATAATGGTTAAATTTACATTTAAACATGGCTACCTCAGATGGTAGTTTGAGATCAGGATTCTCAGCCCATGCATGATTTCCAGAGAGTCTGTTGAATTTGCTGAGCCTCTGTCATTACTTTCTGGACCTTCTGGACTGAAATACCTTGAGTGCTGTTGAGTGAATCTCTACTCACTGAAGCCAACATTATTTCATCTATTTGGTATAAAATGCATGGTACCCAGTCTGAAAATGCATTGAAACCATTGGAAAATGTTTTGGGAAACTATAATAAGGGATACATTCAGATGGAGACCCAATAAAATGGTATATGCCTTCAGAGAGGAATAACGATCAATGTTTCAGACATGAAAGATTTGGATGAACTAGGCCCCTATGGCAAGTTTAATCTCAAACTTCCAGAACACCTACCCTACAATGTTTCCGTTAGAGCAACAAACTATTGCTTAAATGAGTCCAGTATCCTGATTTCAATCACTTTTTCTGGTAACTCAATCCAGCTGATGATTGCCCTTTGTGTGTAAAAAAACTACTTCCTAGTGTCCTAAAAATTGTCTCTCACATCCCTGGAGCTGTGCCCTCCTTTCCTGCTTCCTGCTGTATCTCAGTTTAAAAAAAGAAAAACACGGGTGGAGGAAAGAGAGAACATTGGAATAGAAAACTGGCAAGAGACAAATGCATAGGAACAGAATACATTATAAACCACAACAGCTGCCAGTTTGAATAAAGTGTGAGTTCAGGGCTGTAATTGAATCAGCATTCAGATGATCATTCTAAAACACTCATCTCTTTCTTGTGGTTTAGTACATCACTGGATTAGATCAGCAATCCTGAACCTAAGGAACAGCTCCAGTTTATGATTAAGACACTAAACTAATCTATTTGTTTTAAGATTCATTCTACATTATTCTAGACAATGAGCTAAAATATCTAAATTAATGATAATAGTACTTTTTTGAGAAATTGTTTTCATTTCCATGACAATCCAACAGGTTGTTGGACTCAAAAGTATATCAACTTGTCAGTCATGACTGAGATTTAAAACCTGACAAGCAGAATTTAATGTGAATAAGATTTCGGAATTGATGTGTGAAATGTTACATATCTATATTTGCTGGCTATAAAAGCAATGCAGGTTTAAAAATCAATGGAAAATCAATTACAGTGGAATCATATTATGAAAACAAATATCTGTCAATTCATCATTAATAAAGTTGGCATGTCAACATCAACGACAATCTGGTGGCAGCCTAAACAGCAGATGGTCTCAAACACTTAGTGATAGGAGCATAAGGGACAAAGCTAGGAATTTGCCTAGGGATGTTACCATTGGAAGCAGTTCCTCTGTACTATGCCAGGTGATTTTCTCTCTAACTTGGCTAGAATGTTTTTCTATTATACTAATATTATGTGCAATGCAGAATTAAAAATAACTTCAGTTATACAAGACTTGCTGCATCACCTACTGTTTAATACACCAAAAAGGAATTTTGCCTCTATCCGGACATTACTATTACATGCAAATCGGGGAGATTGCAGTGTTTATGGTACAGTATATCTTATTAAATGGATACATTGTTTGCTTTGTTAATTAAGTTACTCAGCAAAGTGTCCTGCTGGTAACATAAAACCTGCTTCAAAATGCACATGAATGTTGAGACGTTGTTGCGCATTTTATCTTAAGTTGAGGTTGTAAATTGAAAACAGTAATGATGTGATGGGGAAACCTGGCTACAGAGATAAAGTACAAGTTTGCAGATGGTCACGAAACAAGGTGGTGTGGTGAATTGTGAGGAAGAGAGAACATTGCACAGTATATGGAAAAAGACAGATCAAACGAGTGGACGGCTCTTTGGGGAGATGGAGTACAGTGTAAAATAAGGTGCCAGAATAGCAGATGGGAATACTAATGGGGAAGTACTGGGAAGGTTAGTTGAATCAAGGGCTTTAAGGATCCAGGTTCAAAAGTTGTTAAATGTTAGTTTGCAGGTGCAGAAAAAAACTCACAGAGCCTAATGAGATGCTGGGCTTTGTCACAAAAAGTAAAAACAAGTATTGCAGTTGCAAGTATGACTGGTCAGACCTCATTTGGAGTACAGTACAATGTTTAGTTTGGGGTTTTCAAATAAAAGTGGAATCCCGTAGCAGAGTGGTTAGCACACTCACCTTGCCAGCAAGAGGACCCGGGTTCGATTCCTGGGCAGGGCGAAACCGGGGCACGTTTCTTTACTCCACTCGCCTGTTTACCTCGCTGTAAGTAGGAACCAATGGTAGGTCAATTGGTGGATCGCTTTTCAAGGGTAATAATAATAATCCTTTCAAAAATATATATAGATAATTTGGTCACTCAATCCACGACCATTTGTGGGACACCCCTGTGCGCAATTGGCTGCCACATTTTGGCCACAAACATATACAGTCAATTCACTTTACAATATATTCTGTGAAGCGCTTTGAGACATCTCAACTACGTGATAAGGCACTATATCAAATGCAAGGTTTATTATTATTATAATGGTACAATAGGTTCAATGCACCGAACTACCCTGCTTCTATTTCTACTTTCCCAAGTTCCTAATGTGGCAACTCATTCCACTCCTAATCACATAAGGATTCCACTCTAGAGTAAAAATAGTTAGGAATGGTTTTACAAATAGACTAGCAGGTCTTTTCTGTTTGTTTTTAAAACGAGAGCATGTATTGCAAGTTTGACAGCGGGAAAAGATAAATGTTGTTTCGATTTAATTTGATAGAAACCACATTGACTTAAACAGTTAATAAATTCTAAGATTTTGTTTAGCTACAACATGTCTTCCTGTGACTGTTAGACATAACGTTAAACTGATTATAAACTAAAACGAAGCTGGTTCGTTCTGTTTTCAAGCCACCAAGACTGGGTTACTTTTATATACCAATAGCAACCGGAGAAACTGATTTTCAGAGAGGTCAGAGCATTAACATAATCAGTGAGTTTAGATTGATGGAATCATTTCTTCTCCTTTGACAGCTAATATGCTTTAACTTTCTAAATAACCCACGTTCCTGTTCTGATCTGATCCTGAGAAAGCTGCAGAATTTTAGTTGTGTGCAAACAGTGTTTTTTGGGAGGAGACATCAGTAATTCAGCTCGTTGCTTCTCAATGTGAATATAGAATGGAAGTTATAACGGCGGATACATGTTGTACAAGTCCCTGGGAAAGGCAACAAATGTACATTTATTAATCTTTTATATGCCTAGAACAGACAGTATCCTTTTCCCGCGACCACTGCATACACCCCTCAGCGAGGTCCGGGCACAGTTTATTTCCCCTCTGGTTAACTTCTGGGATGGCAGAAAGAATCTTTGACAAACGGGTGTAATTTTTGATTCAAAGTGAGAGGCTGAGATGGCGAGACTGGGATTGCCTTTGTGCTGGTTGGTTCTCAGAGGCCGTGTGATAATAAAAGCTGTAGTGGGTTCTCCCCATCGCCGACACTAATGACTGATCAGAACCAGCCGCAGTTGTACTGTCTTGGTCTGGGAGCCAAGCCTCTGATAACTCCTCTCCAGGTGTTCAGCTCTCCAACAATGAGCCTTTTCAGCCACGTCTGAGAATGAAGAAGCTGCGTTTGTTGCAAAAACATCCCCTGAAAAGACTTTCCCACATGGCAGTAATATCAGGCCAATATTCAGTTTGATCTGTTGCAGAGGAAATCCAGGAACAGGGAAAGTAACTTGATGCGAGTGCTATGAAAGATGTTATTACACTGGATTACTGAGCCCGGTTCACATCAAGCTGTTGTGGCTCCTTCCAACCATTCTCTGGTCAAATTCAGATCAATGTAACACACTGAACATTATAAGCTGGCTGTTTAGAAATGGATGATGACTTGGGATACATACATGACTTGGGGGGCGGGGGAAGTTTCAGTTGGTTTTAAAGTTCAGTATGGGTTTAAATTATTTTACAATATATATATAAAAATAAAGGTGTTGGATGAACTCTGGTGAAGGGTGTGTGTGTGGGGGGGGATATGAAATTGATAGAAGTGAAAGAATACATTTAACCAATAATTTGTGACATATCATTTGCGTGGAAATGCAGTGAAAACCAACTGGAGCTTCGAGGATGGACAGTTCAGTAATGATCTCAGGAACCAGCAGACTGAGTCAAATGAGTCTTTCAAGTTGAGTCTTCCTTAAAACACCTGTCCTCACCAGATCGCCCGGGAAGAGGCGGTTCATCCTGTCGCCCTCAATGCTGTCTCTCAACCACTTGCTAATCGAGGTCAGTGATGTGTTTGAGCTGTCGGAGACATGCCCGATCTGGAGAGAGTTCCCTTATGTAGAAGATCTACCGGGTTTGAAGGAGAGCAGCAGCGAGAGTGCAGGTGGGAATAATGCACCGTTAAGTGGGATGTACAACTCTGATGTATTCATGCAACAGTAAGAATGTAAAATTACAGAATGGACCGTTGCATTGTAATGGAATGAAGCACGACTTGACCAACACATTGTTTGATTGTTGCGCAAGAAATATGCTGATGAGTTAGTACCTTTTACCCATTAGGTCACTGAGGTGTATAATAACTCCCAAAAAAGACCAGATGGAGAGCTGTGCTCCATCAAACAGCTTAGCTTCTGTGGTGATGCTGGTGTACAAGTGCTCTATACACACCACCAAGCCTCTTGTAATGGGAGGAATGGTACAGTATGGATTGCACAGCTCATGGTGGAGATTTTCAGGAGGGAAACAATCAGATCCCAATAATACAATAACGACAATAATGTAACTGGCCTGTTGTATTTTGTTTGTTTAGAGAATTGTGAATCCTCCAATTGCCTAAACTAAACCCATGCCTGTAATTTCTCATTGCAGATTATCTGAACTGCTATGAGGCATCTGTGCTCTGACCTTGTAGATGGCTCGATACTCAAACAAACAATAAGCCCCTGTGCACTGGTGTGCAAGTGCTCTATCAAGTCTCTTGTAATGGGGGGGGGGGGGGGGGGGGTGGTCGGGATGATAACGTGTGGACCAGCAGATTATAAACAAAAACAAATGCTATGTTTACGTACAGTTCATTGCAACAAATGTACACCTATTAAAGACAACAAATAAAGAACATAATTGAACTCTCAAAGTTGACTTTCAATGAGTCAACAGACTTACAGTCATCTTAAATGAGAGAACGTCTGTAGGGTTTGTCGACCGCAAGCAGACTTCAATTATTTCCTAGGAGTCCGCTACCTAATGTCTGTAATATAGTTTTCTAATAACCTCATACTTCCTCTAGTACTTATTTTGGTAAACTTTTAGATACTATAACTTCCAGCCCTCACTGTTTTATTCCCTTGTATCTTTTAAAGTATTTGTTTCATCTTTCAGAATGCAAGTCCTACCATCTTCCTGTCACAGCTTCAAGCCACTTGTTAAATTGGTTCAGTCTCTTGACCTCAACCACACTTCTTGGTAACTCATTCCAGTAGATCATTACCCTTCTTGATGTTTCTCCTAAATGTGCCCTTCAACAACCCTGAACCTCTGCCCTCTTGCCTGCTGACTTGGCTTATCTGAAAGTATTGTTCTAGGTTAACTTTCTCGAACCCATTTCACACAAGACTTTCTTGCCCAGGGATGAACTGCCCCTAAGCCTCTTGTTTAGGCGGACTCAACCATTTACAAAACTATCTTGATCTATATTGGTTACCAGGGGCCCGATTCAAATGAAATAAGGGTTGCACTGTCTAACTGTCAAGGCTGTAAAAATTTCTGCACCTTTGATCAAAAATATGATTTGATTATCAGTGTAAAATTAGAGCTATCTGTGCCAAAGACGCATTATGGTGAGCAGACACACTCGGAGCATTGACGTTGGTCTAAAGATTTCTGCAAAGTGAAATAAATTCAGAAAACAATTCTCAAAATCTTGGATTATTACTACCCTGCAAAAGCCAAAGCTCTAACGTAGGAAGCTTTCCAGACTGTGCTCTCAATGGAAAGCTGTGAGGTTTCAGCTGGTTGCATTCCAGCAGGACCAGATCACATAATTTGGGGTCCCCAAGCCTTGACTCGTACCAACCTGCACCTAACACTCTCTGGAACTAGCTAAGCAGGGTGCACCTCTTCAGGGAGAGAGTGCACATTCCATTCCATAGACAGGGAAATTTCAATGCATAAGTGGTATACATATTTGGAATTCTCAGTCTGGTTTGGATACTCTTAGGCATTGGTGATATACTTCTCTGCACGTGTTAGATACCTGGTTGTCCAAAAATAAAATAGGTAAATACACGTCTGTGATGTGAAGTATACTTAAAAATAGACTTGTCTGTCAAACAAATGCTCCAATTATTTCAAATGCACAAAAGAGAATCAGCTTGCACTTAGACGTTAATATGCAGCGGTGAAGGATCTTAGCTCCAACAATAACGTGCAGTTTATCTTAGTTATGCTGCACTAAAAAAGTTATTTAGAACCGGGTCATTAACTGTTTTCTAGGCTGTTATGTGCAGAAGGACCACTTTATGGGATTAAGATACCAACATTTAATTGCAGGGTTACAACAGATGGTTTTCCTTTAGAATGAGTTAGTAAAATCCATTGAATGCAAACGTTACAAAATGATTTTTAAAAAATTATAGTTTTTTAAAAAATAAATTCAGCTGCTTAATAGAGTATAGTCTGGTGTAAATTGTATCCAGTTTAACTCATTTGTGATCATGGCTTTCTCTTATTTTTCTGCCAGTAGCTGTTTTAATTGAAAGTTTATGAGCCACAAAAAAAACACTAAATCCCATTAGTTCTGCCAGCTAATTTATGCTACCAGTCCTCTGAGAGTAAATGATTATTTGTTAAGTATTTTTTATACTGAGCACTTGGGAGTTGTAACAATTAAAAGGAAAGTTTTCACAATGAAGAATCTGTTTTCCAAAAGGTCCTGGTTCTGCAAACTACAGTTTGTATCAGTCAAGAAATATATATACATTGTGACATTATTTAGAGGCAAAAGGCTGTGCCAGGATTTAGATCCAAAGTTTGAGAGATTCCTTTCTTCAGGGTATAAATATTTATTATGGGCAATCTGTATCATACAACTTGAGCACAATGTTTACATTTGATGCTGATACAATAACAAGGAGTGATTGAAAATCCCCTCATTATTAAACAGACGCCAGTAGTAAAAATGATACTAAATGTTACATATTCTACTTTGAAAAAATTCCACTGTCGCATTTTAAATATTAATATTTATTGCGTGTATGTTTTTATAGAAAGTTAATAAATTGTTCATCAACTTTCTAGGTGTTTCATCACCTGTAATGCTCTCTCTTGGATGTCATTTTGGCTCAGTTGCAAGCACTCTCGCTTCTGCATTAAAAAGGTTGTGGGTTCAAGCCCAAAGTCAGGACTTGATCTCATTGTCCAAGGAAGTGCTGCATTGTTGGAGACTCTAGCTGTTGGATGAGACATAAAATGAAGGTTTTGCCTGCTCTGGTGAATGTTGAGACATTACAGCATTCAAAGAGGATAAAACATTTTATACCCAGCGAAATATTATTTTCTCTTTTTTTCTCTGTTATCTGATTCAGTTGCTTGCAAGTCAAACACCATTTTATAATCCTTACATTTGGTATGGTGCCTATTACATAAAAATATCTAAAAGTGCTTCACAGCAAGTGTATATAATTTTTTCATTGAAAAATAATAATAATCCTTGCATTTGATATCGCGCTTTCACGTCTTCTAGACGTCTCAAAGTGCTTCACAGAACATGCTGTAAAGTGAATTGACTATATGCAAAATGCAGCGACCAATAGAGCACAGCAGTGTCCCACAAACAGTCATGGATTGAAAATGACCTATTTATTATTGTTTTGTTTTTTTGGAGGGATTATTATTAGGTGTGTGGAGTAAGGAAACTTGCCCAAGGTTTAACTCTGCCTGGAACTGAACCCAGGTGTCTCACTTGCAAGGCGAGTGCTCTAACCACTGAACTACAGGACTCCATGAAAAAGATCAAAAGACAGACAGCGTGCGCCCAGAATTCTTCCAATATCATCCTTAAGCTATCTTTTAGGATGTGTGCAAGAGTGTGAGAAGTTGGCTTGTTCAGCGATTTCCTTTTCCTCCATCTGGGCAAGTCTTGACTCTACTCAACATAAGACATAGCTAAGATTGATAACTTACTAATTATCCCTCCAAAAATAATAATAATAATTCATATGCAATGCTGGCAAATTCTTATCATAATTCCGATTCAATGACATTTACTGCAACTATTTGAATTCAAAGATTTTCTGGCAAGCACAAAAGGTTGATGAAATATATCACTTCAGTGGATCTGATGAGTGATGTGGAAGATGCAGCACATTGCTGACTAACTAAATTTAAAACAGTTAGAATTATTCTCTCTCTTCTTAGTTGCCAGGCTTGCTTCCATTACAACGCTTGGTTTTGGTTTGCCTACAAAATGCACAGTCACTACACTTTATAGTATATCCTGTGAAGTGCTTTAAAAAGACATCCCAATGCAAAGGTGCTATATCAAATGTAAGGGTTATTATTTTCAATTAATCCCTTTCTATAATGTCAGTAACAAAAATACAAGCATTATTATTATTATTAATTAAAGGCAATGGCTTTGAGACATATCTTTTATATAAATATGGTGTATACATTCTCTCATAGATCTATTTTAAAAATCACTAAGACATCCTTTGTATTGTGTTTCAAACTCTGCACTGAAACTGCATTGCAGATATTTTACTCTCTAATTTTCAATTTTCTTTGGTGCAAAATAATGGCATTGTTTACTTGTTTGTGAGCCTTTTTAATTTACTTATGCCACCAGCAGATTATTAGTTGATTGATTCTGAATTTGTGAAACTAACCTGAAATGTCAGTACACTTTCTGAAAGACTTTGTCAAAATAGTCAAGAGCTATTCATAAGAGGAAAGTTTAAAAATAAAATAACATGCCTGAAGACATCAGAACGAGTGGAATCTAATTATATTAAAGTAACTGGAAAGGGAGGGGGCAGAACTTCACTGTGTGTACTCACCTGCAACACTCTTTGATGTGAGTGAAAGGCAAAAAAAAAATGACATATAGCCATCTTTGTACTGAATACATCAGAGCAAATAAGTCTTTTAATATGATTTGATTTAATAAACACTGGCCATAGACATGAGAGTTGGGCAAAGATAAAGGGCTTATAGATTCATGCTTTATTCTCTGTCTTTGGACTCTCCTTCCAGGGTGGGCCCAGACTGCCTGCTCATACACTGGCTAATTGTGATGTTGAAAGCAAACCTGAAAGATTATGTGTCGTTGTGAAAGTTTATCAGCATCTCATCTAAAGAAAACGGAACATGACTATGTTGTTCGTGGCTGCAGGGATCCTTGTTGAATCAATGGCTTTATGCAGTACATTGAACAACAGAAATTGTCTTACGTTTACTTTATGACCAAGAGTGCCAGTCACTGTAAAACCAGGACTTCTTTAAAGTGAAACTTTTCATCTTAAAGGAAATAGATGTATTACAACGTATCTTGTGTTCTAGGAAAAAAGTGCAATTGAGTGCACGTACATATATATTTCTATAGATAGTTAAGGGAGTAGAATTTGCCTGCTTTCAGCTACAGTCAGGAGAATGGCAGGGCAGTGTACTCACAGCAAGGAATCTTGTATGTCTGATAAGAGAAAAGTTTACTGGGTTAGTCTAATTATTTTTAGAAGTAAAATAATTCTCTTTCCTTGGAATATATTTTTGTACTGAGATAAATATTGCAAGATCTGTAGTAAACATAGTGCCCTTTTAATGAGAAATTCAGAACCATAGAAATTTACAACACAGGGAAGACCATGCCTGTGCATGGTTTATCTGAAAGAGTTATCCATTTAGCCACATCCTCCTGTCTTCCACCGCACACCCTTTTACATTTCTACTTTTCAGATATTTATCTAATTCCTTCTTATAAAAGCCAATATGGATTCTGTCTCAATCATGTCAAATACAATGCTGGCATATATACAGTTATTGGATAAGAGTTATTTTTTTTTACAAGTTGGGTCATTTTTTCATCATATTCTTTGGTTTGATTTTAATTTCTTGGCTATGAGCATGTGATTTTATTTTTTCTGGCAATTTGGTTAGAGGAGACTGGGTTGCAAGACCTACATAAATTTGAAATAGCATTGTATTACCCTTTGGGTAATAGATGGTGGATGAAGAAAGCCAGCCCCTCAAGGGGTAATCTTGGGATTAACAGTATCCCTAGTATTCTATGCACAAATACAATGGCATGGATTATAGATATTTACCATGCATCCCTTTACAGCATTCTTTTGTGGCAGAGATGCATCACAACTTGATGGTCAGGGTGGTCGCATGGAATGTCAGGGCAGTTAAACAGCCCAGTCATGCATCATAAAGAATTATCTCTTCTCAATGAGCAGAAGTGCCTACTTTAGACAATTCACCCCTGCTCAATGAGCCTCCTAGAAACTTAAAAAGAACACAAATGCTAGATTTGTTTATTCTCCCTCTTCATCAAAGGTTAAAAGGACTGCAGTGATGTTTGTAAAAAAAATCTATTTTATATTAGTTGATGAACCATGAATGCGGGCAGTGAAGAAATTACCTAGTTAATGGAGGCTTGGTAATGAAGTAATTGTTTTCTGATACTTATCCAATATTAGGAGAGTTTACTAACATCAAGTTAGTATTGTTCCTTTTTCATCAATAAATACCATTTAAAAGGAAAAAGGGGTGATATTCATGTAGTAAGAGGGGGCATAAAAGTTGTGTTGTGTTTTTTTACACTAACAATTGTAAATATATTACTGAACCCACATAGACATAGTACATTTATATTTCTGGAAATCAGAACATTCTAAAGACAATGATATCTTCTCTCCACTTGGACTTTCATGAGATCTGTGTACTGAACTCTCCTAAGTACCATTTCAAACTTCAGAACTATACTTCAGTCTTTCATTCATTCTACCTTTCACTTTGACAGATTATAAAGTAGGTGGTAAGAAGGAATCAATCTTTCTCTCACTTACACGAGGAAAGGTTTGTTGAACACCTGATGGCTGAAACTGATAGTTCCCTGAAGGCAAATGTAGGGTCATTAGACTCCACTGTGACCTCGCAGGAGATCTTTGAGACTAAAATGAGAAGGTCATAATTAACTATTCCAAGTTCTGAAGATAGGTAGTAGTCCAGGGTTTAAAACAAAATCTAAATTCTATGGGATTAACTCAAAAACTTTAGAAAGTCTAGTAAACTGAACCTTAAGAATTGAACTGATGTAGTACTCGTATCTTCTTATCTTCTCTTACGTCTGTAAGGTGATGAATGCTAGGCTCTTTTATTGAAGCTGATCAACAGGTTGCTCTTCAGAAATGTAACTAGCGTTTCTGAAATAAAAAGTCATTCACTCAGATCGTTTTCAACACAGATTGGAAAAAAATGCAAAACTGAAACTAAGGACCAAATAAACAAATGCAGCTTTGATCGAATAGTTAGATAATGATGGGCATGGAAGGCAATAGAGTGGTTTGAATGAACGCAGGGGTTATTAAATTAATGTAATCAGCTTTAAATTCTCTTACACTGGCCCAGGTTACTGACCGGTAATCCAAGTGCTTTTAGATCTACAGAGAACATGACAGCTGTGTCCTTTTATTATTTTAAAAGAAGATTTGACCTAACGTGACTCAAAGCTTTTTCAAACATGATATTTTTGCTCATTCATCCTGTCAGGGAACAGGTGGTGCATTGGATATAGAAATCCAATGGCATTTACTCATATAACTGAGTATCCCAAGATAACCCAACCATTTTGCCCGTGAAGAAGCCAAGAGAGATGAGGTTCCTTAAAATATTTTTCTAGGTTTTGTCCTTTCCTCTGGTGTCAGTGACTATGGATACGTTGTTCAAATAACAGTGAGTACTGACAAGCTATAGGGAATAATGCAGCCCAACGTTTTCCTGTCCTGAACGTATAGACATTCATTTTACTTGCAGTTTCCAGCACTGGTCAGTGATCATGAGCAGATAACATTGTTGTTTCCCCACTTCCCGGACAGAGACAACTGAACCCACTTGTTCTACCCAATGGCTACCCCTGCTGAGGTCAGTGAGCAGGGATCGAACCTGGCATCTTTACATTTGTCCAGCTCATTGCTGTCACACTGTTAGCATACAGCACTATGTAATTCCCTATCATGGAAGTCGGCCATGACTCAAACTTGTCAATGTCTCTGGCTTACACTACAGTGTATGTCCCCCACCACTCGCCCCCCCACCCTAGAAATACACACCATACTGTCCCGTGTGTACAATATGTCTTATTTAGTCACATAGTTTTAAAATGCCTTACATTCACCTTGATTCATTTCTACGAGAACCTGTTTCGTTGGATACAATAATGGCTTTGTATTCCATACAGTTGAATAATCTGATCTGTATAAATGCTGATCTGTTTATCTAAATGGGTCAGAGTAACTCCTCATTACAGTACTAACAAAGTAAAGTCTATCCGTACTGTTTATCATATTTAATTTAGCTAACGTCCTAATCTACTTGTGCAAATACCAAAAAGTATATATTTTTTTAAACTTAGTTTTAGTTGTAATGGTTTATACATTAGTTATGCTCAAGATATACAGTGCACCTGGAGTATCATGCACAGTTCTGGTCACTGCGACTTTAGGGGGCTAGAGACAGGGCAGAGGAGAGCAATGAGGAAGATCCCTAGCGTTAGAGGAATAAGCTATGCCCAATGATTGGACAAGCCCAGGGTCCGTCAATCTTGAAAAGAGATGTCTCAGAGGGATCCTTAGTATGATTTTAAATGGAATAAAGAAAGGAAACCCAGAATAGTAGTTTGAAATTCACCAAGGCAACGGAACAAGAGCACACAGGTTAAGGGTTGCAAAGGACAATTTCAGGAAGGCCACCAGAAGCATTCTTTTACCCAAAGGGTAATTAACATCTGGAATAGATTAGCAGGAACGATGGTTGAGGCCAGAACGCTGGACTCATTTCAAAAACAGCTTGGTAATGTGATGGGGGGACAATAGGGTAACTATTCTGGAAGGATGAGATCAAAGGGCCTTCTTCATCTGAACCTCTCCTGCGAGACCCTTTAAAAGTATAGTCTCAACACTTTTACTCACTGAAAATCCATTGAATTCCTCTCCCCCCACATCCACCCACCTTTGTGACCAATTTGCTCCTTTCAGTAGCACTGTACTGTGCATCGCTGCTGAAACTGCTCTATATTCGTGCCAGCAGAGCCCTGTTCTTGGATAGAACATTTAGTGCTGATGTGCATTATGCTTCAACCACAGGGACTCGCAATTAGTCCTGGAACAATCTCCCTGTAATATTTTTAGGAGCTCTATAAACACTGAGGCTGTACCTGAGGATTGAAGGAGAGCAAATGAAATCCAATTATTCAAAATAGAGGTGAGACACAAACCTGGAAATTACAGACCTGCTGAACCATCTGTTGTGGTGAAAGTGCTTGGAAAAATACATGGAGTGCCATATAAACACTCATCTAAAGAGTCCAGATGCCATGGAAAGTAGCCATCATAGATTTAGAACCAATAGTTCATGCCTAACTAAACTGCTGGAATTTATTTGGGAAATAACTACTATGAATGAGGACTGTAGATTGCATGCAATTTTGCTAGGTATTCAGAAGCCATCTGCTAAGGTAACATATGTGAGAAGATTAAGACTGATGGAATTACTGGCAAAATACTTTACAACAACAACTTGGATTTATATAGCACCCTTCATACGGGGTAGCGTCCCGGAATGAACGATAGTGATATAAACCTAATGTTATAATAAAATGGAAAAAGCTCTACCAAGGAGGATTGTGTCTTAGAGTTAAACAGAAGTCTATTTTCCTTGCCTTGCTGTTTGCTTTATGACCTGAGTACTTTTCATAATATAACATTTGCTTATAGTGTTACTCATTTTGATTTAACATCTGCCTGAACAAGCAGATAGGACCTGTTAGGATAACACCTCATCCAGAAGCCTCCATGTCGCAAAATGTAGCCCTCCCCCATTACTGGAGTGAAGTACATCTTACTCTTCATACCCACTAATACTGCAGTTTGTAAAGGTAATACAATTATATTTGTGCCAAACAAAATCTATATTCTGCAGCTTTTAACAAATCATAGCTATTCTGTTAATGCTAATGGTGAATAAAATGTCACCCCCCTAGTGGTTATAACTGGAAACAGATCAAAATAGTCCCACCAACACAAACAAACAGACAAACCTGCAGCCAGTTTGAACACAACCACAAAGAACTGTAGCACTGAAACAACCTATATATAATTTTGCATGGCAAAGCATGTCCTTGTTACTGCATATTTTTGATTAATTTACTCAATCTTAATGTGGTCTTTTATGTAAAATAAGTAATAATCCTTACATTTGATATGTCCCCTTTCATATCAGGAGGACGTCTCAAAAGCACTTCACAGGTTTTATTGTAAAGTGATATGGGCAAACAAGGCAGCCGATATGCGTGCAGCAGTGTCCCACAAATAGCGATGAAGTGATAATTTAGTTGACGCTGGGGAAGCTGCATTCTAAGTGTATACTACATTAAGGAAATTAGGCCTCACAGTGTAAAAAGGCACAATATACCAGAAAAAGTATACTGAACTGTAACAATGGCTAATTTTTACTAACTGAAAACTTATGGAACAAACAGAGAAATAAAAACAAAAGCAAGTTTATTGAACCCATTAAAATTAGCAACAATTTTAAGCACCTTTTTTGCTTCTCTTTCACTGCTACATGTGACTGAGTCTGCGACAACGCTCATCTTCAGTAATCCGACTCTGTTAATTACACCAGAAACCAGAGGTTCTCCAATGATGTGGAACATATTTCAGAATACTCTCCTGGAGTGGAGGATCTATAGTTCTGGCACAATGCACTTTGCTCCATTAATTGTTTATTGCATTGTCATCTGTAAGGAGTACCTGCTTCTGCATTTTAAAATGCTGCCTGCCTTTAAAAGTCATCTCAGTCCCCAAAACAATGCAGTCCTCAAACAATGCGATGGAAATGTATTACCTGTAGTATAAAGAATAATGGATATACACAAGTGATTAGAAAGCCACAAGGTAACCAATAGCCTCATGTTACATTATAAACTATGGAAGCAAAGTTTGAACAGTTTACAAGTGTCATTTGAATACCAAGACAGAATTACAGCTTTGAAATCACTCCCAGACAGGCATGTCATATTAAATCATTGCCTTCTATTTGTTATCTATTTATATAATGTACTGGACATTTTGCTTATGTTATTGAGTGTGTAAATGTTATCATCTACAGCTGTGACCCTGTACCTGGAAACCATGTAAGCCAAAGAATCTGATGACAAATTTATTTTTGTATAAAAATTACTCTACATCGTTCATGGTGTACTTCTCTTTATGGTGGATGCAGTTATTGACCTTCTTTTGGTAATAACATGAGGCAGAGAAAGGCATTCTCTTTAATATAACCAATAAAGTATAGATGAAAGCAATCAGAAAGCCACAACCCAACCAAGAGCCTCATATTACATTACGTGGTTGACAGCAGCTGGTGTAAAATATATTTTGGGTGCAACAATTTTGAAGTAACGTACTGCTTTCATAGTTTCTGTGGCAATCTGTCAGCTGACAGTAAAGATGTATCAAATTCATAGGACAGTGAAGTAGTTAAAGGAGCAGTATTTTCATGAATTTGCTTTCAAACACAGGGCAAAAACATAAATCAATTTGAAATTCAGTGTGTTGCTTCCAGGTGACATAATTGTGACAAAAAATGTTACAACTGGTTCTTTGTACAATTCTCCTTTCTGAAAGAAAAATAACAGTGGTTCCAAATATTTTTTATGATGTTGGGAATATTTCAGCTGAATGTCAGCGGAGATTTACAACTTCATGGGGAAGTGAAGGAATGGTATTAGAAAGATGGGGGAAAGAACAGGTAATTGGGATTAGGACAGGTAGGTTCGTTGGAGGATATAATGTGTTAAATGACTTATTACAGTGTCAATTCTATGTTGGATATATGGTACTTCTTATCATTATTCTACTCTTTGTGGTCTAATCAGTAATAAATACAACAACAACTTGCACTTATACAGCACCCTCCATGCAGTGCAGCATCTCTGAGCGCTTGCTCTGAGTAATACAAGAGTTATGAACATACAAAATATAATTTCCATTTGTAAAGTGCCTTTCACATTGGCAAGACGCTCAAAGCACTTCATAGTGCTGTTGACAATGAAACACTGCGTGTTAGCCTAAAAAGCTAGTTATTAAGTATTCACTATATAGTCATTTGAACATGCAAATGTTTCTGAGCTGCTTATTTAGTCACATTCGAAGTGGGAGTTAATACCTCCCACTCTGTTACTGCTGCTTGCTCACGACTTTGCTGATCCTATTACAGCTGTAGAGTCTCATTATCTTGCCTAGGATGGATTGAAAATGTTTAAGCAGTCAATGCTCTTTCCAAATTGCAATGCCGACAACATGATACCATCTGGTGTGGTTTTCACACAGGCTTTTTTTTCTTGCAATGGTAACTGGCCATCTAGGTACAGGGGGAAAAATGCCTGCCAGTAGAAATACTGAGAATTAATGGATTTAGAAGGCCAAAATAAAAAGGTAACAAATAAACTGACAAATATCACTCCAATCAAATAGGCCACAGTGGTTTGTTGACCACTTGATTAAATTGGATCAGTACAGTAAAAATATAGTAACGTATCAGATCTGTAGCAGGGACTTTCAAAGAGTTAGCTTCTGAGAAGCAGCATACTAGTTATAGTGATACTTGAATCTGAGCCCTTAAGATGTACAGATGACTCAATATGTCATGACTCATTACATTGCTGGACTGCAAGGAGGAAAGGGGTTGGTGATAAACTAGTGTAGGCAGTAAATTATCTACAGGCGCCAATGGTTTGCAGAAGCTAAGACTTCAACATTGTTTCCTCATGACATCTTCCTCATTCTTTTGAAATCTTTGCAATTCAATTTTTTAATTCAAGATATTTCCCTTCCTTACAAACAACAGAACACCAAAATGGATAGAAGTGTTTTTACAGAACACTTATATGATTTTAGTGTTATTTAAGGACTCGTCCAAAATTGGTTTCTTGATAACCCCCAAAATAATCTTAAGAAGGTCCTGCATATGTATTTGGACATCAAATAACTTTTGAATGTACCTCTGGGAGTGAGCCAGGTACATTTTGTTTCTCAAAACGCAAAATACTGCAGATGCTTGGAAATCTGTTATTCCTTCTCTCCATGCCCACTGCATCCATGTCTGCAGTCTCTCTTCCCAACCATGTCTGCAGTCTGTCTATGATTACAGTGGTGAGACATCACCTTGTTGACGAGTATCAACAAGATAATAATAATCCCTCCAAAAAAAACCAAAAACAATAATAAAAAAAATTAGGTCATTTTCAATCTACGACTGTTTGTGGGACATTGCTGTGCGCAATTGGCTGCCGCGTTCGCCCACAAATATACAGTCAATTCACTTTACAGTGTGTTCTGTGAAGCGCTTTGGGACGTCCTCCCGACGTGAAAAGCGCTATATCAAATGCAAGGATTATTATTATTATTATTATTATTATCTGAAACAAAAAGAGAATTCGCAGGGAACACTCAGCAGGTCAGACAACATCTATGGAGAAAAGAAAGTGAGCCTGCTTTGTTGCAATCCCCCTTCTGTTTTGCATCATTAACACCTCCTTAACCATCATCCCCTGTCCTCTACCCCATTTTCTCCTTTGCTTTTCTTGTCCTGCCTCCCCCCACTCTCTCTATTAGCCTTTAAAAGCCTCTCCCTCCCAATATGCCCCAATTCTGACAAAGGGTCGTGGACCCGAAACTTTGACTCACTTTCCTTTCTCCGTAGATTCTGCCTGACCTGCTGAGTGTTCCCAGCGACTTCTGTTTTTGTTGTATTTTGTATCTGTCTAGTATTTATACTGTTTTCAGAACAAATAACACAACTCCAGAAACCATCTTTCCAAATGATGTCAGGAGTGGGTCTACTCGACAAGAGAATGGTGTTTCTCCTCATGTCCTGGCTAACATTCCCTCAAATAATTCACTCCATGCCTGCTTGTGGGACATTGCTGTGCGTAAATTGGCTGCTGTGTTCGCCGACAAAATATGCAGTCGCTATACTTTACAGTAGCTCCTGTGAAGTACTTTGAGATGTCCTCCGGATGTGAAAGGCACTGCATCATATCCAAAGATTATTGCTATTATTACCACTGTACAGTCTGTGCTGGCTCAATCCTGATTTATACTATATAGTTTTAATTCTGAAACATCACCAAACTCAATGATTCATCACCGAATGTGAAGTATAAAAACGAGAATTAGACTTGCTAGCCAAGGTCAAGTAGTTCATTCCTGGCTGTTAAAGTGATAAATTAGCTTAAATTTGACTAATTTACATTAGGATGGGCTAAGGTACTGCCTGCAGTATATGAGCATGCAGAAATGTGGATGTGGAAAGGTAATTATATAGTATTTGAATGTATTTACTGTTCCCACAAAGGACAATTCAACCCCTTTGTGAATTAATGATAGCTTTATGGAGAAATTTCAGGGAAATGAGACAACTAATATATAATGAAGCCTTTTTATAGTACCTTATACTTTGACTTTAGTCTTGAAATTACTTTGGTAACAAACTTTCATAATTTAATATAGTGAACCAAATATTAACCAGGAAACCGTAGCCAAAAAGTTACATTACTAATAAATGGACACCCTATGATAGTGCTGTGTATGTAAACAATGGTTCAAAGCAGAAGAAAGGGCATAGGGAGAAGAGAGAAAAGACATGCTACAGTATAGGAACCTGAAATAGCTGTCACAATTCCAACAACCAGTTGCATTTTGCAAATCAATACATTGAAGTGCAAACTATGCATTGTTTGTTTGCTATTTTATATAGTTTCCTCTGGTCCTTTGGTAAGTTTGATTTTTCGACTGGTGTGGAGGAAAATTGCTTGTTTTTTTTTAATTTGAAGGGCGTGCAACATAGCTGTAACTAGATCAACATGTTTCCATTGTAATAAAACCAAGCGTAATGGAAGCTCTGGTTTCTGGAGTGAATAGTCAGCTTATTGTTGGTGGAAGTTTGGCTCAATACCAGAAAGTTAGTTAGATCTTTTATTTCTATTTACTTGCAGTGACAATAAAACAATTGTTTCTCGTGCCAACATCTGGAAAAACTGGCGTAGGAAACAAAGCTAGCCATATTAGTCCCAAGTTATCACTAAAATCTATGGACATTTTGTCTGAATAAAAGTTTGTCAACTTTCTTTGGAATGCTTCCAGATTTCTAAGAAATAAAATGGCACTTTGTTATTTAACATAATCTCTGTCTACAGTAAATATTATTCAATATATTTTAATCACATGTTGATAACAAGATGGGGCTTTTATTGCATTCGACAAGGCAACTATTATCCACTGAATGGCAGTTAGGTCTCTTCCCAATTATTTTACTTAATCTAATGCAACCATATTTATTTTTCTGGTGTCTTGGAGCCAATTATAGAAACAAATATTTGTAATACAATAAGAAATTGTATAGTTTGATCAAAAACATTTCTTTGTGTTTTAAAATCAGGTAGCCTTTGGCTATTAAACACCATCTTAAACACATGTAAACCGTATTTTGAAAGAAGATCTTAAATATCTACTGGAACAGCAGATGATCTTGGTTCTTAACTTTTCATCTGAAAGATGGCAATTCCAACAATGCCTTGCTCCCTAAATGATGATAGACATTTGTTGAGTATATTTATCCCTTGCTATATCCATTAGTTTTTTTTCTTCAAGAGTTCAGTTCAAAACAGTGCTATCCAATATTAGTTGCCAGTGGCATTATCATTTCTGTTGAGAACAACTGGCCATGAAAGACTATCCATAAGAGCACACATACAGCCCATTAGTGAGTTAATGATACACAAGGAAAAACAGCAATAAAAATATTGCAGCTTCTGCAGCTGCTTGATCTCAACCACTAGAAGAATAGATAAGCCTAGATAAGGGTATATCATTTTAATTAACACCAGAAAAATCAACCAAGATGTTAGTCATTTGGTAAAATATGTAACACTTTTGTGGGAGTTGAGAGGATAAAGCAAAGAACTGTAGCAAATACCAACCAGTTCATGGTGATATTAGACTCACAATGGCAGAGGACCTGGCATATACCCTATAAAAGATATTTTCTGTCAAATAGAATTGAGTTGTCTAGTTGGAAAATGTGCATTAGCCTAAAGGCATCAATCTTCACATTGTGTATGCATACCTCAGACAGAAGATATTACACTCTACTTAGTGTTTGCAGTTTATGTCTCTCACTTAGTATCAGAAATGACTTTGAAAGGCTGGAATGCTGATTTTCATGTGAACTTGAAAGTAAACAATCGTCACAGAAGCAAGAGAATTGGTTCTAAAGACTGAGCCAAACATGCTGACAGCCATCTTGGAGATTTGTAAACAACAACTATAAAGTACTTTATTCAGTTCTGCTACAGTTTGAACGGCCTGTATGGTGCACCACTGACCTCTGTAACAAAACGAGAAAATAATCATCATAAGAGCAACTATCATGTGCTAGTTGCTAAAAGTAGCAATCTTCTCATTACTTCTTGATAAAGTATTGAGATTTTTAGAGATTACCACATCAGATAGAGAGAAGGAGAAATAACCTGCTAAAGATCAAGAAAGAATCATTAGAAGCATTGGGTCCTATGCTGACTGTTAATTTTTGCAATTTTATTGCGTTCCTTATTGTCCTCACTTAACAATTATTTTTACATGACTGTAAACAAAAATAATATTTAATTTACAATACATTTTCTGAGGTCTGTACCAGGATAGCCTCCTTATGAGTGGCTTAGTAGTACAACAACAACAACTTGGATTTATATAGCGCCCTCTCAGAGCGTTTTACAGTAACGGATCCCGGGGCTGACCCAGGGGGATGGGGAGGAAGGTGACCAAAGAGAAAAGGTCTTCAGCAGGGACCTGAAAATAGGAAGAGAGGGAGCGAGGCGAAGGGAGTGAGGAAGGGAATGTAAACAGTATGTAAAGAATGCAGAACTTTCAAGAACGTAAGGATTTATTTGCTGGCTTGGGTTACAAGCATATTGTGAAATCAAAGTTTAGATGCATCTGTAATTGTAAATATTAGAGTTAGCATAAAAAGCCCTTCCAGTCACAGTATACTCGAGTCATAGTTACCATTTGATAAATGTCTGTAAATATCTCCTTAAAAGTTTGAAACTCTCTCTAGTCACTGCTCTCTGTTAGTCTTACGTATGCCATCATGGGCTACCAATGCTTTTCTTTGGATATGAAACTCATCCACTGCAAACCTCAAATCTCATTGTCATCCATTCCTCCTGATACAGCCAAGATGAGATGAAATCTCTATACGCTCGTTGGGTTTGGCAAAGTATTCACCCATTGTTGATAGCACCAAGCCTGATGTAAAACAGAGATGCACAATTAGATCCACCCAACATTTGACAAATTCAATTGTTTCCCTAACAGCTATAAAAGCCCAGTGCCAATATTCTATTCCTCATCAGAAAACTGGCAACCTCTGTTCACACTAGATGCCATTGATGGATGTCAAATTGCCCGTCTAATTTGAAGGTCACACAAACATAGGAACAAACAGGACTATTGTGGTCCATTTGACCAGTCTCAAAATACTAAAAATAATCCTAGATCCCAGACAACTTGGTGGGGGGGGGGGGGGGGTAGGGGAAGAGAAATTAGGCATGTGATGTGATAATTATTTTGAGATTGTGTGTTCCTTTGTTTTGTTAAATGTATTAATCTGCTCTGGAGTCAATTAATGTGCTCTTGTAGAGTCCTGTAGCTTAGTGGTTAGAGCACTCGCCTCACTAGCGAGAGGATATGGGTTTGATTCCCGGCCGGGTGAAATGTTGGGCAAGTTTCCTTACTCCACATGCCTCTGTTTACCTAGCAGTAAGTAGGAACATAGTTGTTAGTCGATTGGCGGATCGCTTTTCTGTGAGTAACAATTCCTTAAAAAAATGTAGTCACTTAATCCACGACTGTTTGTGGGACACTGCTGTGTACAATTGGCTGCCACATTTTGCCTACAAAACATACAGTCAATTCACTTTACAGTATATTCTGTGAAGTGTTTTGAGACATCTAGAAGATGTGAAAAGGCGTTATATCAAATGCAGGATTATTATTAAGGCACAGTTTGTCTACATCTTTTAGCATCTTAAATTGCAGTGCGATCCCCTCTGAAACTTTTCTTCATTTGTGCGAAATTTCCGTACTTTCATAACCTTTCTTTGTTACCAAGCTCAATTCCAGCTCCATCCTACAAATGTAGCTGCCCTTCCCTGCAACCACCCCACTGTAATATAGCAACAAAATTGTATAAGGTACTTCAAGTGCAGCCAGATTAGGGCTCTATCCAAGTTCGGTATCACTTCTTGTGGCTATGTTCTAGCGATACATACTAAAATCGTGTTTGCTTTTTTTTACTGCTACCACATACTGTGCTGATGGTTTCAGTAAACTTTCCACAATCTCCACAAATCCCTCTCCACTGTCATGTCAACAATACACTTTCGGCTTCCTGCCAATAAATTACAATTTCAAAATAGATTTTGATCTTTGAGGTATAGTTTCCAGTTTATAGTGGGACCAAAAGTTTCAAAAACCTTTGTTTTGTTCCTCATTTGAGTGTGTAATCCTTTTCTTTTCTTGCAGTTAAAGGTTAGGGGACCTTTAACTCTTATCCTAAATTTGGAATGAATCAGAAACCTGATACCTATCAAGCATTACTTTTCCTTTCCATATATAAAAATAAACTTTTATACATTAGAAATACTGGATGAAATGCAACTTCTGTTGCATTTTAAAAGAGTAGTTTGAACAAAATATATCTTTACAAGATTCCAAATGTTATACAGAATTTCTGTGATAAATATATGTACCAACAGTTTCCTCAGAAATGTTCCCAACTGTTGACAATATGTCAACTATCATTCAATTCTTAAAACTTTAAAATGGTCCAGAGACATCCTCTCTGAAACAGCTTTGAAAATTATATTTATACCAAGTAATATCCAAACGTGTCTTACAGAATATTCTCTTTAAAGCAGACAGCTGGAAGTGCGACTATTTTATTGGATATGAACATTCAATCATTTTAATACCAAGATTATACATAGAAGCAATAGAATGTAGAAGATCATAAAAGATCACAGTAGACTATCTTGCCAGTTCTAGAGTGGAACACTTTCATACAATAATCTATCACCTACCATCACTAAAATCCTTCATCAAAATGCACCTCGCTAGAATTTCCATTAATACCCAACTACCACTTGTCTTCAGCATGCTCGGTGTAAAGATAGACCTAAATCTCAGAGCTACGGAAAGGTTACAACATAGGGTGATTCCAAGGATGAGAGGGGTTATAGTTACAAAGGTAGACTCAACTATTGACTATTTTCATCGGAACAGAAAAGATTAAGGGAAGATCTAATGGAGGTCCTTATAATTGTGAATGGTTTTGAGAGGATAAGTAGATGAAAGATTATTCTCGCTTCCTAGCAAATCAGTAATGGGAGAGAATGAACTCAGGAAGAGTGAACAATTAGGAAGAGTTAAGGGGAAAGATTAGAAGAAACATTTTCACATAGAGTTGTTAGAGCATGGAATGCTTTGCAAAATAAAGCGTTATGTATCAAACTTTCCATGATAGATGGTGGCACCTACTGAATTCCAATCATTCACTCTGCTTTGACCAAGATTTGCATTTTGCTGGGGGGCAGAGGCAGAGGAAGATACAAGGAACACTGCTGCTTTAAAGGAAAGCTGCAGAATAAAAATATTTATTTTATCCGTTATTCAACAACAACAACAAGATTGCATTTATAGAGCGCCTTTCACGTCGGGAGGACGTCCCAAGGTGCTGGACAGTTGGGTCAGGACCCGAGCAGGGGGAAAATGGTCAGGGTGAGGGGAAGGAAAGGAGGGAGCGAGGAAGGGGTAGAGGGTCGAGAGGGGAGCTGAAGGCACGGTTGAAGAGAAAGGTCTTGAGACCGGCCTTGAAGGAGGAAAGGGAGGAAGCAAGACAAAGGCACTGGGGGATGGAGTTCCAGAGCCTAGGAGCTGAGAGGCTGAAAGCCCGGCCACTGGTTAGGACAGGGGATGTGGAGCAGACCGGAGCCAGAGGAACGGAGGGTACGGGCAGGTACGTAGGGGGATAGAAGGTCGGAAAGGTAGGAGGATGCAAGACCGTGAATGGCCTTGTAAGTGTGGATGAGGATCTCGGATGGGACGTTAAACAAAGGCCCAGTTTGCCTGTTCAGGTGTCCAATTAAATATCCCATGATATGATTTGAAAAGAGAAGGGCGTTTCTCCCAGTGTCCTAAATATTAAAAGGTGGTCACTTGCTGGCAATTTGTGCGACACTGCAATGCACAAATTGGTTGCCGTGTTTGCCTACAAAATACACAGCAACTGCACTTTACCATGAATCCTGTGAAGCACTTTGAGGCATTCCTTCCACATGTAAAAGGAAGGGTTATTTATTTTACCATTTATACATTACTGGATGAGTGACTTAATCTGAGCTCTTGAATAGTTGTATAATTACATGTTACTCCCACAAGAACTATTCAGGTAAAAGTGCTCCAAGCATGATGAAATCCTCATGTACATATTTTCTCCTCATTTCTGATATGAGTAAATTCTCCATGCTTAAAGACAATCGATCCCAGTTGTTGAAGGTAACTAGTACTCTTTTGTTCTGGAGATTGGCCTATTAATCATCAATGATTCATAGTCCCAAAACAAAAGGCTTCAAAGAGGTGCGAATAAAGTGTTGAGTCATTTTACGTCAATACACAGACCTGTTTAGAATTTTTTCCATCTCAGTTACCACATAAAGCTTGTTTTGTTTTTAGAGAGAAAAAGGCAGTTCAGGTGACATAATAGGAAATATTAGAGCACTCTTCATCGTGAAAGAAAAAAAACATAAATCAGATATATTAAAGAAAATCACTCAGCACCTGCCGTAACACACAATGGGGTGGGGTGGGGGGGGGGGGGGGCGGGAGAAGTTTGTTCTGCTGGTGAGGAATACCTTTAGAAAGTATTTGCGTGTTACGAGATCATTCGAGAAATAAACTTCACTCAGTCACATTGTACCTCCTTTCACAGAGCACTGCAGATTGGTAACCAGAAGATTGTCAACTCATAGTTTATAGACCCACAATATTCCATTTGAGTCTTTGCTTTCATTTCCATCAGCTCCCTCTGTGGCTTTCTTTGCAGTAATTTAGCCACTTTCAATTCTTCTCACATGTGGTACAACATATTAAATATAAGGCACATTAGTAAATTTAGGATTATTATTAGTGTATTTACTTCAAGGCTGTTGATGGAAAATAATTACGCAAGTTGGTTGCTCCGCTTGCCTACAAATACAGTCACTACACTTCACAGAAACTTTATGAACCCTTGTGACTTTTGACATTATAGGCCCTATTTCAAATACACAGTTTACCATTATTATTTTGGCAACGTGTGCTTGTATATATATATATTGGGAGGGGGTTAGTATGGAAAATGTGGGTGCTGCTGGATGAGGTCACATGAAATAAATCATAAATTCAAACTTCTAGCACGAAGCATCTATTGTCCTGTAGGGAGGAGATAATTTGGGAGTGGTTTAAATGATGCAAGAAACACAATAGATATATTTCTAGCAAAAGCTTTCCAAACTTTAGTTTAGTTCCAAGCTTTATCCAGTGGGTAATTAACAACTGGAATTAATTACCAGGAAAGATGGATAAGACCAGGATCCTGAACTCATGTAAGGTACAGCCTTGTGCTCGTTCTCTACCCCGAAGGTCTAATCTCCAGCCTATCCCAAGTTTGCCTTGGAACTTTTATTTGGCTTTAGAGTGCCCTGGCCATAGGCAATTAATAGCTTTATACCCTAGCATTACTTTTATTGCTCTTTCCTCACTTATAATTATAGATCTGCCCAACTAGAAGGCCCAGACACAAAACACATTTGTATTTGTCTTTTACCTGAGCCTGATCACTGTTGTGGTGCTATGGATTCCATGGTGCTGATCTCTTTGCAACACTGGAAACATCTCTGGGTTTTAGAAGACCTGGTGACTCACAAGCTGTGGAGAACAGCATTATCTACTTGCAGCATTAATCAGAGGCAAGAGAAAGGAAAGGCTGGGAACCTGAGTGCACTTTCTGCATATAGTTCCATGCGCATCTACTTTGCCTAAGAAGGAAAGCTGCAACATCCTCCAGTGTAAGAACGTGATCTCTCCATATCCCTTTCTCACCTGCATTGTCTTTCATGCACTAGCTAGCCTACGGCTGCTGGGAATTTTATTTGTAAACTGGAGACATGAAGTGACAACTTGTGGTGTTCGATCTGGGCTTGGTAAGTGGACTCTTTAAGATGAAAGGCGTAAACATAAAGACAAGGAAATGAAAAGAACAGACATTAAAATACCTTGTTCCTATTGACTATTTTAGATAGTTTGGGATCCATAGACAATGTCTTTAATATGTACAGCAGTGAGTTAATTTATAGTCTGACTGGGTCAGAAACAAATAGGGTACAAGCAAACTTCTTAAGTTGTTACTGGAATAATGAAGGTTTAAGAAAAGAAAATAGACAAAGGTTATTACCTTGGAAATAAGCCAAGGGGATTTTTCTGTAAAAGTTAATGTGTTTGTTCAGGAGAATTTATGAGCTACTGCAGTGAAGTCCCATCAGTATTGTACCATGAGTCATAGTATCAATCTGGTGTCGAACAATAACTCGTTTGGCAAAGGAAAGCATTAGTTGAAGGATGGCTAGGCTTCCCCAAATAGTATTGAATAGATTTTAGGGAATGCAATAAAGGAAAAACCTGCACAAATACCACTAATAAATAAGATTACTAACCTTAAAGTTAGTTCTGTAGCTCAGTGGTTAGAGCACTCGTCTTGCAAGCAAGACACCTGGGTTCAATTCCAGGCAGGGCGAAACCTTAGGTAACTTTTCTTACTCCCCACGTCTAACAGTAATCCCTTCAAAACAAAACAATAATAAATTGGTCATTTTCAATCCACGACTGTCTGTGGGACACTGCTGTGCGCAATTGGCTGCTGCATTTGGCCCACAAATATACGGTCAATTCACTTTACAGTGTGTTCTGTGAAGTGATTTGAGACGTCTAGAAGACATGAAAAGCGCTATATTAAATGCAAGGATTATTATTATTTATTTTATTAAAGTACTAACAATACCACTGTACATCAATACTGCATCTTTCAATTCCTGGCTCAGGACAGTCAATTAAGTTGATCAGATATGAAATAACAATATGTACTGAGAATTATATAACAGTCTGCAAAGCATCCATTAGGCTCATGAAAGATTGTGCTTATTTACTGTCATTAAAAATAAATATTTGGGACCATAGCCGTTTTCAGAACTCGGATTTGATGCACCAGTTTGCAAAGGAATGTTTTGATTATCAAATTGCTAATTTATGATTTCATAAGAAGTTGGCACCTTCCTGGAACTTGAGTAGAGCAAATAAAACGGCTTCCAATATTTGCACCCAAATAGCACATCAAATCCGGTTTGTGAATATCGCAAATTAGACCCCAGTGCTGTCAGCTCTACCCTTACACATTTTCAACAAATGATATACAGCCATTTTTAAAATAATAAAAACCCTTGCATTTGATATAGGGCAACATACATAAATAATAATAATAATGCTTGAATTTGATACAGCGCCTGATCACGTCTTCGAGACGTCTCAAAGCACTTCACAGGATATACTTTTATTTATTGGGGGAGATTGTCGATCACCAAGTTTAACTTTGCACTATTTCTGTAACCTTAGTATCGGTGCTGAATATGATCATGTAACATACTTTGTGATTGTCACCGTTGTCAGAAATGTAATGCCACATTACAACATAACACCCTTTTATGAAGACTGTGAATTGTTTGATACTAGAACAGCTGGATGTTAGTGGAATCATTTCAGAAGAAAGTGCATTGGCTGATATTTTTGTAAACATTAATTCTAGCAATTACAGTACAAGCGTAAAAGAGACTGTAAAACAGTGACAGGAGAAGCCTCCCCTCCCCAAAAATAAATGGTCCCGTTCAATTCTAACCTCACGATTCCTACCTCTCAGAGATCCGAATTAACACCTTCACCAAAATGGGTGGCCAATTTAACTTGTTAAGGCTTGTTAGGCCATTAAGGAACAGGGCCTGTAACAATGCACAGTTGAGAAGGCACATTGATGAGCGAGTATTTACCTTCAGTCTGCCCTGACCTGAACAGTACACAGGAACATCAGACCCAACATCCGCAGCTGTCGGTAAAACAGAGTAATGAACGAAAATGAATGTTTTAAAAAAGTAACGGACCACAGCACAGTGGGTTTGAAGCACTGAGAGTGAGCACTAGGTTATGGATTTCCTTTAAGGCTTATCGAAATATGTGCAGCCAATCGTGGAGCACATGGTGTACCAATCTTAAGAGGCTTCCTAATGAGACAAATTGGTATTTAAAGCTAACAAAGGGGCTAATTGAGCTGTGAAGAGTGCATTTTACTGCGCACCATTGGCAACTATTTGGCACGGGACAATGCCACTTCTTCAGGCTCTTCAGCTTGGGGCTCGTTACAGACTTTGTACGTGCAGAGCCGGGAGGGGGGGAAAGGGGCATGGAAATGCAGTGATGCCTGCACATGGTTGATGTACGGCAACATCAATTTTGTGCACAACGTAAGGTGGAAAAAGTGGTTGAGCAAGTGGTGAGGATAGCTTTGATGCAGTCGGTCACATAATTGTCAATCCATTTTACAATATACTCTGTGAAGCGGTTTGAGACGTCTCAACGATGCGATAAGGCGCTATATCAAATCCAAGGATTATTATTATTATTAAATCCCAGTTTCTCCCATTTTTGGCTCCCAGCTCCCCCAACAAAAGCATCGTCCCATTGCTGCCTCACCCAGCTTCCTTCAACAATTATCTTTTGTGAATTTTCAGTTCAATCTCTTCACGTTGAATTTCCCATTTGTCGGCTGCTTCCGAAGTGTAAAATATGTATTTTTGCAGGTGACGCAACATTGGCTCTTACTGAGAGTTACATAGAACAAAACAACATGAAAATAGACCATTCAACCCACTCTCTGTGTCATACTTATACTTCACACAAGCCTCAACCCCTCCTATACCCCTCTATTCCTTTCTCCCTCATATATATCAAGTTTCCCCTTACATACATTGACTTGTTCGTTAAATGGCAATCAAATCACTTTTCTCATTTAACAGCATTTCAAAATGTTAGGCATGCCTGCAATTTCAATAATGTTTCGTTAAAAATAATTGTTCAGCAGGCTTTTCTCCTTTTTATTAAAGGACAAGAGGACACTGGGGCACATTGTCTCTCATGAATCTATAAAATCATTACATTTTCAATATTTTAGCAGAATGAACTGCGCATTGTATGAGAATTCTTATCAAAATGATCAAGTAGAAATCTATTTTCTTTTACTGTGATATGTGTATCCTTTCTGGCTAAGATACACCTTGGGTTATTGAAATTGGGATTTGACAGACAAACTATGCAGCTGTACCAATAGAATTTTTTATGCTCGAATACTCTTTCAGACACAATGAGTATGACCACGAACATACAACTTCAATCAATATCATTTACAGACTCATACATATTGTTCTGAGAAACATTACCCTTTCTCAAGAACCTATTGTTCTTTTGCTTCAGCGTCTACTTCTGAAGACTGAATATGACTGAACGCAGTCAATTTTCCTTTCAACTCTGCAGTCGAACTTCTAGTAAGAAACTCCAGCTAAAATTGAACTGGGAAACATTTCTCATTGATCTAATCACAATGGAATGGTGTTTGGCTGATATTTAAGCTTAGATTTGCAAAGGTTGTACAAACATTGTTTTCTCGCTTGAATGCGAAAGATGCAGCTGCAACTTTCCCTCCACCACCCAACAGGTCTCCCTCCATTGCATCACCCGTGAAGCCTTGCTACGCCACCGAAAAAATCTGCCTTTCCAGCTGTCCACTTTGTCCATTGTGGAACTCGACATTCTGTGCTCCACATCCATATTGCCACCAACATGCACTACTTAATCTATTATGAGTTTGTTGACCTCATTGGGAGACCTATTGTTCATTATCTGTATACTGCACTATGGGCTCAAATGCTAGCATTAATTGTAATGGTAGGGAAGTTTTTCTTTGGTTGGTCGAGTGTCTGACACGTGCGCAAACCTATCGCCATGCTTAAGAGTATCCAAACCAAGTTGCGATTTCCAAGCATCTCGGTGAAGCAGCATATGTGAGGAATACAGCAACAGTCGTTAAGCGGTGTTAACTTTTCTCCAAAGTAAGATACGAAAAAGCCTTTTGCCAGATTGTAATGGAGGTTCAAAACGAACAAAGCCCTACATTCTGTACTGTGTTTTATGAAAATAAGGAGTCCCATATTAATTTCTAATTCCAAAGAAAATTCATAGACTTAATCAGATTAATACAACATGCTTTGTCCAGAATCTCCCAAAAAAAACCTCAATTGCAATTCATTGTTTACTTAAGTCTTCCACGTTTATATAATACTCATATCCCACAGAAAAACATTAAATCTGCTTATTTTGGAGGGATTTCATTTAATCCTCTGAATTTGCCAGAGGGTTCCTGATCTTTCATATTGTACATTCTTTTCCCAGGTCACGAAATATTGTGACAGTATCTCTCATATAACATCTTTATAGAGTCACATTGTGGCATGATTACTGACACATCTAAAGAACCTTGCTTGAGGCTTCGGAAGGCACTGCCAAGCCAATTAACCTCATTTTTACACACCCAATTTTATCAGTATTCAGCCAAGTTAACTAGATTCACGTTACTGAAAGTATTTGCTGCAACAGCCTTAAGTTCAATTAATTGATAGGAAAATTAAATGTTGATAGGAAAATGGGAATGTTGATACTATACAGCATCTTCCACTGTTCTGTGCAAATCATTTTGTTTAAATACATTTAAAATATATTTTGTGAGAAACGTTAGACACAGAAAGGATTGTATTTCCTCAAAAAGAATGATATCGTGCATTGCCCGTGTGCCAAGCTCAAAAGTTAACTATTCACTACCAGCAAAAAGGAAGCACATAGACTACTATTATGAATCGAATTGTGACCTTGTGGAACGCTGCAAATAAATTCTGTAAAATCCCTGAAGCACCTGAGTTGGCCAGCATTAGACATTGTGTCAAATGCAAAGATTATTATTAAAATGCCTGCAATGTCAAACATGTCTCAATGTTTACAGGTGATTAGTTAACTAGAGTGGTTATGTTTTAGGCAAAAGCGGGGGCCAGTCTATGATCCACAAACTACAGTGAAGTGAATGGCCAGAAAATTGTTGGTTCAGACACTAGAAGAAACTCCTTTTTCTTTTTTTGACTATCCAATCTCTTTTCATGGGATTTTTAATGTCCACCTGAACAAGCAGATGTGACCTCATTTTTACATCTCATCCGAATAGTTAACATTTGAAAACATTGCAGCATACCTCGACATTTTGTATGACATTGATTGTCCTTATAATTTATGCTTTAAATAAACTGAAATAAGCATCTTAGCAATTCTGTGTACTTTCAACAAAAATAACATTGTAATATTAGTCTTCTTTTAGCCAGCGAGGTTACCAAAGACTTGCTGTTGCTGTACTTATACTGATATGGTACTTAAAGATATTGCAATACATTTCTTAAATCACAACATTTTCAGCAGACATTAGAGATTTTATGCAAAGCTCGAGAAATTAAGAAACCATTCTAGTGGTAAGTTAAATAAAAAGAAAATAATACTATGTGTATTTTCATTTCCACAAATAATAAGCTTTGCGCAAAATATTCCTTAATTTTGATGCTGACCCTATTATAGTCTCTTTATAAACTTTTTGCATTGCAATTTCCTGCCAGAATCTCTGTGGGAGATTTTTTGGAGCCAAATGCAATAAACTGCAGTCATGCACATGGGGCTATAATGTGGCATGTACTATAGTCTATCCCGACAGACTTCAAATTTACTGTATGTAATGTAAGTCATAATGTAAGAGCTTAATGACAGACTGGGAAGGCATTGGTCAAGGACAAATTCGTTAGAGATAAACAGCCGCTAAACTTCATAAAATTACCTGTGAATTCCTTCAACATAAAGTACGATAAAAATGCAAGTTCTTACTTTCTTAAATTCTGACAATTTCCTGATCTGCAGGTAGTTGCCAAGTTACTATATTGCTTTTTACATAAATTAAACATTTATTACATAAATCAACCAGGCTGTAAGATCGAGCATCATGACTACGCTAGGGGTGGCTTCTCTGGGAAATGAAAACTGAGAAATTTTTACATAAATCAAGTCTTACTTGATGTAGCTGTAATTAGCATCAATTTGTCTATTCTGACATCTATTGCATATAAAAGAATTCCATTATATCATCAAAGCAGATGAGAGTAATCTGATAGACTTGTTTAGGGAGGACCTATTAAACCTCCGTGGCCTTCAGACCTACCGAACCTAGGCTTCAAGTTTGATCCTCAGCTGTCCTGTGCACAAAACATTCCCAATACACTAATGTCTCCCCTTCATCTTCATGAGGTAAAGTTTTTATCAATGAATTCAGCATACCAGCAGGGTCAACTGCATTGTCTGTGGATTTCCATTCATTTTAATTCATTACAAAACCCACATTAAATGCTTATGATTTAATTTTATGATGGACATGTGTAGTGCTATGTTCCCATCCTATCAGTGCTGGGTAAAAATTGCAAGGGTAGATCTTTAATAATTTTATAAAATTGGTGGCTCAGTAGCTCAAGCACTTCCTAACCATGCTCATGATAAAGTGGCTTCCAATAATAAGACGAGCATGGGTTCCAGGATTACAGGTTTTCAATTGTGCAAGCTTTTCTTGTGGTCTCTGAAACATGCAGAAACCGATCACTACGCTCAAGAGTATCTGAACCAGACTGAAAGTTGCAAAATGCATATGCCATCTAGAATGGAATGGGCATCCTGTCTCTCCGTGGAGGGACGCAAAAAATAAAGTTTGGGAAACCCAGAGTGGGACATATTGCTGGGGTTGAAGTAGGTTATGTTCCTTAGGTTGGATGTGGTTCATCAATTCTCAACCAGGCTGTAAGATCGAGCATCATGACTACGCGAGGGGTAGCTTCTCTGGGAAATGAAAACTGAGAAGAACCCACCTTGCTTCATTCCCCATAATTGGCCCCGCTGCTGTCTGATCTTGGAGTGGCATTCATACCAGGCATGGAGAAGAACATAGTGCAGAGCATTCTCATTTAACTGAAGGATCAGGTTGAACTGAATCTAAGGAGGAACAATCGGTGGGAAGGAAATCTAAATGGGAAATGCTGTTAACCTAAAAGCAGGTATTTTGGCAGCCTTCACTATGATTCACTTCTTTCGGCATGATATCAAATAAAGAGTAAAGAAGAATAGTAATGCGATAGTGGAGTCCCGGTGCTAAAATTGACAGAAGCACAGAGAGACATTGTACGTTAATCCGTTTAGTCTTTCACTGCGTTACTTATAACAGAAGTATTATTCGTCAGTCGTGGCTCTGATGTACTTGTGATTAATGATGCCTACTTCGCCAGGAGAATACTTGATATGCTCTGGTACATTGCTGCTATTTTACCATCTTTAAAGTCAGTGGCATGTCTAATATACCAGGGAAAAGCTATTTGTTACAAATAATTCTAGATTTTGGCCTGTTTTACTGACAGGAATTTCATTGTTAACAGCTTAAATAAAGACAAAGACGGATTTCATTCAATTCAGGGGCAAGGGGTGGTAAATGGCACAGAGTATTTGCAATTCAATTTAACAATCTGATTGTAGCGGTAACATAAACAATATTCTATGGTGATTATATTAGATATAAATTGTCAGTTGCCATAACACCAAAATTCTTAAGTATAGTCCAATTAAGCTTGCCTACAATATATGGCATTTCACTGTACAGTATCATGTGAAGCGCTTAGAGACATCCTCCCAAGATGAAAGGGACTACATCAAATGCAAGGATTATTATATATCAGAACACAAAAGATAACTTATTTAGGTTTGAAAGTTCCCTTTGCACCAGCTGTTAGTGCGACCACAAGTGAGAGCTGAATCATTATGAGATTGACTCCTTACTCCATCTAATGATCTAACTGTATTTTTCTGAATGAGGCACAAAGATCATGAAAATCACCTGGAAAGTTTGACTTCAGCCGTTATTAAACAAAGCTAAGACGTTTATTAACATGCAGTCCTTTTACTGAAAATACAACAAGTTTATCCCAAGTAAAGTACAACCAAAACTAAATACGATACTGCAGCAGCACTGTTGGCCTGCAATAATTTAAAATGTATCTGAACTTTTTTAGAAAAATGACCATTAAACAGTTAGGTGGGCACTAAGGAGCCTAGAATTATGGGTGACCCCAAAATGAAAAGGGCTTAATAAAGCATGTTGATGTTGCTTAAAAGGTCACAATGGATGAAGATATCAATGGATAAAGAAGCTGAAAACAGGAGCGGTCTTTTAAACGTGTTAATATCTTTGTTCAAAATGAATTGCTCACTGTGGTACCTGTATTCCTACATTATTATGATTATTATTATTATTATTGTGGGCTGTCTCCTCACTTGATCCCAGTGCCAGACTCCATCTCGCTCATGTGCACTTCCTTCAATCCACAGTGCTACCAACAAATTTCTCAAATTTACAAGTGTTATTGATTGACAGCCATCTTCTTGGCTCCACATTTAAAAATGCACCAGCAAATCACCCGATCACATCATACAACAGTAGAAATGTACAGCACAGAAGCAGGCCATTCAGCTCGTTGTGCTTGTGCTGGCTCCCTGAAAGAGCCATCTATTTAGTTTCATCCTCCATTTAGTCCCATTTGTGATTAATGATGCTTACTTCGCCAGGAGAATAGTGATGTACCCATGATAATTTTCCAAGTCCAGCTTTCTACTTGCTTTAAGAGAATGAAATTTTTGAATGGAAAGCTCCAGCCTTGCCTAGACCATCTGTTTCAGTCTGAATGTGTGAACTGAAAACCAAGCGGATGTCTGGGATATCTCAATGTATCAGGGGATAGCATCTAAACAACAATCATCAGCATCATACTGCCTTTTCTAAATTACATTTTCAATGTTTGCCAATGAACATATGTAAATACAATTTATTTTACTGTAAATGATAGTGTATATTTGCGTTCAGTTCACAAAATATAAGTCTCAGATTAAGCAGGCCTTTTTCTCCCTCCATTTGTTATAATCCGTGCAGAATATCCACAAAATATAGTCAATTCACTTTGCAGTATATTCTGTGAAGTGCTTTGAGACATCTCAACGAAGTGATAAGGCTCTATATCAAATGCAAGGATTATTATTATTATCACATTTTTATTGTTTGCACTCCAGAAACTATTGTATTTTTAAATGATTAACATAGTAGCTAGCCTTTGTTGATATACAAGAAGAAGTTTGTTATTTTTATTGATTACTTTTCTTGTCAAGCAAATATTTTGATCCAACACGTGATTCCATTTGTAACCTGAATTTCTAAACACATCAGACTAAATTGCACTAAGAACAGGAAGCTGAGGGTTGCAATTCTCAGTGTCTAGGTGAGGCGACAGCTTTTCATTCAAAGATTTGATTCTCTTTTTAAAAAAAGACTCAGCAGGAGGGAATTCCAGTGGGTCAGGTTCATTCAGTCATGCTCCATTGCAGTACGTCCAACACAAAATATAGATTCTGCAAACGTAAATTGATGCTTTAATTTGAAAAACTGGCACTTTAAATACAGTGTGATGGGTAACTGCTGCACTTGATCATGCTCAGCTCTCCTAAGTAGTCCAGACAGATTTCAGCCCTTAAATGGCATCGGTTTATATCCTAAGGCTCCCCTGACACTTGAATGAATTTTGTCAGTATTGGGCCGAGCTGATCAGTGGAGTGTTATGGGATACATTCTTGAACATTCCATTGAGGGGGGAAAGAGAAAGAAAACAAGTGACATTATTCATTGTTTTCTTTTACAAGCATGTGTCCATCAACTGACCACAGAATGACTTGTTGAATGACAGCAAATAAGAGATATGCTGTCTATTCTGCTGCCACCTAAAGAGAGTCAATTACTTTTGTTTATTTAAAAAAAAACACACACGTGGTATTTCTTGTTTGTACATCTAATTTCAGCCAACGATTCTTGCCAACGATACTTACCACTAAAGGGGCTGACAAGCCTTCAACAAGGAACCCCCGTCCTGCTGAAGGAGGTTGTGCGGAGTCAAGTAGTAGGAAGAAGCAAATTTAAAAAGTGTTATAATAATCATGCTTGCATTTGATATAATGTTTTTCACGTCTTCTAGACGTCTCAAAGCACTTCACAGAATAGACTGTAAAGTAAATTGACTGTATATTTGTGGGCGAAACGTGCCCGCAAATATATGGCTGTTTGTTTAGATCTCTTGTGTTATATGGCATTGTCCTACTGATCATTTTAAATGTGCCAGTCTTCAAGCATCTCCTTGGGATCCCTATGAATTATCATTATGACTGCTGCTTGTTCTGACAAGATTGCATGGCACACTGAGCTCCTGCAATGTAATGCTGCTTTCGAGTCCAACTTGCAAATTAAGTTCAATCTGTCATCAAAAAGAGCGGAAGGTTGACACTTTTCATGACTCTTATCATCATTAACAGTACTTTGAGCCAATGTAATGAGAACTCTGAATTAACGGGCCAATATTGCACTTTTGGGGTGTTTTTGGCCAGGCGTGTTTCCTGGTACAACCACCTGCTGCAGAAGTTCGGTATCTGCACCCCCAAAGGAACTTTTGCCAGCAGTTAAATCTGAAAATAGACCATTGTCATGCATAAGCTACTTAGACCTGGTAAACTTTTTGTGATGTTTGATTAGGTTCTTTTTACCTAATCTATCAACCATATATTTTCCAACTCGTATCTAAATTTCCTAGCCACATTTTTTAAAAAAATTGAGACAACTTCCTATGATTTTAGAGTTACTTAGGTATATACATATATGGGAGAAGATGTGGGAAATGGAACTGGAGAGTTCCAGTAAGGAGTTATTGCAGTATACAGAAAAGAGTTGAATGGCTGCCATCTATGCATTTTAGCTGAACTTGGTGCAAGACTATCCATTCCAGTTGACTAGCTAAAACTGAAATGACAGATTTGTTCTGGTCATTCCAAACTTCAGTGTAGTTGATATCTTATTTCCCGAAACAATGGGGAAGAAAATGCACAAGTTCTTTACTTACATTCCCTAAAACAAAAATGTGAAACCAGCATCAAAAATAACAAAAAGTTAAAATGAAACAGATCAACTTAAATTCCTCTCATTCGTTCAGTTGATTTCAGGTACTTTTTTCACAAACATTTTACTGTGGTTTTTTTAAATATTTGGTTAATCAAGAAGCCTTCCTTGTTATGACTGTGTACTTTCCTTGGTATTCCTGCTACAAGGGAGAGGACATAGTAAGACTGAAAGAGGAACAAGCTAATGGAAGGAAACAATTGACATTCACTTGAATACATTTTCAGTTTCCTTATTTGACACATGGAACTTCCCTAAGAACACAAACAATGGAGTACAGGGAATTCCAGTCAACCTAAGTCAGAAATAGTTTCTCAGATTAAAAATTTCACATAAAAGTAAACTTCCTTCTAATAGTTTATTAATTAAAGTTGTAAACCAAACTTCTTCAAAAAAAATTGTAAAATACTAACAGGAGCATTTATGTTTCCGGGAACAAGGAATACTGGAGCTTGATGTTTTATTGGTTTGGATTTTTCCAAGATGTAGCAAGCCTATGAATACCTCCAAGCCTGTGCATACTCGTGCACATATGTACACACAAATGTTGTGAAACTATATAATAGAATCCCACATTTATTTGCCATTACCAATTTGCAGATAAGAGAGAGTTCTGCTTATTATATCATGACTGAATGCCTGAGAACCAAGCAGGAGGCAAGAGACACTTTCGTATGAAATTAGATGAATAACTGGTGACAAATGTCCAGCAAAATGCCCATCACTATAATTACAGGTATGCTTATAGGGAAAACTCCACTATATTATTAACATTTCACAAAGCTCTGGCAATGGTGCTTGGTTTATCCGAGCCAGGGTTTAAGATTAGCCATTACCAGTATCATTATGCTCCCTGACAGCTAAATGTAAGCTTTCTCAGTAATTGGTTTTCCAATTGTGAGAGAAAATACCATGCATACTAAAGGGTTTATATAGCCCAATGCACACACCATGTCACTATATTCCACCTCTCAAGCATTACATAGAACCATGCTGAATGCTGGAATTATATAATTGAGCTTCTAAACTTCAGTTATAAGCACAATTGCATTATTTTGAAGTGTGGAGAAGCTTGATATTGCATTTCAAGGCACAAAAAGAATGTCAAGAGTAATGTAGATCATGTATCTAGCGCTATGCTGTGTAGCTTCCTCCTTCAATGTTTGTAATAATAATAATAATCCTTGCATTTGATATAGCACTTTATCACATCTTCAAGACGTCTCAAAGCGCTTCACAGAATATATTGTAAAGTGAATGGGCTGCATATTTTTGTGGGTCTATGCTAGGTTGGAAATGAAGGCAGTCCTGTGTGTTGCAGCTACTGTGGACGATACACTGGTGCTGAGTGAAGAGGAAAAACGACAACTAGAATCTTATCTTCTGGATCTGTATACACACAACGGAAATGGTCAAACTTTATAAACATTGGCAGTGTACCGTATTCTTCATCAGTCTCATGTGACTCACCCAGTGTGCCTAGTTACATGCTGGTGCCTGAAATGTTTGGTAATGCTATATTCCATTGAGGACGTGCAGAGGCTGTCTATCAGCAAGTAGTTGGGCATCAACTGTTGGTAGGGTAGTATCTGAATCCAAAAGAGTCATAAACAGACTTTGCATCACTTGGCATGTGATAAGGCCACAGAATATATCATCATTTTCATCTCCAGATTTCACTTCACTCTTGCTCTTGGAAGGTATACTTTATTAAGTCATTAGTATTGAGCTCACCCACTGTGGCTCTGGGTCCTCTAATGTGGCAATCTTCCACTCCCTCTAGACTCGTTATCAGAGATGCACAATCTCTCCCCTGGGCCTGCTCAGAATAGTGCAGAGTGCAACAGGCCGAATAGGGTGAGAATAACTCAAAACATGGTGGAAATGCATGAATATTTCAGACCCAAGTGTGGTTACAAAACCAATGCTAACAAATAAGAGCTAAATAATTGAGGTTCGTTCCAGCAAAGGCTGTCACTAACTTGTGCATGTCTGATAAATAAGTTACAAAATGAAGTTATGTTCCCATTTCACCACCTCATGAAGTGATACAATCGCACTCACAGTACAACACTTCTGCAAAATATTGCCTACAGTGAATAAACAGGCAGAATTGCACATTGTGTGTGGCCAGCGCATTACTAAACTAACATGGTAATGCCACACAGTGGAAACATTCAAGCTCATCTTCACACATCTCTGTATTAATCCCTCTGAGATGCTTTACAAATGGAATTTGTTGTTGCTGAGATGAATGATTAGCAAAGGTGCTGAAAAGAGTCTAGGGACTTTCCCAATGAACAGACAGGAATGTCAGAAGATAGGTGGACCTTGGGCTGCTTTTCTACATAGGAGCCAATTATGGAATGAAACAGAAAACTCACCCATCTACTCTTTCAGCCAGCGAATGCTGGATTAAACCAACCAGTGCACAATCTAGGCATCCGGTTCAATCCCCGGCTATCCTTCCTCCACCACATCTGGTCCCTGACCAGGACCGCCTTCTTCCACCTCCACCACATTGCCCGCCTCTGACCGTACCTTACCCCAAATGCAGCGGAAACCCTCGTGCATGGGTTTGTCACCCCCTGCCTGGATTACTCAAACGCACACCTCGCCATTCTCCCTAACTCCACTATTCAAAAGATCCAGCTCATTCAGAACTATGACGCCTGCATACTAACCCGGACCAAACTCTGTACCCAAATCTCACCAGTTCTGGCCAAGTGAGCTCCCACTGACTCCCCATCACCGAACGGATCGACTTCAAAATCCTCACACTCATGTTCAAATCCCTTCACTCTCTGGCACCGCCCTATCTCCTCACTCCCCAATCTACCAGTTGGCGTCTCCGCTTGACTGGCTCATCCCCCACACCCTCCACTCCATCATCGGAGGTTGCGCTTTCAGCCACTATGCCCCAAAGCTCTGGAACACTCTCCCTCAATCCCTCCCTTTTGCCCCCTATCTCCCCTTTTTCAAGTCCCGCCTGAAAATCTTCCTCTTCAACCGTGTTTATGGCCACCTCCCTCCTCCCCTGCTCGGAGTCAGGCTCCGCCCACTGTTAAGTGCTCTGAGACGTTCTGAGACGCGTGGAGGGTACTATATAAGTGCAAGTTGTTGTTATTGAGTATGGAGGAAGGAAGAGAAAAACATGGGGTGAAATATAAAGCTAAGCAGGAAAGCATGCAATTCATTTAAATTGTTGCCCAATGATATGTAAACTTTATGGCTCCCAACACCTGAAGACTAGAGTAAGGCTGGCAATACAATTAATAGTAAAACTTGCATTTGATATAGCACCTTATCACATCGTTGAGACATCTCAAAGCGCTTCAATGAGTATATTGTAAAGTGAACTGCCTGTATTTTGTGGGTGAATTGCGCACAGCAGCCAATTGCGCACAGCAATCATGGAGTAGATGCCCAAATTTTTAAATTAAAAGTATAAATATACAACAATAGTTATTAAAAATAGTGTGAAAGCTTCAACCCTTAGTTTCCAGCCTTGGTGTAGTAATTTATGCTTTGTGCCAGTTGCAGGAACTCTTCAAAATCCCCCAAATTGAATTTCCTGATCTCGGTTTACTTTAGGTTGTTGTATTTTTAGGTAGCAGCACAGTGTGACATTTTTCACTGATTCCTGAAAGCGTGGGTGGAGATGAAATGTTTAGATGCAATCTGTTCTAATTTAGTCTGAACTAATGGGCGAGAAAGACATAACTGAAAGATACTGCATTTGCATTTTATCACTTATCAATATAATTTTACACATTTCATATGTTCTCAAATCCTGACAACTCAATATTTTCTCGTTTTCCTTAGGTCTGCCAAATTAATGACTCAAAAGTAGTTTCCTTATCCTACTCATCATTTGAAAAATGTTAACTTGGTACTTTAAAAAAACAATGTAATTGTGTAGAGCGCTTCAATGCACATCTAAGCACTGTGAAATGTCAATTTATTTGAAAGATCCAAATCAGTCAAACAGGCATTTACTTTAATAACACTAGGATCAGAAAGTTTAACCTTGGCCACTACAACAGCATTCCTCATTCTGATCTGAATTAACCTCTGTCAAAAAGCAAAGAATGTAATCAATAAAGTAGAAAAAGGATATTTTGCTTAAGCTCATATCTTACAATCAATGCACCTGAACAATATTGCTTTCTGAGGAACATCATTTCATTAGAGCATGGATCATTTACCACAATTGCATCCCTGCATTTACAATTTATTCACTTCCTGAGCAGGTGACACAGTCATTGTGTCGCCCATTAGTGGAGTCCTGTAGCTCAGTGGTCAGAGCACTCGCTTTGCAAGCGAGAGACCTGAGTTCAATTCCAGGCAGGGCGAAACCTTGGGCAAGTTTCCTTACTCCACACGCCTAATAATAATCCCTCCAAAAAAACCAAAAACAATAATTAAATTGGTCATTTTTCAATCTACGACTGTTTGTGGGACATTGCTGTGCGCAATTGGCTGCCGCGTTCGCCCACAAATATACAGTCAATTCACTTTACAGTGTGTTCTGTGAAGCGCTTTGGGACGTCCTCCCGACGTGAAAAGCGCTATATCAAATGCAAGGATTATTATTATTATTATTATTGACAAAACTTTTACGAAAATATCCACAGGCTAATGCAAATTTGTTTAAAGCTTTAAGCACTATTAATAAAAACATACCTGCTGGTGCTAAAAGATAGGCTAAAATAGCTTCCTGCTATTTTTTGGATGAATAAAGTAGTTTTTAATATTGTCTGGTCAGGCTACTTAATACGTAATAAAACTACAGTTCCTTAACACAAATTTGTTTAATTTTTAAAAATAACTGTTGAGTTACAATTAATGGAAATATCTATCCGATAACAAGTGTCATATGTGAAATATATATTTGAAAATATTCAGCAATTGTGATGCTGTGTCTCAGTAGGAATTTCAATTCTTAACATTATGGGTTGATTTAGGGGTAGATCAAAGGACAAATATTTCATTCTCAATTTTTAAATTGAGATTTTTTGGAGGGGGCATTCTACATTAAAGATTGAATCTCTGGATAATGTTATGAATGCATAGTGTATTGAATGTATTGAATAGTGATTGCAGTGGCTCCCAAAGCACAAAACAAAAACGTACCAACCTCTGGCTGTGAGGGCAGGATATAATAATCCTTGCATTTGATAGTGCTTCTCACTTCTGGAAGAAGATGTCTCAAAGCGCTTCACAGGATTTACTCTAAAAGTATAATGACTGTATATCTTTACAGGCAAACCCATTATCTGCTGACCCCTGTCAGGGGGACATTATGCATTCCCCCCCCCCACCCTCTGCCTCAGAGATTCATAAACACAAAAAAATATCTTGGCCACATTTATACCCATTGCTTGTCACTTTCCATGGTAAGTTATTCCACAAATCTATTACCAAATCACAGAAAATTGGAATACAGCAAATGTGACTTTTTTGGAAACAGGCAGACAATTTCAAGTACTGTATGCATCAGTACAGATTTACTTGCACCATCTGGTGGTAAGCTTCATACTTTCAATTCCTCCTAAAACTCTAGAACATTACTCACCTCCCATCCCCAGTAATCAAACCAAGTCCAATATCCTTCAGGGATAATACAATAATAATCCTTGCATTTGATATAGCGCCTTATTACTTCTTTGATAATGTTGTCTTTCTTTTAAATGTAAAATGACTAGAGCTAGCCAAAAGACAGAGTCCAGTGGTTTGTTGGTACAATGTTATGCAAATTATTTTGTTAACTTTACTTACGCATTATTTTGAAAAAAGTTACCCTAAAAAAACATATTTACTTTGGTCATTTTGGAAAGAAGACAGTAAACAGGAGGCCTTAAACCACATACTATATGCATGTCTCAGTACAGGGGGATTTCATACTTGTAGGTGCAGTTGCATAGATATGCTGCTGCATTCGTATATCATTCAGTGCTGCTGGCATCATGTGCATTCATGGTATCCATACCCAAATACACACTCTGGGGTCCCCAAGCCTTGGGTGGTGCCAATCTGCACCTTCATTCTTTTGAGTTTAGACAAGCAAGCATGTGTCCCTCTGAGGAGAGAGTGCACACTGCATACCAAACAAATGCAAATCATACATATTGTTTGGTTCAGATAGAGAAAAAAGTCTGACCAAAAAAACCCACAATCAACATGTGGTCCCTCCGAGGAATTCACTGCAAGGTAAATTTCCACAATCTCATGCAGTGGTGCAAGATAAGAGTAATTGGAATGAAAAGTCACTGTGGGCTTAGTCTTGCTCAATGACGTTTTCCCCAAATCTCTACATTTATCGAACTTTTGGCCAGGAAGGTTTAAATATTAAATATTTTCAGAGCGGGTAACTGGAATGAATCATTTACAAGAAAACAAGTCAGTGGGAGTTTCACAATCTATTCTGCTGTTTTGTGTCGTGTCTTGCACGAAAAAGCTGTGCTACAAGTATGCCCCCACATATCCGAACACACACACGGTAACATGGCCTACACTTAGTAAATATTTTATTGAACTGTGGCATTTAAATAAACGTAGAAATGTATTAATCTGTTGTACAGTTATAACACAAACATTTACAAAAAAACAGTGGTCCATTTCTTCAAATGTTAAAAGATTTCAGTTTGTACATTGTCATTGGTTATAAAACTGTACAAATAAAAAAAATCAATTAATTCTTGCAGCTCTTAGTCTTTCTTTGGTATTTCAAATGAAAAAACCTTGGGAAATGTGTTCTTTTCAGGAGAAAATTCAGACTAATGCACTGATTACAACTTGTTCACACAATTACCATCACAATTTCAAGTCCCTGCAATGGCTTACTGTGGAGCTCATCCGGTGTATGTACATTGACATTCACCAGCTCAGTCAGGATTTGGGGCAAATTGGTCCATCCTTTTCCTTTTGGATAAACTCAGCACAGCACTGGCACAGAACAATGTAAGATTGTACAGCATGTTATCTTCGGGTGGAAGTGGGAAAGAAGGGGACGGGGGAAAGAAAAAAGATTGCAAAAGGTATATGCAACTTACGAACAAAAGGTAATTGCACTGGGCCTTTTCACTATCAGGCAGCATGGGCTTATTTTTTACTGGTGCAAAATAGTGTCAGGAACTGTAATAGAATATAAATAAAAAGTAAATTTATTGGTAAATAAAAAAATTACAGTTTTTGCAAACATGTGACACCACTACCTGCTGTTGCATTTTTACATGAACGAGAAAGTGAAGACCTCACTGTTGGTAGTAAACCTGCACACCTGCAAGTGGGCGTAGTAGAACACACACAAGTAAATAAATTGTTCCTGAAGAGTTAGTCGATAAAACATTGACTTCCTTTTAGCCATCATTTCTGATACATACTGTACCATAACAATCTTTCCCATACATTTGATATCAAAAAATCAAATCACACTGCTTTTGTGAAGAGAGCGCATTGGCGCCATGTGAGATAGGAAATATTGTGGTACCAATAAGCTGAGGCAGAACAAGGTTGTTCTTTGTGATAAAATGACACTTGCACAATGGAAAGGTGCATTCAAGGCCACAACGAAACAGGACCATTTTCCCCACAACAGCACTGCAATATGTCTTTCATTTTAATATTCCAGCAGAAGGCAAACATGTATTTGCAACATGCTCGTCTGCAAGTAGGCTTTTGCACGGGGAGGGCAAATGTTGAGCAACTTCTTCCCAGTTTTGTTATATGCAGAACAGCAATAGGACAAATTTCTAAATGAAATCCCACCTCGTTTCTGGATTTTGCTGCATTTCAAAAATGTTTCAAAGGCCTTTCAGTTTTAAGTAATCAAAATAAATTAAAATTTGTAATTGTACTGATAGTAAATTTATTTTGAACATCAGTGCGATTTGAGTTCTGCTGAGAACATACAAACCGTGCACAGGATACATTCCATTCAAGTGTGAGAAACATTTCTCCTAGTTGTTTTGCCAAGAATTTGATGAAGAAATGAAAGATATGGTACACTTAATTTTACAGTTTTGAACAAAATTAAGTGTACAAAAATGATTTGTCCTGAAATACCTTTCACAGGAATACATACTAAAATTATGGTATATATTAATACTCACATATATACAGACACACAAAAATGTACTTCTGCTTCTCACATCCTGCTGTATCAACTATACAATGCTCAGTTATAGCTTCTCCAGTCAGACCCAAACGTGCCTTTGTGCAATGCAAGACATTTGATATTGAAATGTTAAAAAAAAAGGAACGAGTTGATTGTATGGCATACATTGCAGCATCATGAGATGGGTGGGGATAACTTCATATTTGGGACTTGTAGGAGCTTCTAGTGTGGGATAAATGAGAAAATGCTTGTAGCAGAAGAGCCCAGAAAAGACATTGGGATAGACAGGTACTAAGAGGCAGAATAAGGCTTAAAAGCACAGTGAGAAATATATTAAAATTTTTAAGATGTCTAAGCCTTGGTCAGCACCAACTCTTTATCCCTCCGATCTTATTTTAAAATACTTCCACACTCAGCACATCAACCTATCCATGTGTGTTACACTGTGTTACAATGGTGGTTAAGCAATTACCATTATACAACAGTATAACTGCTGTGCAGAGCATTACAATTTGGGGAGACAGCGAACAGAAGGGAGACATTATAATAAAAACTCCTGATAAATCACACTGGTCTTTTAAATTCTGGCACTGATAAAAACACGAAAGCCTGGCCAGAATATGGCACTCCAACAAAAACAGAGATTTCCAAATTGTATTTTTGTAGCTTATTTTTTTNCTGTTTTGTGACCTCCAATATAAAATTTTGACTATTCCATCCTTCCAGTTTGAAACTTCTGCAGTCAATAATTTAAAATGATTTTGTTGAATAGAAGTTATCCATGGACCATCTTCTTTATTTTGGGGCAGAATGATTTTGTTTTCAAATTTTAGAAGTCATACATACAGACTGACCAAAAGGCCAGCTTGGAATATTCCTTTTTGGATGAGAGCACAGAGCAGTTCTCCTAGAGGGGGGACAAATAAGTTGTTTCAGAGAGGTGTGATACCCGTATTTTGACTTAAAATCTTATCAAATCGGGAATTGCATAGGATGTACTTGGTGCAAGGCAGCATCTACTTCGAACCCCCAAGTCTCGAGTATTCAGCATTCAGATATCATCAAACTTGTGCTTCAAATAGTCTTTCATGACCTTTGCAAGAGGGAGTTCATCAAGTCCTTTCAAATTCTGCAGGCCTAGGCACTGCCGGATTTTAATTCGGCACAGATCCTGTAAATTTCTAGGCTGTCCTAGAGAAAGGAATAAAAAAGAAATGAGTATTATCTTTGGGTTTTGTGACCTTCGTAAACTCTCATGAATCTCATGTATGATCCAAGTCTTGAAAATCAACACAATAAAACTTCAATGTCCATTAACTAGACCTGTCATTGAACAAAGAGCAGTCAATTAGAATTTGCCAACATGAGTTTTTACAAATTGAATCAGTTCTTCAAAAAGATATTCCAACCTTGAGCATCTTTTCTACAGTGAAACAATGGGCTGGGAAAATAGACAGTCATGGCCATTGCTTTATCTTGTCTCAATCAGGTATTTCTTCAACTTGACTTCACCTCATTGTATTTCAACAAGCACTTGATCAATACTTTTTACTCTTTATTTTACATTTTATTCCCATGTTTTCTTTAAAATGTAGCATTCTTTACCGATCATTATTCATTGATGCTCTTACAAAAGTATAGCATTTTAAAACTTGAAACACATACATTTTCTTCAGATATTGTACTCCCTCCTTCACCGGCCTTTAAGTCCAACTCCTAATTATAGCCCAAAGATCATTCAGATTATTTTGTCTTCTTAATTGAGTGGCTCCAAATAGCAATTTGAACATAGAAATCAGCTCAAATCGATACTTACACAGTTATACAATCTGTAGAACTTACTCCTTTAATTCAAAAAGCCACAATGCAGTCCCCACAGCTTTGCAATTATGTAATACATTATAAATCTGCCTCAAGAGTTTTTTTTGGAGCCAACTAAACTCAGAAAAATTTGCAATGCATAATACATTGCGTTCTCCCACAAAAAAGTCACACCACTTTACAGTATATCTTGTGAAGCACATTGGGGCATCCTCCTGATATGAAAGAAGGTATATTAAATAAAAGGATTACTACTACTATATTTCAAACTATACAACCATGAATACTCATATGAGTGTTTTCCAAACTGTTGAGATAACATTCAAATGTATTTGATAACCCATTGAACATAGAATTGATCCGACAAGTGAGGAAAGTGAAATATAATAAATGCCACAGGCATAGTGCCTAAGTAATTCCCAAGTTCCATGTTCAGCTGAATATTACTAAGTATCCTGCTTATTACCACAAATGTGGTTAAATACTAGTCCAATTGCTGTTGAATTTTTCCTAACTTCAATTTCAGTGTTGCTCGAATTATAAATGCTTCAATACCTCATGCGTCTTTACATGAAGCCGACTTTCATCTCTCTCCAGAAGAGAGCATCTGCCATCTTGAAAATCCCATAAGCAGGGCTTAAAGATAAAAATGACAGGTTTAACCCCCACCCCCCACTCCATATTTAAACTCAAAATATAGTTGAATTTTCTCATTCCCTCTTTGACACTGAGGCACAAAATATTCATTTATTAATTCCAGCATGCAAAGCTATATAAATTCAGCCTCAAAAAGAGAAAGCTAATCTACCAGTTTTGGAACATAATTAGTGATGCAGTTTTGGTTTGTACTTAGTTTATACATGGATAAAGTGTATATAAAAATGCATTTGATTCCAATCAGGTTTTATCCAGAGATATTGAATGTACATAGGGACTTTAAAGGTTTGTGTTGTTTTAAAGGTTTAAAGTTTTATTTTTCCACTGTTCTCTAAACATCTCCCAATTTAAGAAAATGGGTAACGTAAATAAAATGTAAATAAACCATGGACCTATAGACTAATTATATTTGAATTATTTAACCTTTGAACCTATTTGTATTCGAAACATTACTTAAAATATCAGATTTGAAAAAAAACTGATAATTTGGACAAGTCTCTTAATAGAAAAAAAGCAAAAGTATAAAAGGTGTACAAGAGAAGCAAAAGGGAGATTAGGCAGGCTAACAAGGAAGATTAAATATACTTGTGCCTAACAAAAGGTGATCGTAATAGCTGTTTTAAGCAGAAGATAGTTAAAAGGGTGGGACCAGTTAGCATTGAAAACAGCAAACTTGTACTTGAGCACGAAGGAATGACAGTTTCTAAATTGCCTCAGTTTTCAAAAGTCCAATCGTTTAAATTTTAATTAAAAAAGAACAAGGCTTGTCTGGAATATATTCCACATTTTTCCAACACTAAGATTTTTGTCAAATCTGTGATTGGGTGGTTACAAGGTAGTTCAGCTGAAACTTTATTACCTTCGTATTTTTTTTCTATTCTCCATGCAAGATTCGAGGAACTACTGTCTTCTACAAAGAGGAGAGAAATTAACTTTGAAAAGTCTTCCTGTAAAGTTTGCAGCGATCTGTAAAAAGGCTCCACTGCATGAAGCCTGGGATCCCACCACACTACGTTTTGTGCTATTCTGAATAGATCAAGTTGATCGATCTCTCTCTCTCTCACATACATAACACACACACAAACAACAAATTAACGGTACTATTGTGCCAGTCTGTGATGGAGGTACAATGTTGTTTCAGTGTCACCTACACTGTAAGTGGATTGGCACTGTCCAGATCGAGGATCACCCTTTTATGTCTATCCATTATTTTATAGCCTATGTTGAGGTCCAAACTACCGTCTTTTGTAACAAGATTAACGGCTGATCCCATTGTCAGGCTTTGATGGTATCAAAATTCTTAATATCTGTAAATCATACTTGTCTAAGTTTGACATGGTTTAACATTCCCTTGAGCTATTGTAAGTGATAACACATACACAGTGGACCCACCCACTTCATCCATATACATTTTATTCTATTGCACTTGGAAGCCAGTCCCATAGTCGATTACAGTGCACAAGTATACCTTTCTTGTAAGCACGCCAGTTCCTTTTTAGTGGAAAAATCTAAATTAGATGAAAACTAACTGTAATCAGCGCACTGTTGCAGATTTACACACGTCACATGGTTATCTTAGACAACTGTAGTTACCGAATCTCACATAACATAATCTTTCAAGATTTTTTTAAAAAAAATAACATACTTGTGACTTCCTGTAAGAAATCCAGGCAGGGTCTGCTGGCTCCAGATAGACTAATAGACACAGCCAGAGGGGTCTGTCCCTCATAGTTCCTTGTGTTACAGTCTGCACCATAATTGTACAACATCCGTGCACAAAGCACATCATCCCTTAGTGCAGACAAGTGCAGTGGGGTCTGACCATCCTCAAGTCGGCCAAGGTTCGTGTCTGCCCCTCTTTGAAGGAACATTCGACAGTACGAGTGGTTGCTTTTGATCACTGCATAACGTAGTAGGAAACCATTTTGAATATCAATGTTGGCATCGTGATCCAAAAGGATTTTTACGCAGCTTGAGCGTTCTCGGATAATGGCGAGCTGAAGTGGTGTGGTGCCTTTATCACTGAGAGGGTCAACCTCAGCCTTGAATTCCAGTAGAAGTTTGACAAATGAATCTCTGCCATAATGAGCAGCCACATGGAGAGGAGTCCAACCATCGTTACTTTTTGCATTAATAATGTCAGGTCTGTGTTCCGATTCTAACATCAACCGTGCAATCCGTGCTCGGCCATGCATAGCCGCATAATGCAAAGCAGTGAAACCGCCAATTAAGTCTTTAACAGTGGTATCAGCTGAAAAAGAACAGAAAGACTTAACAGAGATTGAGAATCCAGAAACCGTGCTTTTAAAACACATACTCACATGCTTGATCACCACACTCAACTCATGTTACAGGATTTGGCAAAACTTTAAAAATGACCCAGTCCACTACCACTCGTTATGAACAAGCAAAAGTTAACCCCAATAGAGTCCATAGCCCCTTCAATTTGGAATCTGTGTCTATTTGCACTTTGTACGTGCTACCCCGCACTGCTTACTTACTGGAATTCCACTTGGTCCCATATCACACGGTAAGCTTTCTTTGAACAGCACATATTGTCATACAACTATTTACTAGAAACACAGAACAATGCTATCAGGTACAATGCAGCACAGAATCAATGAGAATATCCTTGAAAAGTAATTTTACCTAAGAAAAACTCAGGCATCTTGAGAATTCTCCCTTGTTCTCACAGCTCTGAACACAGCAACATACTCCCTACTCTTGCACAAACCTACACTGAAATGGTAATTCTAAATCAGTTCATTATGATTTGGTAATCAGAAATTCTGCCTCAAACTGGCCAGCATTCTTCTAAAATGTGATAGTTACACAAAGGGTCTTTGAAAATCCTTTAAAATTATATTTCCCTGGTTTGTGTATCACCACAGTTCCTGGTCAGTTGAGTGGACAGAATATACACTAGCATAATTGCCATGTAGTCAGCAACTCTTCATATTCAATGCTAATTACCATTCAATTCCAAAAATGCATTGCAATATTCAATAAATACTCACCTGGTTTCCAGGAAGATAACACAATTCTTTGATGAGTTTTCACAAGACTTTGACTTGTCTCGCAATGTTCATTTGATCGATAAGACTGGATTTTGAAACCATCAAAGCCTGACAATATAACCTATAGAATAATAATTAGGCTTAAAGGGAGTTTGGGACTCAATAACACAACTGAGGAGTTCAGATAAGATCATGAACCTCAAAAGTGCTATGCATAATGAAGAACCTTAAGACAGGTTGGATCTAAAAACAAAAATTGAGGCATCAAAACAGTGCCCAATGTGGAGTGTTGAAAAGAGAATGGCTTGATCTTAATGAGGCCCATATCAGATATATATTTCTCCTAGCTTGTTTCCGATGCTTGGTACAGCACCTGCAATTTTGCAGTGAAGTGCTAATGTCAAATATTGTTTGATATATTGATATTCAAATCTTCTAAAAATGGTTTGAAGTGGCTTAGGCTTATAAGAAGGAAGACGTCTTCTAGGCATCTCAAAGCGCTTCACAAAATATACAGTAAAGTGAATTGACTGCATTTTTGTGGGCAAAACATGGCAACCAATTGCGCACAGCGGTGTCCCACAGTCGTGGATTGAAGTGACCAAATTATTATGGAGTTTTTTTCTTGAGGGATTATTATCAGGCGTGTGGAGAAAGGAAACTTGCCCAAGGTTTCGTCCTTAATATTGTGTTGTAGTGAATTTAAGCGTTTGAGAACCCCTCCAAATGTGAAAGATGGTATTTAAGTGTAAATTTGTATTGTAATTTAGGTGTGAACTAAATAGGTGTATTACACTACCACCTAGTGTTCAGTGGGTCATACTATTCTAAACATTACGCTATTGAAAGGAAGTTGAAATTGCTTACAGCAATAAAGTGATTAGGAGGGGAAAGCCCACTTTATTTTTTCCATTCCAAAGTTTATTGTGGATGAGGGAAAGCAAAATGCAACATTTTGTTAATTGTTGTCGAATACCTTGTTTTAAAATGTTAGTAAAATAGCAGTTTTGTGACCTGCTCTTTGATAACATTAAAATGATCCTTTAAACAGCTCGAGCAGTTTAAGGGGCCATTTTAAGCAGAGGATAAATCAATTTGCATTTATACTGCAGAGGTGCAAATTAATTTCTCCGTGAAACATCTTCAAGCTGTTTGTATCAGGCATGCACCAGCATAGGACACTTCTTCATTTTGTGCCCCAAACTGGATCTTACACCTTTTATTGTATATTTTAGGCAATTAGAGCACCGAATCAATGTACAAAGCACAATATAAAACTTGCCATTCAAACCAAAAATGTTTGACATAATAAGAAGCACTGCATTGAGTGACATTCAGTGAAGTCTCTTTCAACCATCTTCTTTACTCCATCAGACCGGGAGTATGCCAAATGTCTAGATTAATCTTCTCTAATCTCGTAGTAGCCAACCCTTTATACTACAGATCAGTCTTCTCATGCTTCATTCTCTCCACTCTGGTTTTGTAGCCAGAGCAACACATTATGATCTAGTCAGTGTTTTGTAGTTCACTAGACTTGTAGTTTACTGTTCTCGCTAAATATCAACATTTGGTTTGTATTTTAATTGCTCACCACTTACCACATGATTGATAGGAAGCAATACCGCACTTTGTAAATCTCATTCTTTCAATTCAACTTTATTTTTTTCGCATTTTGATACGCGGTGCGACCAATCTTCACTATTGTAACAGTTTACATTTATCAGTGCAGTTTTTCTTATTTGTCTCTCTAATTTTATATTAGATCTAAATCATTTGGTAACTTTTACTGCATCTTAAAACTCTGCTCTCCCAATTTAGTATTAGAACATATGGCAATCTTACAAGTAGTTTTGATACTCAAGTCATTGAAGTAGATTAGAAATGAGGTCCAAGCACGAATCATTGCAGGACTCCACTTAGCACCTTCCCCATTCTGACACTGCTTTCACAAAACTCCATTTCTCTTTTTATTTAAAAAAAACTTTATCCACTCCCACAGTATATCTGTGGTCTTGGCTTTCACTTAAATTAGTGATTCTTCCAAGTAGGACTTTATCAAAATCCTCCTCAAAGTTCAACAAAAATATATCATATCATAGGGAGATTCTCACTTGCTCTGCAGGTGTAGATTAGCAAATTATAAAAGTTTAAGACATAAGAATATTACTAAAAAATGTTCCGATTTGGTTGATGAACCAAAGCCATAGCAATGTACAACAGTAAGAGGCCATATGGGCTATTTTTTAGTGCCAATGTTTTCTCCTCCATGAAGCCACCCATCCTATCCACCATCCCTTGTATCCTCCAATACACCATCTGAATGGATCTATCTAATTCTCTTAGATGTCCCAATCGCCTCTGCTCAAGTTGGAGCATGCGGATAAGCCTCTCTCTTTCAGAGAAGTAACAACAAAGTTAGAACAGAATATTGGAAGGTCACATCCTTTCAGCGACTTGGGCTCAGGATCCCAGCTGACATTCTAGTGGAATGAGGATGGCGTACATCAAGTGCCGTCCTTCAAAGGAGATGTTAGTTCGATGTCTCGTCTGCCTGTTTAGGTGGATGTTAAAAGAACCCATGACCCCATTTCAAAAGGAGGAGTTTCTTCATGTACTGTCCAACAAATCCTCCAGAGAAATGGGTTGCTCAGCACCAACCGGCCTACTTAGGAGTTGTTGCTGAATGCAAATCATCTACTGCATTTGCTTACAGATACTCTATATTTTACAGTAATTGCAAATAACCCTTAGAAATATTGATGTGATAAGGTGCTGCATCAATATTGCTACCCCAAACACATACAGTCCATTATACACTTATTTGGTAATCAATGCAAGCACACAGACAACTGCAATTAATAGTGTCAGAGTCTCAATGCAGTCTGTACTTACCTCCATGCTCTAAGAATACTCTTACACATCTTTCTTTGCCTCTGGCAGCAGAAAAATGAAGTAGTGTCCATCCATTTGCATCCCGACCATTCGGAGAATAGCCTTCCTCCAGCATCTTGCGCACTGTATGAACATCACCAGCTGCAACAGCATTTTGGATCTGCAGTTCCTGCTGCAATTCCGGATTTCTTCTACAGTGATGATGGAACATGCTAGTGCGTCACGTTGTCACAACCGATGCATGAGGTCACTTTCCTTCAGAAGTTTCAGTTAAAAATTCAAAATCAGTTGCACAATAACACTCGTCAACCAATTGTCCAAAATTGTAAATTTAAAAAACACTGGGATCAGTTTAGTTCAGAAATCAATGAAACAAAATAGCAGAATTTGCTGGAGATTCCATCTGCTCGATTATAAGCGTTTCTTTTGTTTTGCAAAATTATGAATTCTCAACAACCACAGGCATTAGGAACAATGGAAAGGTACTTTATAGACAGTTACAATAGTAACCAAAGTTACAAAATTTAAATTAATATCTAGATCATTCTTTGCTGGCAAACTACATTAAGGAGCTCCATATTATATTTTTAGATTATACTACACAATATGTACACTTTATATAATATATATATACACACACACACACAGAAATCCAGTGATTGAGGGCAGGAGGTAGTTCAAATTAACGGTTTAGCAATTTCAATTATACATAATAATGTTGTGTACATTTTTCAAAAATAAGTCAGAACTTTGGTCCTTTTTTTAATGTCCACTGTTTACACTGGTACAATAATTTGTTAGTTTCCAGGAGTATGATTGGCACGGGTAAGCCTGATTTATACTGACCCGCTCTAAATTGTTCGTGCCAGGAAAGGCTTCACTAATAGGCATTGACTGTTTTTAAAGAGCTGATTGGCATAATAAACCACCCAAGAATTTTTAAAAGGACCATTTTGAGCAATGGCCAAAACTATTTCTACTGCCTATATTTATTCTGCAGTGGAGCAAATTAAGATCTTAACAAAAACACTTAAAGGTGGTCTCAGCAAGCAGACTCCAGGGATAATGGCCATGCTTCGAACCTGCTTTATACTTTCTTTTTTTAAAAAGTATAATTTGATGCACTTTTTGCATTGAGGCAGCACATAACACACAGTACAAACCAGGCACAAAACTGCCCTCAGCAATTTAAGTGTCTTTATCATTTCCATATATTCCTAGTGCTACGTGATTTTTAAATACTGCACTGTTAAAATGTATTTTGGCATCAACATACCCACACAAGGACTTAGCCAATCCAAATGATTATGAAAAATATGTGCTGGACAGAATTTTATAGCAAACAAATACTGCTGAAGTACAGCAACTCGACACCTTTTTAACCCCTCCACTCAAAGAGTACCACTTGTGTAAAAGCCTAATCTATTACAGTACTAGAGCATTTTGGTGGATACACGAGTTAGCACGACCAATGATCATACAGCAAATGCTAGTTGTATGACAAATCATCTTGGACATCGTGACAACTGGTGCAATTTTAGTAACATTTTATACTGTATTCTGTTGAGACAAATGGTATCAATCCATTAATGAATTATTTCAGAGTTCAACAGATTTAAAAGAAAATTTACTATTTTATTACATATTCCTGAATACATTGTGCATTTCCCAACAGTTTTGAGTATAATTCTTGTTTACTTACGTTTTAGTAACACGGTTTCCTTGAATGGAAGTAGTTTCTTCCAGGTTTCAGTGCCTACAGAAAAAATTATGCATTAGTCACATTTATTATCATAGTTAACACAGCCTCCACCAAAGAAAACCATGTTTCTATCTCACCAATATACAGATAAAACAGTTGCACCATTCATTCCTAATACTGACTTGCTTTCCACAGCTGTAAGTCAATAATGGGAATGAAGAGTGTGGCTATTTTATCTTTTCACCTGTGGTATCACTTTAGTGAATCCAAGTTGCACCCTGAATGACATATTGCAATAATGGGTTACCCAAAAAGTGCAAAATACTCTAGTTAACCAAGATCTTGTACAGATTCTACATCAGCTCCTGTGTTAAATGTATATAAACCCAATTTGATCTTTTTAATGCATTTTCCACCTAAGAGCTACATCCATACCTCAAAACCCCATTCTTCTAATTCCTGGAGAATTTTACCATTGAAATATATCAAAAACATTATCATCTCCACAAACCTAATGGCTAAAATCTATGCCATACTGGTTTATAGAAGGCAACTGGATGGTGCAACGTGCAGCTGGATAGATTATAACTTATAACTTCAAGATCTCCTACACCTACAAAATATACAGTCAATTCACTTTACAATATATTCTATGAAGCACTTCGAGATGTCTCAAAGACATCATAAGGCACTATATCAAATGCAAAGATTATTATCTCACAGCATTTCACAGGTAATTCCTGTCATGAATGTGTATATGCAGGCAATGCAACTGCCAATTTGTGCACAGCACCATTACTTTGAGTATCTGGCAAGCCACAAGGTAGGTAAATAATGTCTACTCAATGTGGCGCTTAATTTAATGTTCAAGTGATCCTACTGTGTCAGGAGGGCCTACTCTGTATAAGTTCTGCCAAGAAAGTAAAAAACAAAACATATTTTAGTTGGAGCATCCCCATGTTCTCCCCTACTTACTTCCCAAAGGAATTTCTAACTTAAGAATTTGATAAAAACAAAGCTTTTGGAAACTTCACAGCCAGCAATGCCGCAGTGAAGGGGTGGGGGACGGATGGATCCAGAGAGCAGCTAACGAAGTTTATTGGCCCTAGTGTTGAGTTTGGGAGCCAGTCTTTGGATAGAGTAACTGGTTTATCCCAATCACAGATGGAGGAAGCAGTGCACACAGGTACACAGAGGCAAACACAATGCAAATGTGTGTAAATATATATATATACACACACAAACACACACAGTCTAGACACACAGACCCAGCCAACCTGTGCACTCTCAGCCTCTCGACCCTTCACATCTGACGCTTCCTCCCATGATGCGGAAGAACAAATCCTGTTTCTCTCCCCCCCCCCCACCCATCACCACCACCACAGAAAACCCACCAAACGTAAGAACCTTCTCGATCTGCTTCATGGCCGTACAAAATAATAACAATAATAAAAGCCTCTTGTGGGGAAGTGGGAGCTGAAGCCGCGGGCGCCGGTCACCGCCTCTTCTCACTTAACACTCACTTCTGTTTTTTTTCCCCCCCTCTCACTTGGCCTCCCTTTTTGCCCTCATTGGTCCGTCTCCACGCATCCTCACTGAGCCGCTAGGGCGGGCCAAGCCCGAGCCGGGGGAGGGTGAAGGAAGGAAGGGAGGAGGAGGGGGAGGTTGGGGGCGACTCGGTTACTAATATCCCTCGGTGCTCGGCCCTCGGCGCCAGGGCCTCGCAGCTGCTCCACTCGTTCGGGGCCTCCTGCCGACTGGGACCCTGTGACCGGGGCCTGACGAGACCCCGAATCCGAGGCGTGGGCCGCACGTAATTTCCTGGGGCACTTGTTGCTGCGGAGCCATTTCAGTCCGGGCCGGAGCGGGGCCGCGCCTGCGCACTCTCTTCCGCCACTCGCGCTCTCCACACCCCCCCCCTCCTCCTCCTCCCCCCTCGCGCGCTCTCACCTCTCCCGGCACTGAGCATGCGCGGAGGAGGCGGCCAGTTACTATAGAGATGCCACAAACAGTCTGAGCGAGTGAGTGACACACACACACACACACAGAGAGGGCAGGAGATCACTGACACAGTTACATATACCGTGTACTTTTTTTTTGGGTGGGGGGGAGGAAGAGGGAGAAAGGGAATGCTTTGATCCTCCCATCTGCCATTTCGAAAGGGGAAGGGGATTTTGGAAGCAAACCTCCCTCTTCTTTACCCCTCCTCTCCTCCTCTTGGCGAAAGAAAGTAAAAGGGGGTGGGGGAGGAGCTGAGGACGCACATCTTTCTTCCACCAACTGGACTGGAAACTGGAGGGGGACCTGTTTTTGTACACTCGAATTAAACAAAAACGCAAACCCTGTTATTTGTGTGGAACGTGTGTCTGGGGTGGGGGGGGGGGGGGGGTTATGGTGAATATATATTAGTTCCACGTTATGGGAGGGAGTTAATGCTGTGCCAGTCGATGCCTTGAAAAGGGAAACCGAATCTTGTTGATAGAAGAGGATTTGAGCACTGTTAATATCTCCGGTTATGTCCATGGTAATATCAGGAACCCTGAAGTCAGGGAGGGGGGCATTGCAAGGGAAGAGTAGGAGGTAGGTAGGTAGGTAGGCAGGAAGTTTTATTATGCCCCGAGCTGTGGAGGGAAACGGGTTTTGCATAGCTCAAATGGCTCTTTCCTGTTCCAGGTTTGCTCGAGTTTATAAGCGCTTGGGATTGACTGTGTGTTTCTCTCTCTCTCTCGCTCTCGCTGTTCACCCCCGCGGTGTTGCTTTGGGCCGGGTGGGTGGCACGCCATTTTCTTTCTTGGTTCCTGTCTCTTGTGAGGAGGAGGAGGAGGAGCAGCAGCTTTGCCGCCGCCTCCCTCCCGACCCACCAACCGCTCCCCTCGATTGCTGCCGTTTTAAAATAAATACAGTCGCCCATGTCACCAGCCATGACCTGGGAGAGAGAGAGAGAGCGAGCGAGTGAGTGAGTGAGTGAGTTGTGCGCAGGCGCGTCAACTGACGCTCAGCTCCGTTTCCACGGTAACGGGTTTAAAAGGGGACAAGAAGCCGCCAGAGGCCGAGGCCGGAGTTGGAGCTGAAGCTGAGCGGAAGCCCAGGACACGGTCTCGGGCTTTTGTTTCGACACCTGGACCTGATTGAGGTATTTTTTGTCGTCGTCGTCCACCACCACCACCACCACCCACCACAGGTATATTTATTTAAAATGCGAGTCAAGAGAGTTTGCGAACCAGAAGTTGATTACAACTTCTGTTGAAGACGTGACCAGTCGCTGTCATCAAATGCAAATAACAATCACTGTTATTAATTCAGTGATGACGGGGTGTGGTGTGGTGTATTGTTGGGGGTGCCATTATTATTATTATATTATTATTTAGATAGGATGTTAAACCAAGGCCCTGTCCGCTTGTTCAAGCGGACGTTGACGGTCTCAATTCAAGAAGCAAAGGGAGTTTTCACCAGCGATCCACCAGATAACATTGGTCATTCACTTTGTGGCTTGTTTGTTGGCATATTGCTGGCACAAATTGGCCGCCGTGTTCACTCGCAGAATACACCGCCCCTCCCGATGTGAAACAACACCCAACGACAACAAAACTGAATTTATATAGCGCCTTTCGGGTCGGGAGGACCTCCCAAGGTACCGAACAACCAAGGGTTTGCACCCGAGCTGGGTGAAAGATGCTATACAGATGTAAGGGATTATTATTTCATGTTAAGTTGCAGGGGGAGAGAAAGTAGTCATTTTTTTTCCCCCTCTCTTCGCAGATTTGAAGATTTTTCTTTGAACTGGGTCTTTGGGAAGTTGACCTGCCGCACCAGTACGTCGTGATGGAAGATTTCTTGGTAGTATGTAAACAGCTCCACAGGCAGCTGTTGGCAGGAGAGAGACCCAGCATCAGCAGTCAGGATCTGGCAAAGTTTCTTAATTTAGATGTGTACATGACAGACCTATCAGATCTATCAACAGACTTTCATTTATCTACTGATCAGAGAAACTGGATTCATGATACTCAGCCCAGTACACCACCATTCATGCCACCGTTGCCTGAAGATAGCCATGGCAAGCAACCTCACGAACCTGCAGTGAGTGTGAATGACAGTAAAAATGAAATTCTGCTGTTTCAAATTACTTTAATTCAGATGATAAACTCTAAAGTGAATTCCCAGACATTGGAAGAAGATATCAGGGAAACCTACACAAAAGCTATAAGAATTCTGTTGGAAGATACAGAAATTATATCTAAACTGGTAAGTGTGAACTCATTGTTAAATATATCATCTCAAATGTTACATATAATAGTTTCTTTGCATTCTTAATGATAAGGAGGATTATCTTTTGAAAAACATTCATCAATTTAATCTGTTCTCATTTTGTAATTAGTTTAAAAGATGCAGCAGGTCAATCAGCATCCAAAACTAACGGACAGGCTTTCATTAACTTTATAGATTGCAAACGCTGATCTGCTCGTTGATATTCTGTAGACTGAAGGGTACCCAATAAAAAGATGAATTAATGTTCCAGAAGTTTGCATTGGAGCAGTATAGGGAAGACTAGATATGTTACGGGAATGTTTCTTCTGTTCTGTGCTAAACATGATTGTGAAACCCTTCTGTCTCATTGTTTTGTCATTTTTAAATGTATTACTATATAAATGCATTGATGTTGTTTTGCATTTATCAGCATTACAATCCAGGACCAATCTTGCTCTGCATTTAATCAGCTTTCCTATTACAATTTATTCATAATTAGACCACAAAGCTTAATATATTATAGGTAGATCATGATTTTTTTTGTTCAAATACTACTTTTCACATTTCTAAGTAAGACTAACAGTCTGTTCTATTTGTAGATTCTTCTGTTCAAACATTCCAATCAGCTGTTGTCTCACGTCGCTATGAAATGTGTTTCATCACTAATTATTTTCCAGCTTTTTACAACAGTAAGTAATAGACACTTTTTCAAACAAATAGTCAGTTTTGTTTCGGAAATTCCCTTATTTCTTATATCTGTGTTGCATAGATTTGATTGCATGAGAAACCTAGCCTGTGAAAGAAAGAACATTGATTATAATGGTAGCTGTTGTATATCCATTTCATAGATGTCTGTGAGACATTGTTCACAAATTGGCTGCTGCCCACAGACACACACAGTCACTTCACTTTTACAGTATATGCTGTGAGACTGCCTTCTGGCATGTAAGGCACTTCACCAAATGTAAGGATTATTATAGCATTAATAAAAATAATTGTATCATTTTATTATTTATACCTGCTCCTGTTAGTGCAAAACATATATACAGAGCTACATGCTATCCATGTTATTTTTTAGTTGGAGTTTTAGCTATTTCAAGTAATTTATTGATACATATCCTTTAGTTGATAGCAGTGTATAAGTGGTTAGCTATGTATAAGTGAATTGTATGACAATACCATTTTCCCTGAATATTTTCATCATAGTTTTATCTATTATATAGTGCAATAATTGTATAAATTAATTTGTATAATACTTCCATGTTTCTAATATCAGACTAAAATTTTTATGTTACTGAATTTTAACAAGAGGTCACTATGGTAAACTGGGAAGAATAATAAACTGGGAGCCAGTTTAACCTGTGGGAACCCTACTTTCTTATCACCTATAAGAGAATTTTTAAATATGCTGTAATAGGGAATGCTTGAAATAATTAAGCACTTGGCATCCTATTGTCCTTTAATTAGCCTATCTACCAAGATTAAATACACTAGAATGTTTTAAAACTATATTATAAAACTATCAACCATATATCTAAAAAGGTAATGGCTTTCATTATTCAATGCTTTGCAGAATTCCACTGCCAATTATACATCCAATCTCAATGAAAAATTGAGACTTTTCTAAACTTTATTTCAGTATCAGATACAGAATTGAGAGTGTCAGAAACCCAGTGACAAGTGAATTAGCAAATGAGGAGAGATTCAACACATTTCAAATTCAATCCGTTTAAAATAAATAAATTATGATTGTTTAATATTCCATATCAAAACCCACATTCCTACTATGAAGGTGCGATTAAGCTTTCATAGTTTCAGAATCTAATTCCATGAGCACAGGCTCTGGGGACTTCAGTACCCTTTTTAGTTAGCATGAAATATTGTTAAGGTTTAATATTCAAATGTTTTATTGTATACATGTCTTATTTTAGGATTTATCCAGTGATATCTGGTTTAAGACATGCATTCAGACTTTGTCAGAGGACCCTCGGAACACCCAATCAGCAAAATGTCTGGAAATTGTTGCAGCTGTATTGAAAGGTGTTTTAGAGGGAAAATTTCCAAACAAGACAGGTTAGTGATTTTTTTCATTAATTAACTGTAATCAATCTTTTTAGATGTCAGAATCATTGATGTTCAGAATATTTTGTCTGATGTGGTAGGTAGATTATGATGGGAGTCTCGGTGAGTGTTAGATTGAAATTGTTACAGGTTTTCACTATAGTTTGTGTGACATATTTATTATTGGTGATGTGTGTATTATGGGTTGTGGATGAAGGTTCAATTCTGGAAAATAACTTCAAAACCTTGGTATTAACTGCAAACAGTTGGTAAGATAATACCTGCTTTCTGCCGAGCTGGATTATTAATTTTTAGACAGTAGTTCGATGCAACAGTTTGGCCTCAATTTTCTAGAATATTCCAAAATTCCACTGCCAAATACTTACCAATCTCATATGTAATGTAATATTTTAAATATACAATTCTCCACTTTTGCAGTGATTATAATGAAACTCCTTTCCCCACTGGATGCAATATTTGATGGTTTGAACACCTTCATGTTTTCTTCAAATTTTATTGACTCCAGAAGAAACAATGCTGCAGAAAGCATTGGGAGTGACTTTGATCCTACAAATAATCTGCTAGCCATCATAGATGTACTTGAAGTTTTCATTGCCATCAGAATCCAGCTGAAACTAGATTGTTCTTGTCTGAGGACTTTATACTTGCGGACCGCATGCATGTTGGACTTCATCAATTCCTCTGCTCATTACTTTGTTAAAAAGAAGTTGCTTTTGGTGATCAAACAGTGTATTCTTTGCCAGTTTGGTGAAAACTTTGCCGAGAGGTCTTCATGTGTGCTACCCCAGCAACACACAAATTTTCAAAGTGACCTGTTGGCTGTATCTAATACCGTTTTGCAAGTTTTGGTATCCAATTGGTTGGAACAGGTTCCTGTCAGTCCCAAGGCCTGTTTGTTTGGTGGCAATGAGATACTTGGCGATGAGGATTCAAATTGTGGGCCAGACCTGGTGATGCTGAGGACTGTGAGTCTCATTGTGGTGAAAGCTTTGGAAATCAAAGTGCAGAACTGGTCATTTGAAGGTGAAAATAAAGGTAACTAGAATCCATCTAAAGATTTAGCAATGATTGAAAATGACATTTATAATATATGAATTGTTTTTATAATTTAGGCTTGTGAGAAATGTGCAGGATAACGTGAAATGATTATTGATGGAATCCTTTGAACATTTAAGTTCAGTGGTTAGAGCACTCGCCTCGCAAGAGAGAGACCTGAGTTCTATTTCCGGCAGGGTGAAATGTTGGGCAAGTTTCTTTACTCCACACGCCTCTGTTTACCTAGCAGTAAGTAGGAACCCAGTTATTAGTTGATTGGTGGATTGCTTTTCCGGGGATAATAATCCTTCAAAAAAATAAACAATAATAATATTGAATGTTTCATATTGTTTTACATAGGTAACTTTTTAAATCGAGAAATGTACATACATTTGATGACGTTGATCAGAAAGGATGCAAATTTATTCTTGAATAATTCCCCTTAACCACCTTCATTCTCTACTGCAATCTTTCCTCATGGCTTCCTCTTTACACCTGAGTTTATTCTATTTCAGGCATTCCCAAATAGTGGCTAGTAAGCGAGTCCAGCACATAAAGGCATTTAATCCAGATTTCACACATTCCAGCAGTCAGTGTCATCTGTGTCCTAGTAGAGACAGCTGTCATACTGACAAACTGGAAGTTGCACTTAACACAATATATGTAGCTTGCAACTAACATAAATCAGACCCCAATGTTTTGGGAACGCTAAGCAAACCACAATGAAATTCTTTCTGTGTTTCTCTCAGAGGATCTGAATGTTCAGCTGCAGACTTGTATACATCAGCTGATGATGTTCATAAGAACACACCTCAAGTCTCCTGCACATTCCAAACGTCTCATTCACTCTTGTGCCTGGGTGTCCCTGGTTTTCCTGGAGCAGGATGATGATATGGTAGAAGCAGCCAGGGCATTATTGAACATCTATATACACTCTGTCAGGTTGGTAGTTCTTGTTTGATCCTATGACTGTTGTTGCTTTATATATGATTAAAGGTCCAGAAATGTGTTTGTAGTTACAAGGATCTCTGTCAAAAATGATCTAAAGTTAATTTATTATTGGGCCAGTTCATTTTGAGAGTTTTAATTTAGCATTTTACTGTAGGTTTCCACGCAGTTTATTAGTGTTATGTAATCATATTTACACAATTTGATTGATACTGAAACGTAATTTTAAAAAATTGTGACAACTCAATGAAACATGAATGTATTTCTTCTAATTTTCACTCCTTCCTCCCCTGAAGACTATAATTCAATAGTCTCTGGTACTTTGCCTGAGTGGCTATTTTTCATCTGAGAACATAGACCATGACAGTTGACAAGTTATTTGGCTGTGGAAAGCATTACTATCAAGGTTTGTTCCAGATTCTCACCAGACATGTGCATAGTAATGCTTCCCAGCAGGAGGCATTCTTGCAAATCCTGAGCTAACTGTGCTCTTACCTATCCCAACCCGACTCCCACGCCGGGAGTGCTGTGATCCATTGCAGTATGTCCTAACTGAAATTAATTTACTCAGCTCAGAATAGGGACTGACCATGTGCATTCTGGAGGAAGTGACGGCAACTACACTTCCAGCGCATAGCTTATTTGTGCACAAATAGTGAAAGCAGCAACCTGACAATTCAGAATACGCCCCTTTTTTGGACTTTGTTTGAATGTGGGGTGAGGAGGGGGAATATGAATTTATGGACTTAGACCACTGTGTTATAGCAGTGTTGCCCTGTATGTACATTTTCACAGAATTTATAACTGTTTTATTTTTTGTTGCAGATTTTTTGATGCCTACCATGGCGAAAGGGGAGTCAACTCTCTTAATGCACATGAGAGTTGTTTCAATCCACATTGCATTTTCCTGTTGCTTTTAAACAATTTGACATTTGATCATTGTGTGCTTCTTGACTTCCTGATTTCCGCTGAGACCTGCTTTTTGGAGTACTTTGTCCGATACCTAAGGCTTCTTCGAGAGGAATGGCAATGTTTCCTTTGCATTTGCCGTCAATTTGATGAAGCTGAACTAATTTGTCCAGCTGTAGCTAATGAAGACAGTAAACATAGTGATGGAGAAAAACAAGAAAGAACTATCGCTGGCACTGAAGGCAGTAAGGGATATCCATGGGAACATGTGCCACAGGCAGTTCTCAACCTCTCAGCATGTCACATTTTAACACCTGAGGAAGAACAAAGAAAGGACAAAGATACTGCAGACAGTAGCAAATGTGGAATTTTGATAAATAGTAGTAAGTTCTGCCTGGGTGGCCAGTCTCAAGGTCTAGTAGATTATGCAAACTCTGAAGATTCTGACTCTGAATCAGTAGAAGTGCCGGAGTTTAATATTTACAGCCAGGAAGCCAATCCAATTAATAATAGTAAGATAACTAAACTAGCTAGTGTCAATACAATAAAAGATTCAGAAAAAAATAATTGTAATCTTGATACAAGAGATCCTGGAAATTTAAGTTTGGATTATTGTGATGAAAAGGATACAAATATGTGTGCATCCTCGGGGACAGTGTTTAACAAATCAGTTACATGTTTGATTGAATTGAAGAAAACCATTGCCAGGTTACAGGGAAGAAATCTTTTTCCTTATAATGCAATAGCATTGCTAAGACTGCTGTTTCAAATTGAAACACTTAGTGCCACTACACTACATGAATAAATCTGAATAATTGTGTCAATAGTGGAACTGTTGGCTCCATAATCATATGACTCACTAAAAGGATCCCGTGTTAATTTTTTCCCTCTTTGTTAATGTGAGTTTTTACTTCTACTAATAATATTTTATTAATAATAATGATAATAATCCCTCAAGAAAAAAAACAATAACAAATTGGTCACTTATTGACAGTTTGTGGGACACTGCTGTGCGCAATTGGCTGCCGTGTTTCACCCACAAATATACAGTCAATTAACTTAACAGTATATTCTGTGAAGTGCTTGGAGGCGTCTAGAAGATGTGAAAAGCGCCATATCCAATGCGAAGATAACAATAATAATAAACTCGGTTTCATTCTGTATTCTTTTGATTTGCAATACCTACTTGTAAATAAAAGTAAAATGAGAACCATCGCTGTGGAAACGCCATTTGATTGAGTTAAGTGAATCTGTGCCAAAATGAATGGACTTTGGGAAATCTTTGTTTAATGGTTATCAGCATATAATGTGGTAAAGAAAAGCTAACATTTTAATTTAACTATCAAGAGTTGTAATAAGACAGGAATAGCAGTGTGTCTGCTATTTTCACTGAACCAAATTAGGAATAATCAATATACTTGATCAGAATGGATGAAAGCAAATACTAAATCTTTTTATTCAAATGAAAAGCATAATAATAATAATCCTTGCATTTGTTATAGTGCTTTTCACGTCTTCTAGATGTCTCAAAGAGCTTGATGTTCCATCACACATGTCTCAACCCCTTTCCCATGCTTTCCAGAGATCAATAGACAGTATGGCTCTCTATGAGGCTATAAAATTAATTAATTAATCAATTGCACCATATTGGAGGATCTACCTTTGCCCCAACAGTTCAGAATTTGGTATTTAGGAAGGGAGGGTTCCCTGCATTATGGAAGATATCTGCATTACTCATATCATGATAATTACCAGTTCCGTCTCTCCTCCCACCGCTCATTAGAGCGGACATTTCTTAAAATGAAACCAGCTAATCCTTACATTGCGGGGATGGGTGATATTTTATACAGTATTTTGCAACAGTTGTACAACCATTAATGTCCAGCTGGTGGCACTATTTTTACTATTTGCAACAGTGTAACCAGCAGAGTATAAATTGTACTGTAGCCTTGATCCATAATTACCAACCAAACCCAAAATTGTCATGGAAACATTTTAAATATTCAACTTGGGTTTGGGGGTAGCATCCTCTGAGGTAGAGTATTTCCACAAATTAATATAGTACTACTTTTTAAGATTGTGGAAGGAAAGCTAGATAATTATACCTGTGTTCCTAGTTTATGTAACATACCTGGAATTGTAGGGACTTAATCCAGGGTGTATTGGTTGACTCGTTGCTCATCATAACAGTGTATGCATAAATATATCAGTACAAGAAACTACAACATATCGATAAAGGAACTAGACAAGTTCCTGTGACCGAAAAGTATTCAGGGCTATTACATTTAGAGATAGATTTATCAAGGAAATCTTGTAGAAAATTGGATGGATAAGTTCAAGTCTTGTTTGAACATTTTTTATGTTACTTATTTCCTCCTTTTTTGTCTAGATATTGCCAGGTTTTGATTTACCCTAGGCATTAAGAAATACAGTGCAACTATTTGATAGGCTGCTGGGAAGTACGTGAGAGCAAAACTTTGACAATTGTTCTTCCATCTTGCAGATTGCTGCTTGGCATCTCTGTAGAGCACATTTGAGCTCAGCGTTTATGACTTATTTATCTTGCATACTACCACAAACTGCAGCCCTAGCTTCAGTGACACAACTGTAAATGAAACAAGGTGTAATTTTTGCCTTCAGATATAATAATAAACCTTGCATTTGATATAACACCTTATCACGTCTTCAAGATGTCTCAAAGCACTTCACAGAATATACTGCAAAGTGAATTTGACTGAGTGTGGGCAAAATTTACACTTACAGCCGCCTTGCAAAACTAATAATGTTTTCTGCTCCTGCAGGAAACAGTGCGCAGAGAGCCTGCCTCGCCGACCGTATGCAGTATGTTTTTCTGGTCAGGCTGAGATGTAAACTCACTTCCACAAATGGAATTCCTGGCTTGTGCATCAAAGCACCTGAGCAGTTAATTTCTCCTTGTTATCAAAGCTTTTAATTCTACCCTGTGATGTAAACAGTGAAGGGACCAAGCACCAGATTCTGCAGAGTTCCTCAGAACAATACCTGTTTGAAACAGTTCTGTATAAAGGTAGCCAGGCTAGCTCATCACCAGTCAATGTGGGGGCAGGGAGTCATCCCACTCAGCTCTTATTATCCCTGCAAGCCAAAGACCAAACGGGTTGGGTAATTCTAGGTGGGCAAGAAAGCTCGCCAGACAGTGGTTTCAATGGCAAGCTATGCAGTTATAGCTGGTTGGACTCCAGCAGTTAACCCAACGCACATTCTAGGTCCCCAAGCCTTGGCTCTTGCCATCCTGCCCCTTATACTTTACGGGACTAGATAAGCACAATGCGTCCCTCCACGGAGAGATCAGCAATTCATTCCAACAAATATCTCTGGAGTTTTCATGTGGGATGCATGGAACTCTTGTTTGGATACTCTTTTTAAGCATGATGGTGGGTTTTCGCATGTACCAGACACCTGGATAATCCTCCAAAAAACAAATGTAAAGAGGACATTACAATTGTCGGGGAAAACTCCATTACCAGCCAGCGCTGCACTGCCACAAATAACCTATCACTCCTTCCCATTTGCAAAACCTGGCTCTACCACTGGAGCACTACATTATTATTTACCTGAATTTGTTTAAATAGTTAAAAGCTACCAATCCAGTTCTGTTTTCTCTGTTAAAATGTGAAACTCATTTGATTTAGGGTGGGGCCAACATGCTGGAAAGTAGGAAATGCAGTATTGCTTAAGTCCTTCTTGCAAAAAAANCTTGCCAGATAGACCCTGAACAAGGAAATCATCACCAATTGTTTCCACAAATGATTATTTTAGTAAATATTTCACCAATTGTGGAATTTAGCAGATCAACAAATAGCAAAGGGAACACAAAATTACTGGACAAGTTCTACAAATCTGTCACTGGAATTCTTAAAGCTAAGGTTACTAAGAAACTTTCACACAGAAGGTTGTTCAAGCATGGAATGTTTTGTCACACGTAACTATTGGGATTGCAGCCCTTAAAGAAGAGGAGGATAGTAAGATCAATATCCGGAAAAACAACATATAGAAGCAATTAAAAGATGAAATAATAAGTTAGAAATACGAAGGAGCAGGTAATGGGTCAGCAATGGATAGTGAAACGTTGCAAAGGTCTTGCACAGCTCTTGTTTCAATACAGATGGGAGCTTGGTTTAACGTCTTATCTGAAGGATGGCAACTCTTTAGGAGTCCTGTAGCTCAGTGGTTAGTCCATTCACCTTGCATGCAAGAGACCTGAGTTTGATTCCTGGCAGGCGAAACCTTGGGCAAGTTTCCTTACTCCCCATGCCTGACAACAATCTTTCAACACAAAAAAAATAATAATTTGGTCATTCAATCCACGACTGTTTGTGGGACACTGCTGTGTGCATTGGCTGCCGTGTTTCACCAACACAATATACAGTCAATTCACTTTACGGTATATTCTGTGAAGCGCTTTAAGATGTCAGATGACATGAAAAGCGCTATATCAAATGCAAGGATTATTATTTTATTATAACCTCAGCAATGCAATGTTCCCCAGCCCTGAATCGCAAACGTCACCCTATGAGCTCCTACTATTATTATTAGAAGAAGTAAAAGAAGCAATATTACAGTACGGTACCCCAACTGTTGCCAATAAGGGGACGGGAGATCCCACTGTATGTGAGTTTAGGCTATCGTTTGACCTGTGACCATACAGAACCAGCCCTGTTTGATGTGCCCATAACTGTACCATCTTTTGCTCCCAGCTGCTTTCATTACTTAAGGCATTGACTACTATTTTGCTTAAGCAGGACGAGTTATTGTCAGTGTGCTACACTGAAGCATTTTGAGACATGTTCCAATGTGAAAAGCGCCATATCAAATGTCAGAATTATTATTATTATATCCAATGACATCACACATCTCATGCATATGTGTCTCCTATAATAAAGAACCAGATCATCACCAAATATTGGCAGTGAGTCCTGAAAAACAAGGAGTGAAGTAATGCTATTCTTGGCAGCAAAGACCATCTTGTTGCCACAGGTCAGGTTTGTGTGGGTACTACCAGGGTTCTGCACATGTTCTTGATGAATTTAGTTAGTTATAGAACTACATTTTAATTTTAAACAGTAAGCTTCTTAAAAAAATAAAGACGTTACAGGACTTTTTTTAAAAAATTCTTGAACAAGCAATACAGATTAGCTTTAATTGTTTTGAAGTTTATTTTAATTTGCATATCTAAATGGATTTAAGCAGTCGGTGCACTGACTTGAGCTTTTGTGAGGCAATACGCCCTTAAGGTGTAGTTAAGCATACTATCAGGTTAGTCAGTGCAGGAGCATTAACTGAGGGTGTGACCTTAGGATTTTCAACGAACCTCACTGACTGTGTGTGTGCACATGTACCGTAGTAGAAACTTACAAGATAACTAGTGTTTGAATCATTAATCCCTCGTGTTGCTTCTGCCATCCCTCAGTTTGTGTGTTTCACAGTAGAGAAGTAAAGGTAAGTTGAAATTCTCCTTTATTTCCTGTGCTTTTTTTAAAAAATCTAGATTTGCCTTAAGTAAACCTCTGCTGTGTGTCTGCTTGTCGGGTTGTCTAGGCCTTCGAAGCAAACTGCAAGTTATCACAGTAAAGTTGAAGTAGTTACAGAGATTTATAGATGACTCTGCTGTTCAAGTGAAGAAACGTCTCAGTTTACCCTGCAGTGCTTTCACTTAATTTACACATATTCAGTATGGATAAGATAGTTCCACTTTTGTGTGATACCAAGATTGCTTTCGTTTCGGATCAACACAGTACATATAACATCATACTACCAATGTTAAGAAGTCAGAGTGATTTATTAAAGAAAACTTTGATGCAGATCATGAGGTGGTAGAAGAGGAAATCCTTGCTACAGCAGCATGAAGTGTGGCGTTTTCTGTTTCTTGAATTAGCAGCCAGGAATGCAGTTGACATAAAATATCTTGCCAAACCAGTCATAAAGTTGGAGAGTGGGGTGTGCTAACAGTGGACCTTAGAATGAAAGCTGGAATAACCGAGTAATTTTATAGCTCTACTTCTACTAGTCTTTTTTTAAAAAAAAGTTTATGTAACTTTTATCTGATTAAGGCCAAGAAAAAACTGGGAATAGTTTACCTTGAAGAAATTTGTGTCAGTTGGCAGGTGTACTGTTTTTTCCCTGGAATCCTAATCTGTGCCAGCACACCTCATTACCAGTTACACCTTTGTTTTACATGAGGCAATGCATGTCTCCCCTGATGATTCAGTGAATTTATTCCATTAGTACCCGAACTGACAGGGGAATGTTCCCAGGTTTGATTTCCTTAAAATCAGAACGAAACAATTTGAGGGTGAAATCAGATGTTACTTTTCGCACAGAAGATTGTGGAAGTGTGACATTCACCACCACAAAAGGTTGTTCCTTCTGGTCAATTTATTATATTTAAGTGAGAGGTGGATGGATATTTGGAAGGCACGACAATCAAAGGTTATGGTGAAAGGGGAGGGAAATAGTATTAAGTTACAGATCAGCAATGATCAAATAAAATGATGGAACAAGCTCAACTATTTGAATGCTCAACTCCTGTTCCTATCTTATATTATCTGTGGGGAGTGAGTTGATCTCGGTTGGAATGGCAATCGAGGTGCTACAGTCCCTATTGATTCCTAGCCATTGACCAAATAGATTGACTGTAGGTTCATATGTGAATGATCACGGATGATTTGGAAAAGGGAAAAAAGTAGTTTAATCATCCTCAAGAGAAGGAGAGGAAATTGGCAGTGAAAATCTTAAGATGAATTTTGCAATAATATATGCTATACTTATCTTGCAAATTCTTTATAAAACTGCATGCAAATAGCAGTCTAGGATATGTAATGTGATTGACTGTTTTTCTAAAAAAATTCTTAAGGATGATGTAAAGCAAATTTAACTCATCATTTTCTCTCCTTGCTTTACTATTCAGAGTCAGGCTTTGCCACTGTTAAGCGCTCTGAGATGCTATCTGTGTGGAGGGCGCTATATAAGTGCAAGTTGCTGTTTGTTATTTGAAGGTTTATTACTTGTTCTGAGGTGCGCTTTCACAGATGCTACTTCAACCAAGTATCCAGTTTTCATCTGGTGACTATGTAGGACTGGGATGGGACGATGAATTCAAATGAGCCTTGGCCTTCTTCATCCAAACCTCTCTTGTGTTCTTACTTCCAGCAAGAACTTATTGGTTATTCTAGTCAATTGATCACTATGTGGCAGCAACTCTGATTTTTGTCTTCCTGAATTCAGGCCGATTATATTGCCCTATTGAGATGGTGTCAGTATTGCCTTGGGTGGAAAAGGGAAAAAGTAATGGAAAAAGGAAAAAGGTCAGCATTTATGGTCTGAGTGGCTCAATACCACACGATGAATCACGTTCATTCATTGATAAAGTTTGAATACACTTTGATAATCGTGGATAGCTCCCCTGAGCGTAAACATTTTAGGAGTGTTTAGAAACGCTATTCTTCTTTTGAAAAAAGCTTTTCCTTCAATGATTCACTTTTGTGCAGTTTGTTCCTGGTCTCCCAGTAAAGTAAAGCACTGACAGGCTTTTTGTTGTCGCTCCTTTGTACGGATTAGAATAACTGTGCTGGATTTGTTTAATACAATAACTTGAATTATAATTCTATGCATTATTACTGGTGCTTTCATTCATCAGTGGACTATCCAAATGTTGCCCTGAGGTACAGTAGATTTTTACAATGGTGAGGAAGATGAGGACTTTACTGTGACTAATCTGTTCACAAAGTGACTTGATGGAAGCTGCTCCCAACACTGCCTTTTGCTCAATATGTTGCATCTGTCTCTTGTCCCGTTTATCAACCAACATCATTTGAACTTAGAAGAAATGCTGAGCCATAATTATCCCCCCCCCATTTCATACATACTTTGCGTCACATTCTGTGTGCTCCCAACTGTATTTATATCAACATGCGTATGTTTATATCAGTGAGGTTTGCACAGTCACTTGAAAGGATTTTAATCACTCAGCCAAATGGCACATTTCAGTACAATCGCGAGGAGAGAACGCTATGTTTTGTGGAGAACATTGAGCTGAACCCAGGATGGTACTGGGGAATTCTATAAATTGTTGAACGGGGAGGGTTTTATGCTTCGTTTGGGCATGGGTTGTCAGTTGGGATATATTTTCACTGTTTCATACAATGTTTGAAATCTGATATGTCATATGGAGGATGATCTTAATAGAAATGTTTCCTAGATACTGGCTTCAAGTATCTGTTTAATATTTCACTTAGTATCCCAGCCTTATTCTTTAACAGAAGGGCCATTTTATTTGCTTTGGCTCACAATCAGTTGAGTTTTAATTATTCCATCAAAGTTCAAACTAATGTGCATTTAGAACTGCTATTATCTGTATACAGTAAAACTAACTGAGTGTGGTAGATATGTCCATAAATTGAAAGTTGTGTAAAAAGCTTTAGTTTACCTTTTGCCCTATATGTAACCAGAGTTTTATTTGCTATTTTTATCCCATTAGGATGTTGCAGTCAGTGAGTGATTGGTTTTGGTGGGATCATCTCTGGCTACCTCGAAATCTAACATGGACAGATCTTGAAGATCAGGATGGCTACGTCTATGCCAAAGTCTCTCAGTTATACATCACTCTGCCCTTTGCTGTTGTTTTTATCATAGTTAGATATTTCTTTGAAAGGTAAAGTACAGCATTTCAATAAATTGTTTGTTATGATGACCGTAATAAATAGAAGGTTGAATTGGGGGAATATGCATATTCATTAGTTTAAGTGCTTTGAAGAAGGGAAGGAAAAGACTTGGTGCAATGAATAACCAAGACAAAATAAGGAGATGCAATGTTTCTTGTTGCAACCAGTTATACTGCAACATGTCCAATATTTAATTCCAAATGTTTATTGTAGATGAGTCAGGACTAAAATATAGTAAAATACACTAAAATATCTTTATTTGCGAAGAAACATTTGGCAGTGGATAATTGTGAAACAATTTAACAAATGACTGACTTTGTATATGGATTGTAAGAACAATGATAATTATCCTTAGTTAATGTGAATAGTTTAGATGAGTTATGTTTTCCTTGATTTCCCTCTTTTAGCATTGTGTGACTGGAACACATCTCATAGGTTTAAATTTCTACAAATGATCAATCTGAGCTATTAACAGCTGAGTTTAGTTATGAATCAAATAACTGGTACATTAACTGTTTGATTCCATAGTTTCCTTTGTTTTGTGAGATGTAGTTTTCCCCAGATATGCAAACTGTTGCTTAGCCCATGAAACTCACTGTTATAATGCAAAAGATCATTCTCCGTTCTTAGTAAACCTTCCTCTTCGACCATGCTTATGGGCACCTCCCTCCCCCCCGGCTCGGAGTCAGACTCTGCCACTGTTAAGCATTCTGAGACCCTACCTTGCATGGAGGGTGCTATGTAAGCCCAAGTTGTTGTGTTGTTAATATTAATGTACATTCTTCATGGATGTACTTGCACATAGCAGCCTCTAAGTAAGCTAATGAGAACAATTCCATCTGAATTCTGTAAGTTCTTTGCTTTGAACCTTTGTCAGGGCGTTCACTGATTTGTTTTATGTTCCCAGATTGATAGCTACACCTTTTGCCAGAGTTCTCGGTCTTAAGGACAAAGTGCGTCTGAAGGTGGTGCATAATGCCATTTTAGAAAAGTTTTTTACATCAATCACTAAACATCCAACCCAGGTATGTTTCTGTATCCAGCTGATCTGTAAAAACAAATGATCACTTTACATAATCCAGATCCGATTGTTACATTTGAGATTAGACTGAGATCTAATGTATTCTACCCAAACTGATGGGAAGGGCTAATTGTGATTTCATCTTGTGAGTATTGAAACTTTTTAATTTGACGTACTTGAGAAACGGCCTGTTGACATTTCTGAAGGTTGAACAAAGCACTCCTGAGCAATTTTACACTCCTTATCACACTTTGCAAGCTATTTTTCTATTGGTGCTCGGGTGTTGCCAGCTTTATCACCCTTCCCACCATCTGCTGATATGAACTAATGTTGTAAAACTCAAACTTCAATACTGCCTTCATGATCTGTATAAGCTCAATATCTGTATGACTAACAACCGTGATGGATCTATCTCCTGGCTTCATTGGCATATCAGTCAGGGAAACTTGGAGGACATAAATCTTTCCTGCAACCTGACACTATCAGTTGAATTTGTTTTTAAAGTTTGCACGCTTTAGTTGGCTGTGTAAACCTATTGATTCAATAGTGTACTTTGTTTTTTCGCAAACAAAATACAAGACATGGATGAATGGGGGTGGGGGGGAGAATGGTTCCTGAGTAACCAATCTGAGGTTCAATTCAAATTTTTGTTTAGAGTTTAATAAATCTTAAATCGACTTCATTTCTCTTTTGAAAATGACTTGTAGAAAGGGCCCACTTTGCCCTATCGCAAAACTACAGATAAAAGCTTAAGTCAACAGTTGCAGTGCCCTGGATTGTAAATGTTTTCGGGTGTGTATGTTTGACTAATGTTAATGAATCATGATGTAACTCGGAGATGCAAAGTTCTATGTATCCAATGCACCTTTAGGGAGTTCATACAGTTCAGTCAGTCCTACTAAATAGTCCCCTCAATGCCTCAGGAGTGAACACTGGCCAAATCAATGCTGAGTTCTATTTGTCCTAAATGACTCCATCCTTTCATTTTTATTTGTTTTCCGAAGCCCTATTTATGGGAGACTTTGCATGAATCCTGATGGTAGTACCATATCGCCTTGATCCAAACATAACAATAATTGACCAGCTGGGCCCATTCATCCTCTTGTTCTCCGACAAAACAATGGCAGCTGTGATTGGAGTACATGTCATTTCTTGTAGATTTCAGCTTTATCAACACAGTAACAAATGGAACCTAGAACAAAGGCTTCCAGAAAGTAGGCTGTGTATTGGGGAGGTTCTTAGTTATTTCGGAAATAAAATTAGGTGTAAGGGACAGTTAACTCTTACTGATCTTAAGAGGCTATGTGTTAGTTCTGACATTCTACAGTTTCCATGTTAACCATGACATTCTACATCTGTATTTTCTGCTACATTTTTGCTTCTATTTGAAATTATTTCTACAACTTTTTTCAGTTGGCGGAGGAGAGAAATTTACATTTAATGAATTTTTTTTGGAAATTATGGAGAATTCCTTGCACTAGAATATTTATTTTTATTAAACTTCAGCTCCTACGCTCCTCATACCTTTATCATGTATGGTACTTTGGAGTGCTACTTTGGCAGCTGGAACAATCGTAATGACATTGCTATTTATTGGCAATGCTTGTATTGCATATGACTTTCATGCATGATCAATGTGGTTCATGAGCATTTGATATGTGCATGATATTAATTATCATTAAACCTTAATAAGGTTATGCTACCATTAACCCTGGTTTCCCAGCCATGATTCTTACCACATGTTTTCCACTTGCTTGCATGCCCTTCAGAGGAAACAGCTGTGCTGGCAGTTTTCAGCTCTTCAGGAAACTGATGATCTTGGGGCTTTTATTTTCACTCGGGGTTGTTTTTTTTCTTGCTTCAAGCCACTGGCAGCTCTGTCTTTCTTCAGGCAAATGAGCCTGTTGTTCGGAATAGTTACCGATTAGGAAGGGAAATATACCTTATATTTGAAATTTCTCTCATTTAAAGAACCATTTCAGAGTGAAGCTTAAAAACTGATTTCTGCAGTATGTGAGGTGTTCTATTCCTCATGTGGCCAGCAGGTAAGGTATCCCCATAGAGGATGAAGTAAACTCCCTCCCTTCTATAACTGTACTTAAGCAAAAGGACACGGCATTGAGCTTTAACCTGTTTTTCACTACCTTCCAAGAAAAAAAGTTTTATTGTAAAAATAATTCGAAAACTCAATCAGTTAGTGAGAGCACAAATGATCCAAATCATTCAGTTCAGTATGATTATCTTCAAGAGGTGTGCTGTCTCGTGAATTTCTCTTCTGTGACCATTTTACTGAGTCAAAACCACATGCACAAGGCGCCACGGTTTTAAAATGTTTTATTAGTTGGAGCAATGTTGAATAAGCATTTCATCAAATGAGTATGCTCACTGCGGTGATTCTACTTAACATCACTGGTTCAATTTGTTTCCACAAAATCGGTGTTAATCTTTTTGATATTGATCAACTCATTTATGTTGACAAAGCATCTCAGTTGAAAATTTTAAAAGCTAAGTTCTTGGCGGTCCATTAAGGATTTAACATTTTTTTCAATAGTGAATGAGTTTCTTGGTTCTTTAATAATAAGAATCAACTGGTAACTTGGCACCATGGTTGTTTTCTGTTACCAGTAGGAGGTTGGTAATCCGCATCTCTCTTTATTCGGGAACAGCAAGGAATGGATGGCATGAGCCGTCTTCTCCCAGCAAACTTCAGCCCTGCTTCCGAGACAAGCTCTGGCATTGACACACAGACAATCCAGGGAGGCAGATGTTGAAGGCAGATGTAGGCAGATGTCAGCAAATTCAAGAGGAAATTAGATAGCTATTGGCGAAAAAATTGGTTTATTTACTTTGGCACAGGCAGAACAGTTTGCAATGGTTTCTTCTGGTGATGTATATTACTATGTACTTGCCTGTCAGTCTCCTTATCCTACATTATGAAAACTGCTTTGAGACAACTCAAATAAAAAAAAACTCCTTTGAGACAAATCTTGTGAAATCACAAGGAATGCATTACAAAGCTAGCAGTTTGCTCATTACAACTGTTTTTAAAACATTGCAAACGGATGAATTTTCCTTCACCCAAATTCACATCAAAACCTGTAAATTTATATATTTTTAAGAGAACATTACAAGGGATCCAAAGTGAAATATATTTTGTACAGTGATAAATATAGTTTGATAATATTGATTCATGTTTTGGCAAGCAGGATAATGTTGGTTGTGTTCTCTGTTGTGTTACAGCCACAGATAGAAGGATTAGCCAAAAAAAACAGCTGTACCCTACGTCAAGTGGAGAGGTGGTTTCGAAGGAGACGCAATCAAGACCGACCAAGTTTGTTGAAGAAATTCCGAGAAGCTTCGTAAGTTTCAAATTTTATCATTTTGGGTGTGATCATTGTAAACGTAGTAAAGTTTTTTTTTAAAACAACCAGCGTTACGCTATAGTTGAAAGACATATGATCTGTTCAGATTAAAATGCTTTTGAGAGATCAGAATGAAATCTGGACAAAGAAACTGTATTGAGACTGTCCACATAAAAATAAATAACTCCAATTTCTCAATTGATGAATACAATTCTTGTGATTGTAATCCATGGCGATCTAGAATATTTCTGATTCTCACACCCTGATTTGCACTGAGTTAGTTGATCTATGTGGTTGGTACTGCTTGCAATTCTTGCTCTCAACAAAAAGTTTTTATATACTGTACTAGGAGTTGGAAAAAACACACCGATATATATTCGCACATTCTGAGACTTTTGTCCTGTGACATAGGTTGCTAATCTATGACTAACTGTAAAAGATGGAGGGTAAGGTCTGATGATTTCTGTTTACAAGAGTGTAGAGGGAATGGCTCTTATCAGAAATGAAGTCACAAAAATGCATACTACAAATCTGTACTTTGGACTTACTTGAACCAAGTAGCATTTGCTCATGATTTAGTAAGAGCAAAATAAATATCCTGTAAAACCCACATAGACCCTTTATCAAGAATAACCATGGAGGAAAATTAGTTTCCTTTTCCCATTCTCCCTTATTACTACTATTATTAAAGCAAATTGACTGTATATTTTGTGGGCACAAAATATTTCAATAAATAAATGCATTCTTGTGCTCTGGCTCTCCCTCCCTCAGTCAGCCACTGCCCTGGTTTAAATCACAAAGATCACGTTTATTTTTTTTTCAATCAGTGACTGACTTTGTCAGTTTTATTTAGTTAGTGTTCTACCTGCTGGTGAAACAAAATGCTTCTGAATAACTTGTCATTTATTTGCATGGTCAAATTCAGTTAAACAACCTTTGCTGTTTACCTGTCTTCACGTTATTCTGGATGAGTACTTTTAACATATCTTTTAAACTGTTTTCCTTTCAGTTGGCGATTTGTATTTTACCTCCTGGCATTTAGTGGTGGCATTGCAGTTCTAATCGATGTAAGTACCTTGTGCTTTATTACACCCATCCTATGATTTGCCAAACAACCGGCATTTATTGGTGAACCTAATTTAATACAAAAATTAATATTGAGTAAAGTTTAATTTGATGCATTATTTCATCAGTGTTTTTAAAACTCTTATTTTCCATGTCAATACAATTGTGTTGGCACAACCTCAAATACACTTAAACAAAGCAACTGAAACCCATTTAGATTTGTAAATGGCAAATCCTACATTGTACATCCATGTGTCAGGCTTACTCTTTTCTAACTTCCCTCCTCCACCCCCCCCCCTCCACCCCCAGACCCCCCACCCCACCAGATCGGTGAAGAAGGCATTTTTCTTTTAGCTCAATAATAGTTAAACATGTCTCTCTTTCAACTTTCTTGAATTCAGAAACAACTGAGCAATCAAGCGATTGATGCCAACTGTTTCAGAGACCACACAACCATTACTGTAAACTTGTCACTCTGCGTAAGCAATCCTGTTAGAACACATCAGAGGCCATGCAAACCATTCAGCAGAATATCTTGAAGTGTCTACATTGAGTCAGATCTTGAACAGATATTTAGTGATTATGCTGGAATTGGGGCCTAGCAATTTCTCTTTTTTAAAAAAAAGCAACGGCACCTTGCCTGTTAATGTGGGATTGGTTAATGGTCTAGTTCTAGTTTATGCAACTGACCAGGCAAATATTTGAAAGATTGGGAGCTGTAAGAGAACATCTTCATGGCATATAGCTCATTTGACCACGTCTAATTGGATGTTAAAAATCCTTGTTTGCTTGGTCTTTTGCGAAACTGCTGAATTGTGCTTTGCTTTGGTTTATAAGCCTCCAAAGTAGCTTATCGACACATCGGGTTATTGGAACATTAGAATTTTTGCTTTCTTAGAGCAAGAGTTCTAATCATCAAAGGAAATGTTTGCTAGAGCACAATTAGCATAAATATTTGGCTTTATTTGGGAGTCGGCATTCTTAACCATTGAATATAATTTCACACAATAAAGGTAAGACCCTAAACTGAATAAATTCAGGGTAATCTCTCTGCAGTAACCTAATTTTCCACAATCCTGACACTGTACAATCAAGATTAAATGGCAAACTTGGAATTTTTTTTTCCATGACTTCATTAAGTCCCTTGGCAACCAATGATTTTTTTTAACCTCAAGTTTTAACTCTTCCTCCTTCTACTGGAGGTATGTATGTTGGTTGTAAATTCATTGCCCAAATGATCTTTACCCGCGATGAGTGTTGAAGGGCTCTACGCCTGCAGGGTAGTGGGGTGGCGTAGGGTTATCACAGCTGATATCAATTAAATTCTCACCTAATGCCCACAAATAAGCATGCCATACCCCTACCATCTGGGCAGTCTGGATAGTGACCAAAGAGTAAGTTGTCTGGTTCCCTCTCTGCAGTTGAAGGGTACTGAGGCTAATTGTAGCACCCAGCTGCAACATGCTCAATACATGTCATCAAGGCACTTTACGAAAACGTTGAAGTGCTCTGAGACACTCAAATATTATAGGCACTATAATCAAATCCAAGGATTATTATTAAACTGTGCCCATTTCCTTTAATTCATTTGGTGATGCAATGATGTAAATTGACAATTCTGTATGCTCTTAATCTATTGCAGAAGCCGTGGTTTTATGACACATCAGAAGTGTGGGTTGGATATCCCAAACAGGTGAGTTCTGTTAGCACGAAACAAACTGTTGATTCTTGTCCACTTTGTATTGTAACTATAGTTGTCATTTTGGTTCACCGCCACTCTTTTCGTAAAGTGAGCAAGTGGGAGCTTCCCTGCTGTTAGTCATTTGGACCTTAAGTAAAGATATTGGCGGCAGAGAGAGCTGGGATTATAGGACAAGCCTTAATTCTTTCCACTGAGTAGGCTGTGCTGACTGATGTTTGGAACGTGTAGTAAACAATCTGTTAAAAGTGGTGTGAGGCATTAAATAACCACTTAGTTAACGTTTAACATGCAGTTAACATGATCATTAGTGGATGCAATAAACAATTAGAGCTCAAAGGAGTGGAAACACAATGAAAAAGGCTGTAATGTTGAAGTTTTTTTTCCTTTTGTTAATCTAATAGAGGGCAGACCCACTACAATACATCCCAGTTGAGCTCAGGTTCCCTTACAGAGTGCGTCTGAATGCAATCCACCCGACTAACAGTGTTGACTAGCACAGCTTCGAGAGGTTTTCAAAAAAAGAATAATTTCTGGGATGTTGCTTCCTGCAATGTTGTGTACACTCGATATGTCCAGGAAGCACCACTGATATCACTTCATAGGGAAATGATGACAGCAGCACTTCCCATGCACTTGTACAGGAAGTGGCATCAGCAGTGACCTTAACACAGAGGTTGACCTCCCTCCCCACCCCCTTCATTGAACCTTTACCTCTGAAAAATTGAATTTAGATGACCATATTTGTAGCCTTGTATTATAGGGCAATGGTACCAAGGCTTCACGAATGCTTTTCTTGTCAACCCACTGCATAAGTCTTCAATTCCCATCCCTCCCCTCTTTTGCTCTCTGATTTTTCTCCGGAGTTCACCAGTGGGCCGCCACTGAGCGTCTCGGTGGCTTTGCTGACACTTGGCTGACTTTCATTTGTTTTACATCTGCGCGGGGAGAACCAGATGAATTAAATCTACCCCAAAAATCATTGAAACATGGGTCAACTCATTTTGAGAACTCCGGGTTTGTCTCTGGGAAATGGTCTTCATGTTTTTGAAAAAAAAAGACTCCTGGAACCAATTTCATACAATGGGTCCAGGAAATTGCACGAAGCTTGACTGTGCTTCATTGAAATAGCAGGATTTGGTGATGTACAGTGTCAGTTGGATACAAAAAANGATTAATGTTCAATGTCCTGCCACTAATTGTGTGCAGCCCTAATGCATTTCGAATATGTATGAAACTGCAGAATATTATTGACTCGTGAGCATCTCTTTGTTCTTTCTGCAGACTTTATTGCCTTCGCAGTATTGGTACTACATCATTGAGTTGAGTTTTTACTGGTCACTCGTGTTCAGTATTGCATCCGATGTAAAGAGGAAGGTAAGCATAAAGTGGTAATGTTCTCTTCAGTGTCATCGCTTACCTGTGTAAATGTACTATGCGGTCACGGTACATGGTAATTGCAACTCCATGCTTTTGAAGAACTTGCATATTTGTGTAGGACTTGATTTCTTGAGGGTTGACTGAGCTAAAGTCATTCCTTCAGACGGATATAGGGTTGGAGATTAAAGGTGTTTACTGAGCACTGCAAGTGGGAAGCTTGTGGTGCCTTGACTTGTTTTTTGAGCAGTCGGCATTGGTACTTCCCTGATTGCTGATTCGTCATTTTTCTCTTTCTTTCCCCCCACTACTGGATTTAAAATGCAGAATTGACTGCCCATCTCACTACTGGGGGAGAGAGAGCAAGTACTATAAAGATCACTGTAGTCCTAGCTGCACATTGTTACGTACAATCCAGGATTGTTCTTGCCTTGAGCACTTCTGGGCTGAGAGTTTGAAGGTTGTTGGAAGCATCCTAGCCTTCTTAATTAGCTACAAACTGTTTATTTGTTAACAAATGTTTAATTACAATTCTTGCCCCTTGAGGGTAGTGATGGTCTGTAGCTACCATATTGTTGAAATTAAATTGCTCAGGAGCTGAAAATTTCGGGGCATTGTAAAATGCAGTGACGTTTGGCTGAATTAGAATTGCAAACCTCAAAACATCCAGTTCAATCAAAGCAGCAAGCTGTTCATGAGTCTATTTCACTTCCCCCGCCGCCTCCTTATATAACATAGCTGGCTCAAAGGTAATAAAGTTCAGTCAGATTAAGATTTAATTTTATTCCAAAATAATTTTTAAAAACTTCTTCACAGTTGCATTGCACGGGCCTAGATAATTGCACATGAGTGCCAAAATTTCACAACAGAAGTTTATATGAAGAAGACTCTTCAGCTCTTTGGTCTCATCCTTCCAGAATGCCAACCTTGCAATTTCAAGGTCATTCCTAAATGATTCAGGTCTCCTGGTCTCTAACCCCTCTTTTAGCAACCTATACTATCTGTTGATTACTCTCTGAATAAAGAGAGACTTCCTATGTCTATCCTAAATTTTCCCAGACTTGAGAACTCTGATCACTCTCTGACCATGAAATTATTGTGCAGGGTTTCCTATCTCCAGCCCATGTATCCTTTTGCAATGTCCTCTCTGAGATGTTTCTTTTTGAGACTGATGAGCTCTAGCCTATCACCATTCCTCATGTCCCTGTGAAAGTGTTCAATCTTTCTATATAATAGAAAAATGGCTGATTTCTGGAGGTCTTCAAGTCACAGCTGATGCCACTTTTTTTCTTCATTAAGTGGCATTTGTATTGCTCACACATAGCACACAGGAAGTGGTGGTGATGACTTCATAACCCAGAAGTCAGCCTTATTTATAGTGAAGGAAGCCAGCCAGCCTAGGATGGAAGCTAACCGTGGGTCCGTAGGGTAACGGCAATTCCTTCTTATAACCCTGTATGATGGGGTTGCCTTGTACTGAGGAAAATAATATTCAAGGGTATGGGATCAGAGTAATTGGCTCCAGTGGGGGAACAGGCATCAACACAACAGACCAATATTCCTTCTCTGCCAAATTTTCTATAATTCTATACCATTGTGATGTTAATAACAAAATTATTTAATTGTTTAGGACTTTCGGGAGCAAATCATTCATCATTTAGCAACCATCATCCTCATAAGCTTCTCGTGGTGTGCCAATTATATTCGTGTGGGAACTCTGGTTATGGCTGTACATGATGCGTCTGATATCCTATTGGAAGTAGGTGAATTTATGTATATTTTAGCACTTGCTTTTGGCTCAATTTCTTGCTTGTCAATGGGACAATATCAAAAAATGCAGGGTTTCTTAGAAAAGAACATTAGTCGAAGCAAATCTATTTAAATCTATTGCTGTTTAAATTGGTCATCCACTTTACGGCTGTTTGTGGGACAGTGCTGTGCATGTCAACCTACACAATATAGTCACTACACTTTGAGGTGTCTGCCCAGTGTTGAAAGTGCCAGATCAAATGTATGGATTTATGGATTTAAAAAAAAAAAAAAAAAAATTCCCCCTGGCTTCAGGTATTTTGAAATTGAATTTGCATCTAAACATCAACAATATCAATGCAACTATTTTGTTCCGTCACTTATCAAAATTTAAATTCTTACAATGCCAATTTTAATTTTGGAAAGTGATACATTTATAATCTTTGTCCCTCTTTCACAGTCTGCCAAGATGTTGAATTATGCTGGTTGGAAATCTATGTGTAACTCAATCTTCATAGTCTTTGCTCTGGTATTTATAATCACTAGACTTGTCATCTTCCCCTTTTGGTGAGTACCAGTATTTCCTTGACTATTTTTAAACATCAATGAAAACCTTAGTTATCAATCTTCAACCCATGTCAGCAAAATCTGAGCAATAGTTCCACAGATCTGGGAATCAGCATACTGTTACTGTGTAGACTGCAATCTTCATAGTTGAAGTTGTCAATTAATGTGCGCATTAGTCTGTAGCATTTGTTCATTTGTTTCCTGAAATCCATGATCTTTTCTATTTTTCAATGTACATTAGAGTTTGCAAGGTAACTGGTCATGCTTTATTTACAAATATTCCATACCAAAGTTATTCAGGGATTTGAAATTCTATACAATATGGTTCATTTTGCAGGTCAATCATTGCATAATTATTACAAATTGTTCTAAGTCACTTTTTCCCTACATGATTACATGCCAGGTCTTTATATTCAGTAAAAGCAGACCAGTACAAAGCCTGCATAGGGAATACCAGAAATTATTAACGTTATAACTTTCTTGTAAAGTTAAATCGCAAACAGATTAGGTCATACACAATTTTTAAAATTCCATATGGCCAATGCCTTGAGTTTGACCTAACAAATTTGCTTTAAAGAATGTAAGGAATAAGCAGAATTAAGAATTGCTGCTATCAGTGGAACTGATTTACTATAAATACCTTCCAACACTTTTTTGATCAAAAAGCAAATTACCAAATTTCTTTGAAAGCAACCTAAGTTCTCTGATTCTTAAACAAAACTATTTAAGCTTCACTTATTAGGTCAAGCACCATTAATTCAGTTATGTTAAACTGATTAGTTAATTTGGTTTTGCAATGGCATACTTTTTCAGATTTTATTGATATGATAGTCAAAAGCTTTAGATGTCTAATTTTAATTGTTCCCAAGTAATTGATCCTTGTTTCTGATTTATTAAATGCCATAAACCTTAACAAGCTTGATATAAAATTTTCCTCTTGTACATTAAGGTTTATTATGCATGTTGTGCAAACCATTTGTAGGTAGATGAATTCCAGTCTATCAGTGAAAATAATGCATGACCTTAGTAAATATACGATTTTAATAGGGAGTTGGGATAATGAGTTAGCATTAAGAGATTGCAGAATCCACACATAAATTGACAGATGGTTATCCCAATTATTTATGTACCTCTATAGGCGCTCATGGTCTGTAAAAAGATCCATAACCACAATATGTCAATTACTCACAATTATTACATGATTGGATTAGGAAATCCCATTAAGTCCTATATGAAAAATTCAACAATGTTGGCAATTAGATGTGTGATAGCTGTCATTTAACAAATATTTGATGCAAAATTTTCCAAATGATTAAATAATTACAACAATGATCACCATAAAGAAATTATCATTAAAAACAAAACTTTCCTTCCTCTTTTTCTCCCCCACCCCCCTATTCCAAATTCAATCTATCACTCTGTATTCCAACCTTCTTCACCAAGGTATGTTGTTCTGGCCGTTTTTGCTCAATTTCAAGATTCTCACTCTAACTTTTGAATATCTCTGCTCTCTTGTCTACCCTGCCACTTGTCTCGCTCCTTTGATCCTGCTGCATACCCCTGCCCACCTCAACCCATCATTGTTGAGTGGACTTTCAGATACTACGCTCACCTTCACTCTCTGGAACTCCTTTCCCAAATCACTCCACCTCTCTGCTTTCAAATTCTTTCTTAAACATAGCCACCTCTGATTTGTACCTTCAGTCACCTCATTCCTACAGCCCAGTTCCATCTATGGCTGTAAACACTTTGAGGTGTAAAGGGTGTTATGTAAGTTCAAGTTACTTTTATATTTTCTCTGTGCATTTTTAGACATTTCACACACAAAATTGCACTCTGTGCACAGGAGGGCATTATATTCAGGTAACTTAGTGTTGCCAGTTAGCCAGTCGATAAATCAAGGAATTCAAAAAAAAAGTGTGTACCTTCAACTTAGTTTCAAAAGACTAAAATCTAAATTTGAAAAAACTTGGATACCTTTTTTTCGAATGAACCTAAAAAAGTTTGTTTTGGGAACAGTTTAGATTAGGACTTGATTTTTATTACTAATTCCCATCAAATATCAATTTATCATCTTGTCATCAAGCAGGCCAGTACAGGGCTGTTGCTGTACATCTGTACAGTTTATCCTTACTAGTTTTTCTGTGCAAAACTTGTCAGCATCTCTATGAAAAAATAAGTGCTGACTTTGAGTTTATGGTTTTGTTTATACAGTAATACATTGGGAGTCTTCCAGCAAGACATCAGCACATTGCTTCCAGGGATCTGACAACACACAGAATTAACACAGCAGTATATTTAAGTAGTGCACAAGTAGCCAAATATTGAACTAATTATTGATAGAATGTTCAATTACAGAGAGGTTCCACTGGCACAGATGTAAACAGTACACTGTCTTGAGTAGTTTGTTAGTAACTGATGCTCCACTTAAAGTTTTCTGAACTGAACATAATGGCAGTGTTTCCATTTCTGTTTCTCCCCCCCGAAGGCCTCAATGTTGAATTATTAAGTTCCTGTACTGGTCTTGTGGGTAAAGGTCTGGTACAGCACAAAGCAATACAGACCGGAAGGTCGCGGGTTCAAATCCCAGTCTATACTCATTTTAATCGATCTCAGCCAGGACAGCAGTTGCACAGGATCTACACTACCAAAAGAACAGACCATTTGACCCAACTTGTCTGTGCTTGGGTTCAAGTTCTGTTCATCGTAATCCCTGTACCCCTCTCTTTCCCTCGTGGATGCCTTGAGCATTCCTCTTAAATGTATCCATGCTTTCTGCTTAAACCGCAGCTTCTGGCAATGAATTCCACATTCTCACCAGCCTTTATATAAAGAAGTTCATTCTAAACACTTAGATCTATTGGTAGATATTATATTTATTCCCTCCCACTTCTCACTTAAAAAGTGAAAATAGTTTATTCAACCCCTTCACAATTGTAAGCGTGTCTTAAATGTTCCCTCTCAATTCTCATCGCTAGGGTAAAAACCCTGTCCAGTCTTTCCTTATGAGCTATATTCTCTTCACTCTGGTAACATCCCAGCAAATCTGTGCTGTCCTTTCTCCATTGCCATAATATCCTTCTCATAATATGATGGCCAGAACTGTACAGTTTTCCAAATGTTGGCACGTTACAATTTTCCTGAGTTGAAGGGTGGGGAGGGAGGAAAGGGAGGCTGAAACTCAGTAAAGGTTCTTCTTCCTGAACACTATTTGCAGATCTCTGCTGGAATGTGGGCCTGAGTGACAAACTTCTGTGGAAGCAAAGGGATAGATTTTTTTTAAGTTATGCAATGTAGCATCATCTAGAAGTCTTAGGGCCAATTGGCGTGGAACAGTCTGGTTTCAAGCATTGGTCTGTATAGCCAATCTATGATCAGGAGAGAAAATCTGGGGTTGATGCTTCAAGTTTATGAAACAGAAATTATTTTCATTGCAAAAATGTGTTTTCTTTTCTAGGATCATCCATTGTACCTGGGTCTATCCAGTATACTACTACCCTCCATTCTTTGGATATTATTTCTTCAATGCAATGCTTTTGGTCTTGCAGCTGCTACATATTTTCTGGGCATACCTCATTCTACAAATGCTATCCAAGTTCCTATTCAACAAAGTAAGTGGTTTGTGTTGTTTTTGGTGAAACCCTTTAACTTGACAGAAAATTGAATTGGTTCCATTTTGCATTTACAAGTCGACAGACTGAGCATACAGACAAGAATACAGTCAGATCCCTAAATATCTATTAATTCCGAATGCAACCAATCTTTTTTATTTAAAAAAAATCAACTTTCCCCTACTTTATAGGAGGAGACTTAATGTGCTGCAAACTTAGCCCCACTGTGGTGTGAGTCATGTACTTGAGGTACTCTTTGTGTGTTTCCTGCAGATAATATTGGCAACCTGACATTACTAAAGGCAGGTGTTGCATTGCTTGGGAAAAGTCAATTTGGGTGACTAATAATTTCGCTGTTTGAAGTGTATAACTTTTCTTCCAAGTAAGTGAAGGGTTCTTATTAATCGCCCTATTGGTTTAAGGCATTAGACCACACACCAAGTAAAAATCATAGTGTTTTTACCTCTGTCAAATCAAGCATGAGGGGCACCCACCCTGTTTACAATTGGATGCACCTGATGGGAGTGTGTAAAACCTTCAAGTCCCAAGACATGACCACCACAAGAGGGTGTTGCAGACTCCACCAATAATCCCAGCAATGCAGTGGTTGTTATAAATGTAACAAGTAACATTTTCAAAGTTTTCAGGCTGATGGCCTCACATTTCTAATAGCAAGGCAGATACAAATGACTTGTTTAACCTCTGAATGTTCATTGAGCAAAGCTTTGTACTTATTTGAGCTCTCCCTTTTCCCACTCAGTAACTTTCTGACACACTCGTGAGAAAATATAATATATAATAAACTTTGCATTTCATATAGTGCTTTATCACGTTGTTGAGGCATCTCAAAGCACTTCACAGAATATACTGTGAAGTGAATTGACTGTATATTTTATGGGTGAAACGTGGCAGCCAATTACACACAGCAGTATCCCACAAACAGTGATGGAATGACGATCCAATTATTATGATTTCATGTTTTTACGGGATTATTACCCCCAGAAAGCAATCTGCCAATTGACTAACAACCAGGTTCCTACTTACTGCTAGGTAAACAGAGGCATGTGGAGTAAGGAAACTTGCCTAAGGTTTTGTCCTGGCGGTAAATGGTGTCCTCTAGCTTGCGAGGCAAGTGCTCCTACCAGTACCCTACAGGACTCCAAAATTATTCAATGAAATACTTGCTCAATAATCTCTTTTTTTAACTTGTAGTTGAGCTGATGTCTCTTGGGTAGCAGTTAACATCTTTGGGGGTGATTCTCTGCTCGACTGTAGATTCATGAACTTTGGAGGAATTCTCGATTGGTTTGTTAATTTACCAACGTTTTCCAGTATGAGCTAGTGTGGGATTTTACTGAGTGCTGAGGTAAGGTTGTATTCAGTTTTCAGAGTGGGAGTTGATGTATTCATAGTCACCAAGTTGCACATCAATGTTGCTGCCAGTACTTTGGATTCTGTAAAGCAATGTAAACAGGATAGGATGTTGGCCTCAGGCTGCAACAGAATTGGTTCCATTTTGTCCCAGTTCTGAACTATCCATACTAATTGCAGCTTAAAGGGGTGCTGTGGTCCCCGTTTAACAGGTCTGGGATGAACTCTGGATCTCAACCATTGGGTTCAAATAACGCAACAGTTGCAATGAAGATGTTTGCGCAGATGCAACAACACTGCACAGTATAAACTGTTGTGATGTGGCTCTTGTGGGAATGTTTTGAGAGATTTAAGCTAAATTCCATTACTTTTCAATGCAGACAGTTGGCAGAGAAATTATGTTATTGTGTCGCCACTTTTGTTTTTGAGATTCTCGGTTTACATGCCTTGGAGGAAAATGAGATCCCAGTCAATTTATGAGGACCAGGCGGTTTTAAACTCAACAATCCAGATGAACCCTATAGTTGCATGCTGAGATTTGAAGGATGTAGTGCATCTGACATGTAGTACATATCTGATTTTATGATTGTCAAATTGATATCATTTGAGCAGCTTGTCTTGCACCGCACCTAGTTCAGATGTGGGCCAGTATAGATAGGTGGTCCGCTTCAAGACACTGTTTTTCCACCATCCTATAACTATAATCTGTCTTATTTTATTGAAGTTGCGAGCAACCTAAGGAATGAAACATTTTGTTCGCAAACAAACTTGAATTGATCCACCAAGAAAATGCAACGCAGTTTAATCAAATCACCGACTGTTACTTGAATTGCCAAGCTTGGATTATTCCATAATGTTACAATCCCACGCTGATAGAGGTGCTCAATATTACTGCTGTTAGAAATGCTTCAGATATTTAATGTTGGGCTGTTCATTGCAGGAATTTGGGAGGTGTTGGAATGGAAACTGACAGATTAGTTGTCTCAACTAGAAAAGGGCTTTTATAAATTACTGCCTGTGAAAGGTCATGGGGCAGAATAGGTGGGGAGGAGCTCCAAATGAGATTGGAAATGTTAATTGGTACAAAGGATGTTGGTTGTCCTAACTTCAATGAAATTTTTTTAGGCTGAACTGTTATGCCAATAGTAGACATGTTTAGCAATCTAATGGACTAAAATCTGGCCAAGGATTGCTGGGATTGTAACAAGCCACAAAATGCGAGTTAGTATTCTGGGGTCAGTTGTTCAATTGAACAAGGAACACTGATTCGATGTCAACTTTAAAATATGTTCAAATCCCACACCTACATAGGAACACCTGCAACAACTTCAGAAATAATTTTGGCTGCAGTGAAATGTAGTGTTTCCTTCTCATCATGTTTGCTTTCTTAACACATGAAGACATAACTACATCTGTCTAATATGTTCATGTGCCTTAATTCTGCACACATGGCACTGACTGATCATTTTACGTCCTGCCACTCTCCCAGGAGGTTTAATCACATTCAAGTAAAAACAAAAAAAAATTTCACGACTTTTTTAGTAGAAATACAGTGAGTTCTACAGAGCAGCGCTTAATTAAGGTACTGAAGCTGTTTCTGCAAACTGTTAGTTGTTTATAACCTTCCCTTTCTGTCTATCTTTTACTCTAGGCTGTGATCCATATAGTATCAGCAACTAACAGCTCCCATTGTTTTTGTGAAAACTTTCTGTAAAGGCATGTTTTGTGTTAAATCTGGTAATTATTATACCAGTGTAAAAATAAATTGGAATCTGGAATATACTATACTCTTTGGCAGTATCAGAGTAAGTTGGTATGTGATTTAGACAGATGTGCAGTTGGTCCATTTCCTCTCGTCTACAGCTGTGTTTCTTTGTCCTCTTCATTCTTATTTAACCTTTTTGTAATACAAATATGCTTAGACTTGTATTCTACATGGAAAAATATTCTGTGAATACAGCTGCATTATTAAGGGAAGATTAGTTTATATAACTACCCACAAACTTGTGTTTCCCTCAATGGTTCCACGCATATCTCTATCCAGAAAATGGATGAACATCAGCTGGACATTTTCAAGTCTCATACCTGTGATAAGCCTTGAATTCTATAGCAAAGGGCATAAGCTTCCCAAAAGTTGGTGCATGGCATAACTTTTATTTTGTGCAACTCTATAATGAAGCATCCTCCACTATAGCCTTGATATCACTCTAGCAGAAAAATAATTTGGTGACAGAATTAACTTTTCACTGTAATCGTTTCATTACATTTCTTTTTAAAAAGTTGCTTTCATAGCAGTAGAGTAATCTGCGCTGGCAATTAAGCAATCGGACTGTCCATCTCCCATCTTCTTTATTGAGCCATTCATGTATATTGTGGTGTCTTACTCTTCTCTACCTGACAAAGACTTTTCTATCTCACCCTTTAGCTACTGATGTACTATGCCCCCAAAATTTCTTCTCTTTTGGCTGCTGGTTGATCTTTGAGTTTGAGTTTCTACTGTTTCCATTTTATTTCTAGCAACATCTTTACATCAACTCAAAACCTTCAGTGAATGACCTGTCGCTCCTTGGTTCATTTCCAGATTTTGGTGCTGTGCCTTATTTATTAGTTCAGTTACTTTCTCAAATGGCTTTGGTAGGTTTGTGAGGCATGACCGATTTTTACTTCTAAATCACATCGATTGCTCCTTCATCTGTGCTCTCTGAATAACTACATCTTATACAATGTACTTAAACATTGCCACTGCAGATGTTAGTCTAATACGTCTCCAATTTTCAAAATTCCTCTTCAGCCTTTTTTTTAATGCCAAGATGGCATTTTCTCATGTCCATGAGTATTGCTCCAATGTTTTTTTGGGTTCTGCTTCCCATTCAGTACTCTCTAGAGCTCTTCTTATAACTCGTAACTCCAATGTTAACATTCCTAAAGGCGTACACATTGCATTGTTTGTAACTTTTATTCCCAATACTCCTCGTGTCGGAATAAAAACATTTCAGTTTATGCTTCAACACGTTTATTTTCTTATATACTCTGCTGTTTCCTTGCGCTCTTGATTGTCCACAGGCCTTGACTCATTTATTCCTCTAATAAAGCTATGCGCTTTGTTTTTATCCTAACAGTGCCATAACCATATTGGCTTTGTTTTCAGCTGCAGCAATGTCGTATTCTGAGCAGTTGGTTGGTTATTTCATGCACAATTGCAGGAAAAAAGTGATTCTTGATGCATCACTGACTTGCAAAAATCCAAGAAAAATTTAAACCAGCTTTTGAACTGTTTCCATTTTAATTTGGGTGAATATTCATCAGAACTTTCCTTATCTTTAAGCATCAAAACTCATTCTAATTGAAACGAAAAATGGCAACTTGTCTATTTTGGAGCAATTTGTTTTTCACTAATGCCTTGTATTGAAACAAAATAATGCAGTGAATTTTTAATTCAGTGGTGGCAAACAATAAAAGTGGGTTTGACAGTTGTTTTGAGCGGCTGAATGTACGGTTAGAATTCTCATGTTGGGGTATTTGCACTTTTGCAAATGTTAATGTTCATCCATGTATTTAAGAGATCAGAAGTTGAATTCAATACAAATCTAACAATATAGAGTGAAAATAATACTTCAGATAGGGAAATATGTTTTCATCTCAAATGCCTAATCTCACAACTATACCTGCATAGAAACTTGAAGAGTTCACTTTGGCCAGTTACCAAATCTCAACTTTTAAGCTTCATTCATACAATGCAGCAGCACAGAGTACCTGCTATGTCGATAACATTTCAATTAGAGCAGCTCATGAGGTGAGTGAATGGGCTAATGATGTGCATTAATATTTAACCCATGGTACAATTTGTGCAATTGGCTTAGGCTCATTTTACTTCAGTAGATTTATGTGAGATGTGAATGGATCAGATGTGGCACATATTTCTACTACATTAGGCCTATACTTCAATGGAAACTTGTGCAAGATTTTCTTACACTTAGGAATTTGTAATATGTAATTGTGTTTAAACTTTTGGTTTTTTTTCCTCTTTCTAAGAGGAGATTGATTTTTTTATTGATTTCATTTTTTTACCATTCCACATTGTTTTGAATCCAGTACAGTCACTATTTAATGATTTATTAATTTTTATGAAATGAAAGGTATAGCGTTTTAGTAGGATCAAGTTTTGCTGTGTACAAGACTTCAACTTTCCCTGGTGTACAAAAACACATATTGAAACTATATAGAGAACATGGCAAGGCTTTTTATATTAATATCTGGTACTGTATATTTGATTAATGGGCCAGATTGCTTCTTGAATATTTAATTATTTTTTCTTTGGACAACTGAGAATCTGACGTGCACCAAGACCCCAAATGATGCTTCTATCACGTTGATATTTACATGATACCGAGGGTACCCAGTCCCTGTGAAATCATACTTGGTATGAGTTTGTACGTTCAGTAGAGAAGACTCGAGGGGGAAAAAATGATTGAAGATGGTGATAGGGATGAAATCAATGTGAATTACACTTTATCTTTTGTTCAGATTGTTGTTGGCTGGGTTTTCATTCTTATATTTTAAATTGTGAAATGTTTCATGCAGGTGAAAATGCTTTTTATGAATTGCAATGAAGTTTCTCTTGGCTTGACCTTTGTGTCCAAGGTGGCTAATATTGACTTAACTAACGTGTTTTATACTTGTTAACTTTGTTCTGTGGTGAGAGCTGAGCCAAAGCCCCTGGCAGGTATTTTAAGAAATACCATTCCTTTGCAAATCAGACTAATCTTATTGTCAGATGTTCTTTTAATGTGTGCAGGATTGGTCTGCGTGCATACGTTGAAAGCAAAAATTCTCCGAATGGAAACTCATTCCATGTTTTCAGTAGGCTTAATTGAGCACGAATGTTCATGTTAGTTTCAAAGCCATATTAACCTGTGAAGATTTTTAAAAAAAGACGTAGGAAAAAAAGTGCCAACACTTTTCAAAGAGGTGGAAAATTTTCATAACCAGTCTGATTTACAACCTTTTGCCATGAATAAAGTTTACTGACTTCAGGGGATAGTTCTTGACTGTCCATCTTTAATTGTCTCCTTGCTTACTGCGATTTAAGATGAGTCATTTCACAAAGGAAGAAATCTAGCAAACCTGTACTACAAAAGTACTATTCAGGGGGGAAAAAACAGATTAATGTAGTACATGAACAATCCCAGATAAATCTAAGGAGGCTAACAATTGGGAAAATTTAAATCAAATGCAGAAAGGTCAAAACCATAGGATAGGTTAATCTGCCATGCCATCCTTTTGTTGTTCCTTTGCCAATTGCCAGTCAATTTGTTTCAATGATGACTGTGGAATGTACTGGAATTCCTTGTTATTTGGATGTGTTTCACTGTTTGAAAATCAAGTTTTTGGGGTTCTATGATGTTCAGCCAAAGAACCTGTGCACAACTTTCAAGTCCCTATTGTTTTAGGTTAGAGGACATTAGTCGCTCTAAGTGGCAGTTTACTGAATTAAATCCAATTGTGCACTGTATAATGGCGACTGTGCATAGGAACTATGTGTGTTTAAAAATTTGTTACACAGCTGTAATTTAGTTACATTAAATGTTACCAGTTTGAGGTATGGAATTTGATTTAATTTTTACAACTTTCACGTACTAGGTGAATCTTTTACGTGGAACGTGTTGTATCATGCAAGTTGTTAATTGGTTGGTTTTAGGGAAAATGACTACTGCATTTAATCGGGCACCCAAAGGACTAGTTTTGTTGTAAAGAGAAAAGCAGTTTAGACATGTACTGAGTAAATGATGCATACAGTTCAGTAGTACAATGGATGGATGTAACGTACTTTTGGGTTGGAGATTACCCAGTTCTTCCAATAAGCTTCACAAAGGTTTAGTTTCACTCTTGAGAGCAATAGAGGAACAGAGTCCATGGATGATGTAATGCAGTTAGCCAGGATTTACACTTAGCTAAGCTAATGTGAGTGCCAGAACAGCAGTGATGTTATTCACTTTTTAAAGAGTCATTGTGCTACTGTAAGCACAGTCCATTACAGTGTTCTGCAGTGGTAGGAAAATGTCAACCGCAGCAATGGATGTTCTGCTCGGGCCTTGGCTCCTTCTGTTCTATTCTAGCCAGACTTCAGTGACTTCTTAATTTTTTTCCCCAGAAATGTAGTTATGTGAATAACTTTAAAATAATGCCTAACACTGTCTGGTTTGAGAGTTCAATATGTGAGCAGTATTTTGCCAATTTCCAATAATCTCTCAAAGAGGCTGTAATATATTGGTCTTATGAGTTTTATGTGTGTAATTTTCCTCCAAAACCTAATGTGTAGAAAAGAGTTTTGTTACTCCTTCGGATCGGTGGGCAAGTACAGTCTAGGTCAACAGGCTATTTGAATATGAGGCGCCCATTTCCACACATGTATATGTGTGTCCACACAAACTCATTACCAGAGGTGTTTACTGGTTGATGATTAAGACTGGAAATTGCAGGTACCAAGAAACTCAGTAATTCAACCAAATAAGGCATTTGCGAGGAACTGAAGCCTTGGAGTGGGAAGCATTGCTGAGATGCATCCAAAAGTGAAACAGCCCAGTGTTGCTCCAAGGGGCTGAGTTAATCTGGACCCTTTTCATCATGTTCATTACCAGGGAAATTCTAATACTGTAGTAAATAAAAGTGAGTGACCTAAGGTTAGACATTAAGAAGACCTGCTTTTATGTCTACTTTGGTCCTGCAGTTACTGCTTTTGTATCGTGTACCCTCACTGTTTCGTTTTATTGTAAATTCATGAGGTTTGTATTGATGGATTATGTTAATTCAGGAATTTCATTCATACAATTTGTAATCTGCCTTTATGGGCATTTAAATTGTTTTTCTTTATTGCTGTTTTGATCTGTTTTGGAATGTTCTGCTGTAATCCTCAAGCATTTCATATGTTTAATCTGCCATTTTTAAAAAAAAGGAAAGCAATAAAGAGTTTAATCAAAAGACAAATACCAACCTTGGCACAGTCTTCTATCCCTGAGAGGGAGGGCTTTACAATTGAGCAGCTTGCAGGTCCAGATTCTGTGGTTGCTTTGAATCTGCTAATTGTGATGAGCTTTGTTCGTTCTCTTCCTGTCCCAAAACAATGTTCCGCAGAAACTATCGCCTGACTTCATGCACAGCACATCTCTAGACTGATTAACAATGGGTGTGTTTGCCCACAATACACCAGTCACATCACTTTACATTATGTACTGTGAAGCACTTTGATAAGGCACCCTATCAAATGTTATGAGCGTGCAAGGGGCTATAAATATGAACACAGCTGGAGAATATTGTAGATCTCCTCCTCACCTCCCTAACACTGCCTCTTAGTGTCGCACATTTGTACTGAGAAACTTATAGCCATTGCAACTGAATTATTAACTTATTTAAAATGTGCAGAGTCTTTTATATGTTTTTACTGCCAGCACTTTGATGTGTTGCAAATGGTTACTTGTTCACTGTGCACACCCTTGTGTAATTTTTTCCTCCTGGACTGATGCTGTGCATGCTCTGAATATGTTCATTTTACCACCAAGAGGGGTGACTTAGGCACCGACTGGCTGATGTTGGCAAGTCTGTCCCACATGCATAAAGAGCATCACCATTGCCTCACTGAAGCAGAGCTTGTGATATGGTTACCATGGAGATTGCTGCTATTCAAACCATCTTACTATATATTCAACCAACTTACTATACCTTTTTTTAAAAAAGCACATATCAACTAAATTAGAAATTAAAATCTCTACTTATCAAACCTTTTATAAAGTTGGCAATATTAGCTGTCCTGGGAGTTATGCTCATGATGTGATCAGTATTTTGATTCCTGGCTAAAACATTAGTCACCTGTTCTACAATATATGTTAAGGTTCAGTTAACATTCTGGATGCCTTTATTTGTCACGAGAACGGACGGGAATTGTTCAGAAGACCAGCCACTTCAGGAATTAAATGTGTTAAATGTTTTTTGGGTGGGTTTGCAATGGAAAAGAAACTGAGAAGTAAATCCACTACATCTTGTGTGGAATTCAGAAGCTTGTTAATTATTTTTACAAAGATGAACAATGGGATTTCAGTGACTGAACATCTCTGAACACACTCAAATGGTGTGAGTAATTGGTGTGAGCTGAAATCCTGAGCTTGGACTAAACTGATGGGTTTAATGAAGGAAGGGCTACTGTGGGCTTCAAAGGACATTTAATACTGAAAGACAAAGATTAAGAAACACCTGTTCCTGTTTTTAAAAAGTCCAGTTCAAAGAAAGTTTGTTTGGCTATTCACTTAGAAATGTTTCATTTCAGATATCTGAAGTTAGTATTCATTCATCAGATGTATATACAATATTCATGCTTTGATTTTCTATTACTGAACAAAGCCTGTGTGTTACAAAGGATGGCTATAATTGTGTCATACAGGAAACTTAGAATGAATGATTCGATAAGCCCCAGGGGGCTAAAACTAATTAATTAAGCATGAAGCAATAGGCTTATGCTTTAATTGGCTCCATCTACTAACGCATAACCTTATTGAAATAATAGTCATGAATTCTATTTTGCACTAAATCATGTGATAATGTTAATGCGTTCGAAGAAGGTAGGATTAGTACCAACTTCCCAACCATTCATGATGCATTTTTGGTTAATTAAGCAACTCTAGGACCTGATGGTGATGACTGTAAAAGCAGTATTTTGGGGTCTACATTTTTTTTGAATGGTTGGTTGTAATCCTCACTTCTTGATTCTACCTAAATAATTAGCAGGATTATTAGAGGCCTCTGCTACTGAGAACATCCCATGAGATAAGGGGAAGAAAATCTAGCTATCATAAAGCTGTTGTACGAAGATCACATTTTGGAGATGTGCCAATGTTACCATCTTGGCAGTCTTCTCCTCTGGCATTAGTTCTGAGGATCTTATCTAACTACTTTGTCTGTAAACAAAGATCTTTGGCTTTCAAATTCTCCAAGCTTTTTTTAAATGCGTATTTCTAACTAGATCAAAAATGTACTTGTTTGCTGTATGCATGTACATTATCAGCGGTTTGATTCCAAAGTGAAATGCATGCCATCATTTTGGAGACCTTCCCAGTCATTATTTGGTTTCAAAATATATTGTATGTTTCTACATTATTTGGAGTTTGACTGCTCTTAATGGACAATCCATCACTGAAATTTCGTTCAGTTCTTTTGACTTGGTGAAAAATGGTGCATATCAGGAGTTCAGCCTTAATAGCTTAATAACAATTGAGTAAAGAGGAACTGGCTCTTAAGAATAACTTTTTACTTACCTATCCAATAACCAGTTCAGTAATTATCTGCCTGCGGTCTGGAACCAAAGCACATTTTCAGTTGTTACCTTTTTAGCTGTCTTGTAATTGTGCTGTCTAGCGTTAGACTTGCCAACAAGTGGAACAGCCCATCAACATCCACCTCGTTGAAACTTTTCAAAATTTGAAATGCCTTTCTATATTTAACAAAACAGAATTGCTAACCTTGCATCACAAATATTAACTTTCTTTCAGCTGGATGGAGATGACAGGAGTGATCAAGAAGAGTGTGATATGAGTGATGATGAAGATGAAAGCCTAAACAATGGTGCTGGATCGAATAGTCATCCTCTTAAGAACCGTCAGCATGATCACATAAACTGAGAACACATCCTTCCACAGATTCTTGTTGCATCAATAAGAAAGTCCAATGAGATCTGAGAACAATACTTGTGAACTGAAGTATTCAAGAAAAAAGTTATGTTTAATGTACTTATTAGGCCTGCAGGAGTGCTGTTGGTATGTAATCCGTAATAGTTAGTGACCACGTTGCATCTTAGCCAAGATACTGCATTAATTTAGGGAAACATTGTAAATCTGCTGATCAGTAAATATTTGCCCAATGAAGCACACATTTGTTTTACTATAAATATGTCCTCCAATTGGTCTGGTCTGATTCAACATACCTTCCAATATATTTGCTGTAATTGTACAGTTCCTATGTCAACTTCATTTGTATTGAGTTGAATCACTGCAAATCGTGTCGTAGGAGTTTGGTAAAATTTCTGTAGATCCAGTATCATGTGAATCTGCTCTAAGGACTATTGATACATAATGGGCCAATCGTTCCTCCCAATTGCATTGTTATGAACAAGATTGCAAAAAAAAGTTTTAAAATTCAACCCTTGATGCAATTGAATCCTAGATCAACACTAAACTCCTAAATTCTTCCTGCTGACTTTCTCCCCCTGAAATGCAAAGCTCTAGCACAACAAGAGCTAAAACACCAGCCAGTTTTGGTTATATTCGCACAGTGCTAGGTTTACACAATCTCGTCACAGTGGTATTCTCATTAACCTTTCTTCTGCTCTATAAGAATTGATCTTAAGAATGCTTTGCTGTTTTCCATTGTTATTCTGGTCTCGGCTCAGTTCTTGACTGTACAAATCTTAAGGCTCAATGCATTTTAGATCCAAAATCTTGCATCAGTACATTTCCACTCTTCAGACAGGTTAAGGTATTTGAAACATTCAATAGATGGAAGCCATCCCTACACAGTTAGTGGGAAAGCTGTTTAATTAGCTGAGTGGGTCAGACGCAACAATATGAAACAGTAAGCTTATTACTCTCAATAGTGCTTCAGTTTTTATTGTATTCAGAACTTTTTGGGTAGTATTTAGAAAGCTATAATCTTACAGACAAAACAAATCATGCTGAGATGAAGTAAAAAATATACCAAAAATTGAAGTTCCTTCCCTGTAAATGTAACATATAATTGAATAGGAAATGTACTGGTTGTTCTACGGTAGTAATTGAATTTGACAGACAGACTTGCACTTCAGTCAAGTTTGGTTACAACCTACTTCTGTGCCTCCATTAATGTTTAATTCCGCTTTGTTAGTAACCTGTGGATGTCAGTGTTGAACGGTGGCGATTAGCATAGGATTGTGAGCTAATGAATTCCAAAGTAGAATGATGGCCCCTTGACTGTAATGCCACCTTTGTGTAATCAAGAACCCCTTTGTACTGATTAAATGGGGACTTAATAGAGCTTGCAGCCCAATATCAAACTAAGTTGAATTGCAACTGGAACCTTGCCATTTGCATTGTTCTTGCATTTTGGTAGGTTACTGCATTCTTTTAAACAAAGTAACCAAAGTAATCAGAATCCAAACGTGTCTTGCAAAAGAACTATTTTTGCTACTTTTCCTTTATTTATGCATTAAGCAGGTTTGGGATAACGATGATGTATCTTAAGGTTTCTGTTCTGCTTTACAAATGTGAAAATAAAATCTTGTAACAATAACAGTAATGACCTCATTATTTACTATGTCTATGTCAGCCTGGTTCAGTGGTAGCACTCTCACCACTGAAGGTTGTGGGTTCAAGTCCACATTATACCATACGAAATGCAAGGATTACTACTTAATCATGTTACAATGTCAAAAATATGAATTTAACATTCTCTGTGTCAGGCTGGCTCAGTGGTAGCACTCTCACCTCGGAGACAGAAAGTTGCTCGACGGTGCTCGAAACTGGAATCTCTGGCTAACTTTGTTCCAGATTCATTATCAATCCTTGACTGACTAGTGAATTCAGCACAAATTTGGATCAAGTTTTCGATACCCCTTGTCTATGTTGGCTCAGTTGCGTACTTTAAAAACATACTGGGGATCTGTTTTTATTGTTCATTTGTTTTAATGTAGCGACTTGAATATGCACCTAACCTGCAGGGTTCAGGGTTAGTATAAAATCACTTGCAGTTGAATTGGAGAATCAGAGGCTTTCCATTTGTTTTAATTCAGATATGTGAATGCAAAGCGAAAGAATGATGACTAAAATTGCACTGTGCATGTCTGCCCAGTGATTTTGATTCTTTGATTCTTCCTTGTAATTTTGCTAAATTGCATCCTTCAAAATGAAAAGCAACTTCAACCAAATGCTCATTTTAATGATACTTTTTAGTAAAATGTATAAAATAGCTTGAGCTGGAAACAAGAAAGCACTAAAAAGAATTGTAAAACTATTGGCTGCATATCAGTAACTTGTTTATGAAAACTTACATGATTGTGAAATATTCCAGTTAAATAGGTTAACATGAGAAGAAATTGTGAACTTAAATGTGAATGTGGTTCCATGATATAGATTCAAATCATGAATGTAAATTCTGCCAAGGTAGTAACCCATGTGATTGTTTACATACATTTGTATCCGTCCAGAAAATATGATGAAACCATCATGTCTATTCCCTTATCTACTTCACAACTGTCATTTCAGTCATTTAGGTATAACACATAATTCTTGCACTTGATCTTGCTCCTTTCACATTGGGAGGATATCTCAAAACTCTTCACGTGATTCACATAGGGACTGTATTCTGTGGGCAAAATGCTAAGTAGTGGCTTGTTACTATCCCTGTGGATTGCTGAATCTGGAACATGAGTTTCTAATGTGCATAGTTTGCACCAAATTTTTGAAGCCAACAATCACATTGTTTGGCCTCAGAATTTGTTTGGCATAAACCACAACTTAAATGAACCAAGATTTATTGAAGGAAATGCTAATTAATGGGAAGTAATGCACAGCTTGCAATACAACCCCAAAAAGGCCACATTTTAATGTTATTTGGATGCTGCTTGATCCATTGAACAATGGAGCTGAGCCCCACAGGGTTACATTGACTGGAGTGCCTGAGCACAATTCTGGTTCTGATTTCAATCCTCAGTAACTATTCCCATTAACTGTAGCACACCTTCAACTTGAAGTACATATTGATTCAATTCATTCATACCACTAACATTTCTGGTCACATTCCTGATGGTGTGGGCAAAGTCCAGATATCATGACTAGAATCAAGATCCTGGTCTTCTGCTACTCTTTGTCTTGCATGTATATCTATATCTTAATATATATTTAAGTATATTTAATATTTTGTGAATGTTTCGTAATAAAATCCTCCTGCTAAGCTTATATCATAGTCTGTAAATTGAAGTCCACTGAATAGTACAAGTACGGAAAATAGACCATATTGTTTCAACTGAAACCAGAATGTCCATTGCATTGTAATAAAAAGTCCACTAGGTGGCTTCAACACTTATACTGTTGATTATTTGGCAGTAAATAACCCTGCTGTTGGTCTATCAAATCTCTAATTAAAAGTGTATAAGTACTGATGCAAGCGAAAATTTTACTCAATGTATGTGGATGATTTGATGTCTGGTTAAATAGCCTATTTCAGTACTGCAAATTTTTTATGATTCTACAATATACTTCAATGCATATCTGTTTTCACAAGCACTCGAAAGTGTCAATGTGATTGCAATAGAATCTAATCGAAGCAATGACCTACAATGTATATTAATAAAGCAAATATTACCCTGAAAATGTCTACATTGCAATATTGATATCCAGAGCGGATATATATCAAAGATTGCATACTCCAAAATTCACAGTCTGTTAATTGTAGCATTCCATAACGTAGACATTGACTGTTTTTAAGACTTGCACCGAGCTTTTGTGGAATGACATGCAAGTTGAATGGAACACATAATCTTTCCCATTGGAGTTTGAAATTCACAGAGTTCTCAATGCCCTCATGTTTCACAAAAGACTCCCAGCCATGAGGTAATGTCATTTCACAGACTCATCTTACCACATAAGATATAGTATTACCATTCCCCAAACATTCAAGAACAAATGACATAATTGTGGTTATAACGCTTAAAGCATGTTTCTCATGAATGGATTATCTGGTGTGGTTCTGTTTTTACATTTACATGGGTCATTGGGGGGCAACCACGAGTTCTATTTGCTATTTAACTACAGTTTCGTGAGATGGAAATTGCAAGATTCACAAAAGGATTTGTAAATGGGGAATTCTGCACATTACCAGATAATGTGTCTCAGAAACCTTTAAGCCTTGGGATTGTGGCCTCAGATCCTGGTGGGAGTCGAGTTCCAGATTCCATATTTACAAATGCTTTTACAAATCTCACAAGTTTGATCTCCAGTGTCTTCTAAGTGACATTTCTTGTAAATGACATAGTGGTAAATAATAATATAATAATTCTTGCATTTGATATAGAGCCTTATCATGTCTTCGAGACGTCTCAAAGCGCTTCACAGAATATACTGTAAAGTGAATTGACTGTATTTTGTGGGCGAAACGAGGCAGCCAATTGTGCACAGCAGTATCCCACAAACAACAACAACAACAACAAGATTCCATTTATAGAGCGCCTTTCATGTCGGGAGGACGTCCAAGGCGCTGGACAGTTGGGTCAGCACTTCAAAGTGACCAATTTATTATTTTTTGAAAACCTATTAATAAGACGGCTCAGTACATCACACCACTGGGATAAAACGATATAGGACAATTGTGACAACTCTCGTCCAAATGACCTAAACGTACAGACATTATGATTGTTGGATTGGTGGAAAACTGAAAGCTAAGGATGGGAACCTTTTGCTAAATGAATGGCAGTAGAATAAGCAACTGGTTTGTTTAGCTGAACAATCATGCAGTCTGTGTTAACATGAATGTGTGAGTGCAAGTAGTACTAATAATGCTGAGGCTCAGAGCAGCGTGCCCATCCTGTCAACAATTTTGCTGGAAGTACTGAGGGTATGGCCATAGAATTACATCATTTATGGTGGAACAAATTGTACATGGTCTGTGTTGGCACTGAGCAAATGTTCTTTTCTCATTCTGAGCTTTTCATATTCCTACTGCATTGAAAACACTGGCATTTACTGCTGTGAATGGCATTTACAGCCTCCATCTTTCACCTTTATTGTTCCATAAGCGTCCAGAATCTGGTAATAACCCCATAGAGAGGTAAAAAATGTGTCCAGTGTTCCTGATCTTTTCTTTTCTTCAGAATTCTCCATAAATTTACAATTACTGAAGTTACTCTTGCCATTTCAAAGACGTTGAACAGATGATCAGTTTAAAAATATTTTCAAATACTAGTTACACATTGTCACTTTTTAAAGTAAACGTGTTTTCATAGTGTTCACAGTTTTAAATGTATCTTATGATGTTTTCAATTCATGAGGCAATATTTAGGCTTTATAACAATAATATAGCAAATAATCTCATGCAAATTATTCTTTCACTCCAGTTTGTGTTTGATGTATGTCCACATATTAAAAATAATCACATCCTCTGCAATTTATTTTGCAAATTGTGGATCACAACATGCAAATAGTTGTATATACTGTAGTAAAGAGATACAATTTTACCAACCCTAAGTCTAGGCTTTCACCCCCATTTTAAAAAACTCTGTCTATACACTTAGAACAAAGATGCAGTTATATATAACTACTAGCTGCCCAATGTGAATCCCTTGGTAGCTTTTAAGGTTAGCAGTATTTGTTAAAAATATTTTTTTCAGTATCTTAGAGATATGCCACAGTGAGACGTTCAGCCATTTAATTGGATATTGTTGGATTTCTTCCAAGAACTAAGAGACTGATTCATTCCAAGTGTCGCTCGGATGGAAGATTGGGTTTAGTGGCATGTGAAGTAAGAAGGAAACCCAGAGACACAATGAAGCCTTGGGTTTGACAGTAACTATACTTAAAGATGAACTGACAACAGTCTACATAGTACAAGCCCTGTTATTGGTATGTCAAACAATTCAATTATTCTCTTGCCCTTTGGTAGACCTGTTTTGTATGTTCTTCCGAAGTAAGCACGTACAAAACACACTTAAATCAAACATTTGAGCTCCCTGGGTTACTGGTGTTGAAAGAAATGTTTGTTAGTTTTGTCACTGAATTCTAGTTTGTAATAGACGGAAGAGCATAGTGGCGTCAAAACTAACAAAGCGAAAACATTCCAAATGAAAACCTAATAATAGGTTGTCAGTCGATTGGCGGATCAATTTCTGGGGGTAATAATCCCTCCCCCCCAAAATAATAATAATTTGGTCACTCAATCCATGACTGTGATTTGTTGGACACTGCTGTGCATAATTGGCTGCCGTGATTTGCCCACAAAATACACAGTCATTCCACTTTGCAGTGTATTTTGATACATCTCAACGATGTGATAAGGCACAATCTAAAATACAAGGATCATTATTATTGTTAATTGATGTGCGGTTAGAATTCTGTAATCATGCTTTTGTTTTACTCTCTGAACGCAGAGTACATCCATACAAGGCCCACTTTTGGCAGCAAAATGGTAAGTAATGTGTTTCCAAAGCCTCACCCTCCAACATCATCTACAAATATAACTATAATAATCCTCGCATTTTGATATAGCGCCTTATCACGTCTTTGAGACATTTCAAAACACTTCACAGAATATACCGTAAAGTAAATTGACTGTATATTTTGTGGGCGAAACTACCTTGCACTGAGTCGATGAATTGAGCTTATTAACTGGAGGGGGTCTTTGCCTCCGACAATATTCCTTCTTCAATTTTTTTTGGAAAAAGGAAAGTTAGAATATATTTGCTCAGAAATTATTAATAGCAATGAAAACAAAAACATTAATGTTCTTATCTCGCTCCAACTTCAATGGACTTGTTTCAAGAAAAGTTGGAGTCAGACAACCAAGTCCGTTTTATGCTGTTGACTTTAAATTCTGAGAATATTATTCTTGGATTTTAGAGCAACCCTAAATAGACTTTTTTTTAATTTTATCAGTTCCTCAGCCACAAGTGTGTTTGGTTTAGTTTGTATTTTTACCGTGTTGTTAGGTCGGATCTTTCAGAATGCTCTATCACAGTGAAGTCTATGGTACCCTACTACTGCCTAGAATGCATCTGCTATTTGTAGGTGACATTCCTTGTCATTGCTATCATAAAGGACTTTAACAACCCCAGTTGAAAGTCAATATATATGATATTCATTACCCCATCCATATCTGTTGTTTTCATTACATTCTCAAAAATTTCTATTACGTTTAGTAGATATGACCTGCCTTTCTTGACCTTGAATTTTTATAATTTAAAAGAAATGTTTCCAAACATGATTTTTTTTGAAGAATTCGAAGTAAGCAGACACTTCTTGTAACAAATAAGAATAAATCTGGCTCACAGCTACTAGCCAAGCATTTTCATAGTTTAAATTAAAGTGCAAATGATTTCAATGGGCTAGGTTGAGGTTTACAGTAAAGTTTTATAAGTGCCCCAAGGGAAAGATAATCTGAACAGATGTATTAGCATTTCTTCAGGGAAATTTTTACAAGTTTCCAAATGCCCTGTAACTTTCAATATTTCAGCTGTAAGAATTTGCGTTCCAACAGAGATTAATGTTCTTTTCTGAAGGCAGCTCTCATAAGCTATACACTAGCAGATGCTATTCTCCTGACTACCACTAGAGAGTGTAGTGGGGGTAGAAGGGACAAGACTAAACTTTCTAGGAAAATACTACTATAAAGTGTGGGGAAATATAACTCAATCCTCTATGGCGGTCTTTGTAGTCCATTTCCTGAGCCAGGCGGGCACTGCTGATGACAGACAACCAGCCTGGCTCATCGGCAGGACTTCAAGGGGCAGACCAGTCACTGGCATCAGAGTTCTTTCCACTTGGTTCCTGCCAAACATGTAAGCTGAAGTCCTAACGTCTGGTGTGATCCCAGTTGGACAAGCAGTGGAAAGCTTGCCGGACAGTGCATTCAATGGCAAACTATGCTGAAACGCACAAACTGGGGTCCCAAAGCTTTGGCTCTTGGAAATCAGCACCTTTTATTCTCTGAATTAAGTAAGTAGGATGCATCTCTTTGGGGAGAATGTGTGCATTCCATTTCCAGACTTGGAAATTTCTTTATGTAGATGGTATATATGGGACTCTGTCTGGTTTGGATACTTATAAGCACAGTGATGGGTTTTCATGTGTGTCAGACATTTTTTGATTGAAGAGAAACATGCTCAACATATGTTCTAACTGATTATTTTAAGACCCTACAAGTATAATTGCTACTTAATGACTTACTTAGTCGTGTCTAAGTGCATCCTAAAGATTTTTCTAATATTGTATCTAGTTATAAATGAACTTGAATCTCTCACTTCAGTAACATGCATGGTTAATGTTTGCTTTGACTGAGACTGATTTATGTTCTCAGGTTTTAATACAGTTGTTGAACTCCTGTGATAATGGGTCAGTGCTAAATTCCATTAGCTCTGATATTTCACTCATGCAACAGCTGTCAATTATCTACTTCCACTGATGCACTACATCTTCAGATTCAAGAACTCAAGAGACATCATGTGCCTTGCATTGATGGAAAGGCAACTTAATCAGCTTGCCCCTGACAGTATTGGCAGTGGTTTCTGTTACCTGGAAATACTCCAAAATGTGGCTGCAGTATGCCAGCGATATCATTGTGTCATCACTGTGCCAAAACTGACAATATGTCCCTTCTGGTTCATTTCAATAAACCTCTTTAAATACTTTCATTAGGTATTCAGCAGTTGGTTCCTTTTGTGGAATCCAGAGAATACACAAAGCAAAAATAAAAATGAAATCATAAGGTTGGGAACTTAACATGCAATTCCTTTTCCATTAAAATATGTGGAAAAATTCTGTTTATATCATGCAATGAGTTTTCCAGACAGTCTGATTTACTGACGTATTGCAAGAACAAGTTCATTGAAAACTTGTCTGGAACATATACGTGTTTGCAGGTCTGCTCTCAAGGTGTGGGATGACAGTACTGTATATTGTTTTTGCACCTGGTGATTAAATCAAGGATTCAAGGTCTACCTTTGCCTCTGGATTCCATCCTTTCCCTCTCTGCCCCCAATGCAACCTTTTTGTATTTCTATTTGATCAATGTTACAGTCAAACCTGTTCTAGCAACCACCTCCTGTTAACAACCACCCTGGAATAGCCTGAGTAGATTTTCCATAATAAAGCAGGTCTATTCAGCAACCACCCGTCTAATGCAACTGGTGGCCATTCTTTGTTAGTCCTTTTACACTCTGTGCCTTTGTGCTGGCACCCTTTTCAAGGCCAAGCTTTTTGAGATACACAGTCAGATAATAGCAAGCGCCACCCAAAACTGATTATGGACTTGTTCAGCAAACAGTAAAGACTTGTGATGGTAATTTTATTTGTAATTAAATTTATCTTTAATGTATTTATTAATTTATTAAAGTTTATATGTGCACTGTATCGTTCTATACACTCGGAAATTCTTCCTACACCAACGAACCCTTACTCAGAGGCTCAGCCTTATATAAAGCTCACTTTGGCCTCGCCCCCCTGAGAGGTCGTTGAAGACAGGTTTGTCTTTCTATTCCTCTTGTTCCTCTTGTTTCCCCCTGAGCTTCAAATATATTGTCCCACAAGCTCTTCTTCCTGCCTGCATTGAAATCAAATCTCTTTTTATCACTCTGAAACATTCCTTTATAGGACTATACAGCCGCTTTCATCCTTCATTTTTCCCTAACTCCCACAACTTAGCCTTCAAAATTTGTGCATGGCATCATCTAACCACATCTCGGTTTGTGTCTTTTTAACCTTTAATGCTGACCTGCAGTATGAGCCTTGACCCTTCATTTTTCAGAAACTGCAGCTTGAGTTAAAAAAATAATAATGTAGTCACTCAATCCACGACTGTTTGTGGGATACTGCTGCCGCATTTCGCCCACACATATACAATCAATTCACTTTACAGTATATTCTGTCAAGCGTTTTGAGACGTCTAGAAGACATGAAAAGCGCTATATCAAATGCAAGGATTACTAGTATTATTATTATTTCCCGTGAAGCGCTTTGAGACATCTCTAAGACGAGATAAGGCGCTATATCAAATGCAAGAAGTATTAGCATTTTTAAAGCATTCCTCACTTCTCAGTTGGGCTTTCTTTATAATACAGGCAATGTGGTTCAATACCATTGTAAAAAGCATCTCTCACAGTCACAAAAAATAACAGACACAAATATCAGTCCCACGCATTCATGTGATTTTATTATCTTTTTTGGCATTTGGACATGCTCAAGAGGATGTGCATAAATGTCAATATTGAAGTTAAAAGGGAGCAGTGAATTCTGGAAATAGTCTGTGTGATTAGTAAAGAAAGGTGCTTAAAGCAGTGCAGAGTTGGCTCCCACTCTTATTCAGTCCATGAATAAAGCGCTATAGTAATCAATTATGAGGTCAGACCCAAAGGATTTAAAAAGGTTACTCCCTGTACTGTTTGGATTCAAATGGGCTAATATAAAACTTATGGGAAACTTAATTTGACTGGTTGCATTGCTGGGGTATCAATAATTTTTTGTACATTTAAATATTAATCATGGTAAACAAACAAAGTGACCAATTACATCATTTGAACAATGTATTCTGGGCGAAAGGCGTAATATTAATGCAACTTGTTGTTTTGTCGTTATAAAAATGCAAGCTAGCATAATCATTTTCAAACTCATTATGTGGGTACAAGCCCCACCTCGGGACTTTCGAACTCGTATCGTCTTGGCTGACATCCCAATGCGGTGCTGGGAGAACGCTGAACTGTCGAAGGAGCTGTCCTTTGGATGAGATGTTAAACCGGAGGTCCCGGCAGCCCTGCCCGTGGTCAAGCGGACATTAAAAGTCGTGCGGCGCTCTTCAAAACGCGAGTGTTGTTTTTCTCGGTGTCCTGACCGGTAACCTCCCCGAATTTGTTTTTTTTTTTAAAAAAATAATAAAGAGTGATCCTTCACCTGGTCGGTAATTGTGGGACATCGCTCTGGGCAAATTGCCGCGTTGGCCTGAAAAAAAAAAACCCCACAACAGTCGCTGAGGTCAACCGAAAATCGAGCGAAGCGCCTCGGGACGCTTGACGTGACCTTGCCGCGCGCCAGGACTATCTCACGTTATTCCCCGCACCACCCGCCAACGAGGAGAGTTTTCAATACACCGATGGGGGGGAAGCGGGTTGGGGGGGGTGGGGGGAAGCGGGTTGGGGGGGGGTGGGGGGGAAGCGGGTTGGGGGGGGGGTTGTAAGGGTGTAAGGGGGGTGTTGGGAGCGAACCAATTAATAAGCCGGTCCTGGGGCAGCTCAAACTGGTCCCCTTTCTCAATGGCACCCCAAGTCCTTGAGCCGTCAGCCAATGGCCACAGCCCAGACGGGTCTGGTCCCGGTAACTGACCGGACCGCCCGCCAATGGTAACAGGTCCCGGGGTTCGGGACCAATTGATGCCGGAGCACCAATGAGTGCGGAGGGAGGCGGAGCGGACGATGCTATCAGGTTCGGTTCATTTTTTTCTGCGCCTCTCTTCACCTTCATTTCCCACCAAGTTTGGAGTCGCCGTCCGAGTCTCCTGCGAGACGGGATCTCTCGGTTCGCTTAACTCCACTCCGTCTGATGGGAATTGGACACATACACTACACACACACACACACACACACTGGACACACTACACACACCACACATACACTACGCACACACACTGGACACACATACACACACACACACACACACACACTGGACACACTAAACACACCACACACACAGTAGACACACCACACATACACCCACAGTAGACACACTACACACACACCCACACACTACACACACACACACCACACACACACACACACACACACACACCACCCAGAGCAAAAGAAAATGTTTGACAGCTCGATTGCACACTTTGTAGCCTGTGTCGGTGTCTTGTTGTACTCGCAGTGGGATTTCACTCCAGGTACACGAGTTAAATTTTCGATCGACCTGATGATGCGTGTGAGTCAACAACGGGGTGAGGGGTGGGGGGGGGGGGGGGGGGGGAGAGGAAAAAAAAAATAAGCCAAAAAAGCAAAAAAAAAAAGAGAGAGAAAGAGAAGGAGGAAAAGTTTTCCAACTTTATGAGAGTGCAGTAGTGTGTTTGGCTGCAACACTTTTTTTTTAGAGAAGAGTTTCCATTCCCTGGACGTGGCTTTCCAAGAAACCTCGAAGGACTCGGTCATCAAGTCATTGATATCGATATCATATCGATATGGATACAGACACAGAGAGAACGGGTGTCGTCTTGTGATTGTCGTTCATCAGTTTGTGATTTTCTTGGTGTTTCTTTCTGATGCGGAAATTAAGTTACGCTTTTTTTTTAACCCCTTTCCACCCCAACGACTTAACTTAACCCCCAACCCCCCCCCCACCCCCACCCTCACCCTAACCCCCCCCCACCCTCACCCTAACCCCCCCCCACCCTCACCCTAAACCCCCCCCCCCACCCTCACCCTAACCCCCCCCCACCCTCACCCTAAACCCCCCCCCCACCCTCACCCTAAACCCCCCCCCCACCCTCACCCTAACCCCCCCCACCCTCACCCTAAACCCCCCCCCCCACCCTCACCCTAACCCCCCCCCACCCTCACCCTAAACCCCCCCCCCCCCACCCTCACCCTAAACCCCCCCCCCACCCTCACCCTAAACCCCCCCCACCCTCACCCTAAACCCCCCCACCCTCACCCTAAACCCCCCCACACCCCCACCCACCCCTCTCCTCCTCACTCCCCCCCACCCCCACCCCCCCCCCTCAAAAATAATAATATACACACACAGTTGACGCCGAGAAGGAGTTGGAAGTGACGGTACCGAGAAGGATTTACAGCGGTGAAGCCCACCCGGTCCCAGGGCGACCCCGACGAGGCGGGTTTGCGGGAGCGGAGCGCCGGGGGAGGCGTTCGCTTGGGGCAGGTGGCGATGGGGAGAGGGCTCCTCGGTCTCGGGCTGCGCCCCTCCCGGATGCCGGAGACACAGAGCTCTATGTGCTGGTGCCGGCGTTTGGGAAGGAGCTGCGTTTGCACCTGAAACGCGACCTGCGGTTCCTGGCGGCGGGTTTCACTGTGGAGGATCACGGAGAGGGGTTCGGGGCTCCCGGTCCCCGTCCCCGGTCCGCGGCTCCCGAGGAGCGCTGCTTTTACACCGGACACGTCGTCAACCACAGCCGCCGCTCCTCCGTCTCCCTCAGCACATGCAATGGACTGGTAGTACCACCTTTATTATTGCAGCTGCAGTTTGATTAAAATATATATATATATGTGTGTATGTATGTATGTGTATATCTATTATTATATGTACTTTTTTTTCAACAACAAATACGCAAACGCAGAATTTAGTATGTTTTCGGACGAGGCGCACATACAACACACACAACACACATACAACACACACACACAACACACACACAACACACATACAACACACATACAACACACAACCCACACACACACAGACACACAACACACACACAACACACATACAACACACACAACACACAACCCCCACACACACAGACACACAACACACACACAACACACACACACAGACACACACACACAGACACACACAACACACAGACAACACACACACACACAACACTGACGCTTATCTGAAAATGCTCGTGTTTTATTTATTTATATGTATATATATATATATTTTTATTTACTCATTTTCGAACAAATTAAGTCGCTTGAGGTTTTTTTTTGCTCGGAATAAAGTTGCGCGGATGCGGCGTCTTAGTTTGGTCTATCACTTTGGTTTCACGTTTGAAGGGAATTCGTTTTATATATATATATATATATATATATATATATATAATAATATATATATAGAAACCCATCGGTCATTTTTACCCATTTCGACCCGATATAAAAAGCCTTATCCCATATGCGTCTCTGGATTGTAACTCAATGCAAATACCCTCCCAAACTTCTTGCAAATTTTTTTTTGAGGGGGGGGGGGATGAACGCTATTTTTTAAATTTTTTTTTATATATATATATTGTAAAACGCCAAGTCATTTCCGAAGCAGGAAAAAAAAATGTTGTCTTGATATACTTCTGTTACTTCTGTTTGATGAGACCGCGGACTGACGTTTCCCAGACAGTAAAAATGCACTTGTTAACTCGATCCCTCTCACTGGAGCAATACTGTGTGAGCTCTTAAAACAAGTGGGTTCAGAAATCCTAACCCTGGGGTGGGG